>NC_071405.1:13992433-14297114 GCF_017976375.1 Cuculus canorus
TTGGTAACACTTTTGAACAGTCTTAACTATAATCTTACATCCATCCTCTTGGTGACAAATAAACATCTGTAATACTGAAGCTACCAGTCACAACATGTAGCATGAAACAGAGGATGGTGCTAATGAAGCAGATACCCACAGCCCTACATTGGCCTGTCTGTGGCAGTATATTCTGCCATTATTATAAATTGAATGCTGCATGTAATATGTAGATTATGTAGAATTCTCTCATTATTAAAACCTACATACCAGTCTTTGGCATTGGTAGGGAAAACGTAGCTTTTAATCATTGCAAATGTGGAAACTGCATATCCCAGGATATTGGCACACCATAGGAGAGGAATCCAGTTGTCAAAAATGATGGTAGGTGAGAAGAAGTGGAAGTAATAGGCATTTGCAAACCAAAGCACATGGGTAATGATCCAAGCCTGAAGACCATTAATTTGATACTTATTCACTACACCTAAAATAGGAAGAAATAATTGAACGTTGGTGACATTGCATTAATACAGCTTTTTGTTAATATGGATATGCATACAATACATGAAAGCTCAATCAAGTGCTCATGAAACAACCTCCCTCTTCTCATCCTCCCAATTAAATATTCTGTCACACTTTACTGACAGAGTTAGACTTTGCTGTAACCGTCAGGCTTTGTTAAGCTGAGTTTTCTCTTGAACTCTTGCTTCATCAACAGTAATTTAGAACAGTAAATTTAGAATCTGCCCTAAAACTGACTAAGGTAACAAATTACCCTTTCTCATACTTAGCTGACATCACACACTTTTCATTTTTCTGGATTAACTTAGCTTTAGCAGGTGTAACCGCATTGTCAAATACCAGCAGCGGTCCAACTGCCAATTTTAAGCGCCAAGACTATCAATCTATATTTTGCCATTGCTGGGGCAGTGCCTGCCGTATCAATAGTTTTACTAACAGTAAGAGACAGAAATTCTATAATTTATTCCAAAAGATGACATAGATTGCTTTTTATTTTTGTTTGAAGTAATATGAGGGAGATGAAAGCAGTTATGTCCCTATTTCCTCCAGGTACATAGGGGTTATTCAAGATTGTAAGTACAAAACAACTATAATTTTAAAAGAATGTATAGTGTGTACATATTCTAAGGAAGAACTTACCAGCAGGGGTGACAGCACCTTCTTGTACACCTCCTACATAGCCAGGAAGAAATTTATGGCAGAAGTCAGGAAGGAATACATATAAAACCACCTAGAAGAGAGAATGGATTAACAGCAAAAACAGACAAGACACCCTCCCCAAACCATTGCCCCTCTCGTACACGTACTAAATATAACACATGGCAGTTTAAATTAAGTATTGGATAAGCTAATATGGCACAATTTAGCTGTTGCAATTTTAGACAAGTAATACATCCAACTGTTAAAAAATCCTAAAGATGTATTTCATGTATAATTGTTATCCTTTTTTGTTGGGGAGGCAGGTCATTCATTATCTTTTTATTGTGAAGTTAATCTGTGTTATATATAAGTTGTTTTCCAATCTGGAAAAAAAATTCAAGTAATTTGGTAAGTTTGAAGGTATTTTAACAATGTTTATTTTAACATTTAATACACCAATGTTCTTTTACTGTCTATAGAAAATATTGCCCCTTCTGTAGTGTTAGTTTATGATATATTTATTCCATATTAATTTAAAATGAATGGGTAGTGTTGTTTCGTAGTTGCTTTTTCTTAAAAAACGCATCAAGGAATATGTCACACAGGAATATTCGTGTATATTCCATACATATTTATTTTTCAATTCCACAAGCTTCATTTGGATTCCAAGAAACATGTAAAACGAGGAATACCACAGAGTAAATGCCAACGCGCCTCTCCATTATCCTTCATGTAAAAGGATTAATCAAACAGCTGTTCAAAAAAACAGCCACTTCATCTGGATCATAACTCAGTAATATACCTGGAAAGCGACCCAAAGGGCATAGATGCCAGCAGCCCTATAGGTCAGCGTAGGAGTCTTGTCCCAGATGTCAGACAGATGTTTCTTTCCCGTGAACAAGTCAACGAGTGGATCAATCAGTGAGCACTGGTACTGGTCACAGGACATGATGAAGTAATACACGATAAGTGGTGCAAACATGAGGAGGAAAAGGATGCTTGCCAAGGAAAACCAATCCACTTCCCTGCAACCCAAAAGAGAGTATTATTCTCCCTCATCTTTCAGTTAGAACAGCAGTTTGATTAAGTCAGACAATTTTTTCAATGGACCTTCTAGACTAGCAGCATGAAAACTTACAAAGTTTTCATAGGACATTCATTTCCTTAAGTCAAACAGCTATAAACAACTTAGCACACTACACACTTTAACCACAACGTGTTATAAAACTAGCTGATCAGAGCAACAGAATAGATAATACCTCCCCACCAAAAAAACAGATTATTATTACAATTATTATTCATGTTTTTGATGGCAACCGTGGCTATACCTAGTAGATTGCTCAGTCAGGAGTGGTAACAGAATCACAAGAACATTATGCAAAGCTTGGTAACACAAGAAAAGACAGGTTCTGGACAGCCAGAAGTTGAACTTGCTCTACCACACACTGTCTGTAGTGGCAAGCCATATAAACACCCATGGTTCTTTCCAGCTGCAGTAAAATACTAAGATTTGCACAAAATTGTGAGAACAAGCATATGAGTCCTAAATCTTGCTACAGCAAACGTCAGCTGGTGATACCACAGATAGATGCCTATTTTCCAAATATCACGAAAGATTTTGTTTTGCCCTTGAAGGAACTATAGATTTTAATTATTTTTGTGATTTGCTTTCCTTTTTTTTCAAGGAGGACTGTGTTTTAACCCAAGCCATCTGGCAAGCTCTCTTAAAAACCTTCAAGAATTCTTCTTTGTCATGTTACTACAGCTCCATGAGCTTTCAAGAGCAGGGCAAAGCAACACTCTGTTATTGATAGAGTGAAGTTTAAAAGGAATGTAGCATCTATAAGAGTAAATATGAACCAATTTGGAATACAATGACTAATTAGAGTCATCAGCTTCTCTCACCATGCTCTTCCCCACTGGACTTGAGCTGTTCCAGTATCATTTTGGGCAGTTCTGCGTTTTCTTTCTTCAGAAGGCTTTTTCTCCTGATGGGCTGCCATGTCCTGTATGAAAGAAAATACTCATGGTATTACTGCAGCTGATTGTTAGCAATTTGTACGGCTCTACGGAAGACAAACACAAATAATAATTACTAAAACAGGCTATTATATAGCCTTTTGATTACAAGAGACATGAAGGAGGAAGGTAGAAAGGAAAAAAAAATTTCTTAATTCCTTATGATCTTATAAGAATAAACCAACCTAAACAATGATGTCAAAGTAATCCATTAAACTTCTTGCTGACCAGAAATGTCTTTTAATGTATATTGTATGATGTATGGCCTCTTACATATGCAAAGGGAAAAAAATGTTTTGCCACTTTCTTATAAACCTCTGAAAATTAAGTTCTGTAGCTATTGGCCTTTCTTAAATAGAGAAATTGCTAAAGTTGTAACATTATGTGTACTGGACCTTGACAAATGATGTACTTTCCCCCAGATCCCTTGCTCCACATACATAAGCTATATCAAGGAAAACAAGGTGACAGTTCACAATCCCATCTAAATCAGAAATCAGTGGGAACAGAGAGTGCTTTACAAGGCAACACCTAATTCTCTCTGTGGAATATGAATTCTAGCTTTCTTTCACCTTGCCCAACCCAAATGCTTCTTTTGTTCAAAATCATCATACCATCATCTGAACATGTAAAAGAAAAAGTCACTATTTTTCCAGAACTTTAGCTCATAGGAAGATATAGGCCCTGAAACACACGGAACCTCGTGGTTTGCTCTTTGAGGGGAATTTGCTAGCATTTTTCAGGTCCTGTTCCTTTTCAGACTTTTGTGGTTTAACTCAAACTAGAAACTAGCAGTTATTTCCACTGAAAAAGAAACGACAATATAACACAGTCAGGGCCCTGAGGTCTTATAGCCACTGCCTGACCAGGACATCCATTTCAGCCCATCAATCCCTGTCCCAGTGATGCCATACGAGTGCTACTCTCCAGCTCCACTAGAGCCCTACCCTGCCTGGCCACGGGTCCTGCTGACCCAGGCCTGACCCACAGGCTGATGTCCTGACCTCTCACCAGGTCTGGCCTTGACCCCCATATCTGGGCTGATAGTCCCTGCCCGGCCTTGACCTGACCCTGATGATGATGACACTGAAAAGATGTCTAATCACTCTCCTTTGCCAACCTGGTCCGGCAGAAATCCTAAGCAAGGAACACAAGAAGATACATGCGTGGCAAGAAGCTTATGCTATTTAGCATTTCAATTATCTTAAGTGCTAATTAACAACCTACCCTTCAGCAGAGACATTCTAAAATACAGTCAGGCTTCTGATTTATATTTGAGCCAGAAGTCTACATCCTTCCAGGCATCAATACTTTGATGACTAAGTTTCTAAAGCAAGTAATGAAACAACCTCAAGAGGAGGTTACTGATCACACACACCAAGAAAGAGGCAGGACAGGAGATCCACTGTATTAAACTCTGTATTAGAGCACTGTATTAGAGCTTGGGGACTTACTCCAGTTATTTGTTGGTTTCACTTTACAACAGTAATGCAAATTTAGAAGGAACAGTTACAACGCTAACAAGAATCTTATCAAGATAGAAAGGCTCTTATTAAGAAATCATCAGAAGTGGAACTATTTAGGTCAAATTGAAACACTGACCTCTGCTGAGAGCAAAGGCAACTTAGCAAAGGTTGCTCAGTGCCTTGCCCAGTTAAATTGCCCTCAGTCCTACTAAGAAAGCAGGCCTCTTTTCTAAGACACAGAGAAAATAAAATTCTGATGTTTTAGGTTCTTAAGTAACAAAATAGCCCAGTCACTTTGCAGAGAGCTCAGCCTACTAGCTTTGAAAACTCTGCTCAGTCTGCTGAGCACTCGTAAACAGCCTGACTGCAGCTGGCAGCACCTGGGATTTTGTGCAAGACTCACACACACACACCCAGTTTATCATTAATCCTGCCAGCCAGTGCAGAAAGAGGATAATCACCCAACGACTAAAACTGGCACTGGCTAGATGAGAAAGGCTGACATGCAACAGGTTCCAGGTGGGATCCATGCTTCCCCCTATTTAAAGGCTAATAATTGCCATGGAGTTTTGCCTTTCCACAGAGCAATTTAAACAAGTACCTGCTTAGAAGTCTTCCCGTCAACAGATACACCCTAGTCCAACAGACAGCTACACTGGCAGTAACAACCAACATGTTCAGAAATATTCACATATCACTTAACACATGCTAACATTTCTGCATCAATACTCCCACTGAAATCATATCCCACTGAAATCATATTCCTATGAGTAACTATTTCAATTTCTACAAATTCAAGCTTCCTGTTACCCTAATAAACACAACCCAACTACTGCTTTCCTAAACTTAGTCAGCCTCTTAAAAGAGCCTGAAGCAAAATTCACAGCTCAAGTGTCACCTGCACAGAGAACTCCAGAGATGTGCTCCTTCTCTGAAACCAGGCTTCAGGGCTTAACGATGAAGTACTGTGTTAGTACCCACACTGTGTTAAAGGAATAATGACACCAACCACACAATTCACTTCGAAGCTCTCCCCATTTGATGCCCAAGCCACATATCTGACATACAGCTTACAGAGTAAAGTTTCCGTGACGTCCTTCCAAGGAAGAATTACACATTTGATGATTTTCACCAGCATGTTCTGGGCTGAAGAGAATGTGTGAGCAAACAGAAGTGTGGCAAACCCCCCCTCACTTTTAGATTTTGTCCTACAAAGATAAGGCAGAGTCCTGTTCTTGAATACATATTTTAAAGAATACCTAGCTAACACGCAATATTCCACAGAGCTACATGTTTGGCACAGGAGAGGATTCAAGCCGGCAGCTGTGCAGGAGGGGTTCAGCAGCCCCACACAGGCAGGAAGGGCAGCACTGTCCTCCACCCGAGACCCCTCATCAAGACATACATGCCCTGGGAAGCAAGTCATAATAGAATGGTTTGGATTGGAATAGACCTTAAAGATCATCTAGGTCCATGGGCAGCGACACCTTCCACTGGATGAGGTTGCCCAAAGCCCCATCCAACCTGGCTTTGAACATCTCCAGGGACAGGGCATCCGTCTGGGCAACCTGGGCCAGTGCCTCACCACCCTCACTGGAAAAAAAAAAATCTTCCCAATATCTAATTTAAATCTCTCCTTTTTCAGCTTAAAACTGTTCCCCCTTGTCCTATCCACACACTCCCTCATAAAGTGAACTTCTCCAGCTTTCTTGTATCCCCCTTTAAGTACCAAAAGGCTGCTGTAAGTTCTCTCTGGAGTGTTCCTTTTCTCCAGGCTGAACAAGCCCAACTCTCTCAGCCTATGGGAGATGCTCCAGCCCTCTGATCATCTTTGTGGCCTCCTGTGGACTCTTATCTAAGAGATCCATGTCCTTCCTGTGCTGAGGGCTCCAGAACTGAACACATGACTCCAGGTGAGGTCTCACAAGAGCAGAGTAGAAGGCCAGAATCCCCTCCCTCACCCTGCTGGTCACGCTTCTGATGTACCCCATGATACGGTTGGCTTTCTGGGCTGCAAGCACACATTGCTGGCTCATGTTGAGCTTCTCATCCACCAGCACCCCCAAGTCCTTCTCTCCAAGGCTACTCTGAATCCATTCTCCACCGAGCCTGTGTGTGTGCTTGGGATTGTCCAGACCCAAGGGTACCTCCAGAGTCAGGGGCTGTATACTGAGCCGATGGCCCCACAAATGCTGCCCTCCACAGCACCCACAAACACTTCCATTCTCCACTCTCTCCCCGAGGCCCCCAAACGCTCCCTTCCTAGTCCTGCAAATGCTCCCTTCCCAGTCCCTTCCAGCCCCGCAAACGCTCCATTCCCCAAGCCCCACAAGCGTTCCCGATCCCGCAAACGCTGCCTTCCAACTCCCTCCCAGTCCCGCAAACGCTCTTTCCCATCACCCGCAAACGCTCCTTTCCCCAGTACCTCCTCGATCCCGCAAGCGCTCCCAGTCCCGCAAACGCTCCCAGACCCGTAAACACTCCCTCTTAGCCCCGCAAATGCTCCCTTCCCCGTCACGTGCAAACGATGCCGATCCCGCACTCTCCCTTCCCCGAGCCCCGCAAACGCTCTCAATCCCGCAAACGTTCTCGATTCCACAAATGCTGCCCTCCCCAAGCCCCGCATGCGTTCCCGATCCCGCAAGCGCTTCCTTCCCCGTCACCTGCAAACGCTCCTGATCCCGCACTCTCCCTTCCCCGAGCCCCGCAAACGCTCTCAATCCCGCTAACGCTCCCTTCCCACTCCCTCCTAGCCCCGCAAACGCTCTCTTTCCCATCACCCACAAACGCTCCCGATCCCGCAAGCGGTCCGTCCCCACCCGCTGCCCCCGCAGCCGCGGAGCGGGGCCGCCCTACCTCGGGCAGCTCAGCGGCGCGCGGTGCCCTCTCCCTCAGCCGCGCTGCCCGGCACAGAGCCGACCCCCGCAGGCCAATCAGCGCCGCGCTCCGCCCCCTCCGCGCCGTCCCATTGGCGGAGCGCGCTCAACCCATGGGCCGAGGGGGCGGGGTGCGCGGGGGGAGCCGCCAGCATCCCTCTCGCTGGGCAAAGCGGGTGGGTTGCAGCCTGCCGAGGGGCGGCCGAGGGGGATCGGAGGTGCGGTGGGGGGGGTTAGTTCGTGGCTGTTTCCGTGAGAACATCCAAGTGATATAAGAAGTGGTTGCTATGACAAAAAGTGGAATATGAAATTATAGAATAGTTTGGGTTGGAAGGGACCTTAAAGATCATCCAGTTCCAACCCCCCTGCCATGGACAGGGACACCTCCCACTGGATCAGGCTGCCCAAGGCCCCATCCAGCCTGGCCTTGAACACCTCCAGGGATGGGGCAGCCACAGCTTCCTTGGGCAACCTGTGCCAGTGCCTCACCACTCTCATAGGGAAGAAATTCCTCCTTATGTCTAGTCTAAATCTGCCCCTCTCCAGTTTATACTCATTGCCTCTCATCCTATCCCCACAAGCCTTTGTGAACAGTCCCTCCCCAGCTTTCTTGTAGCCTCTTCAGGTACTGGAAGGTCGCTACAAGATCTCCTCGGAGCCTTCTTTTCTCCAGGCCGAACAAGCCCAACTCTCTCAGCCTGTCCTCATAGGAAAGGTGCTCCAGCCCTCTGATCATCTTTGTAGGCTCCTCTGGACCCATTCAACAGCTCTATATTCTTCGTATATTGAGTATTCCAGAACTGGACATGAGGTCTCAAGGTCCAGAACTTGTGAGATGAGGTCTCACAAGACAGGAACAGAGGGTCAGAATCACCTCCTTTGACCTGCTAGCCACACTTCTTTTGATGCAGCCCAGGACACAGTTGACCTTCTGGTCTGCAAAGCGTGCATTGCTGGCTCATGTCAAGCTTCTCATCAACCAGCAACCTCAAGTCATTCTCTGCAGGGCCACTCTCCATCACATCATCCCCCATCCTGTACTGAAATAGTGGATTGCCCCGACCCATGTGTAGGACCTTGCACTCAGCCTTGTTGAACCTCATGAGGTTCTCGGAGGCCCACTTCTCCAGCCTGTTCAGGTCCCTCTGGATGACATCCCATCCTTCCACTGTGGCAACTGCATCACTCAGCTTGGTGTCATCTGCAAACTTGCTGAGTTTGCACTCAATCTCACCGTCAATATAATTGGTGAAGATATTAAACAGCACTGGTCCCAGCACGGACCTCTGAGGGACTACTTCTCACGGTTCTCCATCTGGACTTTGAGCCATTGACCGCTATTCTCTGAATATGTTTGGTTTAATGATAGAACGTCCTGAGTTGGAAGGGACCCACAAGAATCATAGAGTCCAATTTCTGTTCCTGCACAGGACAACCTTGTGGGTGCAGCACCAAGTATATGGAAGTTTAATTGGGACTAAGATAAAGCATGAAGCTGGTACCAAGCACATTACAATAAACATTATTAAAAACACCAAGTGTTCCAAGCTTGACACACAGGATGATATATCTTGAATGTGTGATAGGGCCAGGCTGGGATAAACTTCCTGGGAATAAGTGAATTAGAGACATGGCTGCAAACAATCAAGAGAGTGTGGAATAGACAAAACCAAAACCATCCTGTTTGTCTGAAGGTTGGAAAACTGAGGAACTGTATAGAAATCTACCTGAATGATAGAAGCTGGTACTAAGAGAAACCGTAGTAGTACTTTCTGAATTTGACTCCTGTATGCCATGCTGATTAAAAAGAATATGCTTAAAGAAATTTGTGAGGTCTGTCTCCTTCACCACTGCACAACCCCAACATTCACACCATGGGGCTGAGGGCATTGTTCATATGCTTCTGGAATATTGCCAGGCTTGGCACTGTGGCTGCTTCCCTGGGGAGCTGTTCCAGTGCTCCACCACCCTCTGGGTGAAGAACCTTGTCCGCATGTCCAACCTAACTCTCCCCAGGTTCATCTTTCTACCATTCTCTTGGCCTCTGTCATTGGTGGCCAGAAAGAAGAGCTCAGCGCCTGCTCCTCCTCCTCCCTTGATGAGGAAGTTGCACAGCACAATAAGGTCTCCCTCCCCTCCGTCTCTTCTTCTCCAGGCTGAACAGACTGAGTGAGTCCAGCTGCTTCCCCTCTAAACCCTTCCCCAACTCTATGCCCTCCTCTGGACACTCTCCAGTAGCTTTAGATCCTTTTTATCCTGTGGCACCCAAAACTGCCGTGAGTACTCAGGTGGGGCCACCCCAGTGTGGAGCAGAGCAGACCAGTCTGAACACCCTTCCTAAGGCACACCACAGAGAGGATCCAACCCCAAATCCTAGTCCGTTCAAGGGATGCTCATGCATTTGAAACTTCATGCACACCAGCTTCAGTGCTGGAAATCAGGTCTGACTGCCTCAGCTGCCCTGGGCGCAGACCCAGCCCCACCCCAGTGTGCTCCTGTTTGCCAGGCAGCCCAAAGCAGACCATCATTGCTCTCCTTGGCCCACAGCTTTCTTTGAGGTGCAGCAAATGAGCTGAGGAAACCATCAAGTCCTGCCACTAATAGAGGCATTTGGAGTTGGAAGGGGGTTCCCCACTGGTGCTGACCCTCCAGAGGCTGCAAGGTACCTTCATGCTGGTAGATGTCAATGAAGTTGCTGATCATACCACCCTGGAATAAACTGCCTTGAGCCTGCATTTGAATCTTCAGCACATCTGTAGAGTTAAGTTTCATCTAGGTAATCATATTTTTTTTTTCTGGAAGTTAAACAGAATGTCCCTCTGATAGCATGGTTTGTTTTTTTTTTTTGTTTTGTTTTTTTTTTTTTTTTTTTTTCAGACAGTTCATTCTTTGGAGATAATAACGTCTTATGTGAAGTATGATCTGTGCTGAACCCAAAGTGGGCTATAAGAAAGCTGGGGAGGGACTTTTTACAAGGGCATGTAGTGATAGGGCGAGGGGGAATGGCTTTAAATGGCCTGCTCTAGCATGGCGTGTCCCTGCCCATGGCAGGGGGATTGAAACTAGATGATCTTTAGGGTCCCTTCCAACCCAAGATTCTACAATTCTAAATTAGAGGGGTTAAGATTTGCAGCAGACATTAGGAAGAAGTGCTTCATGATGAGGGTGGTGAGGCACTGGCACAGGCTGTTGTGGTTGCCCAGTCACTGGAGGTGTTCAAGGCCAGGCTGGTTTAGTGGGAGATATCCCTGGCCATGGCAGAGCGGTTGGAATAGTGTGATCTTTGAAGTCCCTTCCAACCCAAACCATTCTATAATTCTATTTACAGATGTGTTTTCTTCTCAAATTACCTCTGTTTGCAGCCTTTCCCTATCTCAAATGCAAAGTCAGACAGAGAGCTGACTCCAAAGCTCCAAATTAGCAAGAAATTTGACTGTTGAGAAGTTCACAAAAACATTAAAATTAGTCCTTGGAAAATAATAGAAAACATGTAAGATTTCTGGGAAGATTTAAACATATGCATGTAGGAAATATATTCTGTCTCCAGCTCTTGTCTCGCCGCACACGATTGATGGAGATCACTCCCTCGTGTTGCCCAGTCCTGATAAAGGCTGCTTGCTTTCTAAATCTCCAAAAGGAGTTTTAGAGAGTTTTATTTGCTGGCATTTTCGGTCTCAAAAGCACGGGCACTGTGGGCACTGGTGGTTTTGGAAGGCTCCATTTGGGCACCGCGCAGGAGAGCGTCAAGAGGAACACAGGTTTTGAGACAAATGGAACTGATGCCCAAGGAGACAACTGAGCACAGAATACACTTAGAATCCCGTCTGTAGGGAGGTTCAGGAAAACCAAGCGGGTTAGGGGCTGAGATCTGTAAAGCCCAGCTTTGGGGCTGGTACCCTGGAAGCTTCTTTAATGGGTCTGAAAAGTGAATAATGGGCAAAAGTTTGGATCCTCCTCCCGTTATCTTCAGTACTCAGATTCTGAGCCAGTTTTGACGAACTCTTCTTCAAGCTGGAGGGCTAAAACAAAGGGCTCGGGCTGCATTCCCACTGCTCGGGCGCCGGGGAGCTCCTAACGCTGCCGGCACCACGGGTGGGAGTCGCGGAACGGAGAGGAACGGAGAGGAACGGCACGGAACCGGCACGGAACGGAACGGAAAGGGCGGGGAGGTGGCGGGACAACCATGGGCAGGGCTGTCACCATCGCCGCCTGCGCCCTCAACCAATGGGCTCTGGATTTTGAGGGCAACCTCGAGAGGATTTTCAGAAGTGAGTGGGGCATCGGCACCTCCCTTTCTCCCCTCTCCCCCTCCTCCCCTCTCCCTCCTCTCCTCCCTCTCCCTTCTCTCCCCTTTCTCCCCCCCCCTTCCGTCTCCCCTCTCTTTCCTCTCTCCTCCTCCCTGTCTTCTCCACCCTCTCCCTGGCTCCCTATCTCCTTTCTCTCTCCTCTCTCCTCTCTCCCCTCCTCTCCCTTCTCTCTCCCTTCTCTCTCCTCTCCTCTCCTCTCCTCTCCTCTCCTCTCCTCTCCTCTCCTCTCCTCTCCTCTCCTCTCCTCTCCCTCCCCTCTCTGCCCTCTTTCTCCCTCCCCTCCTCTCCCCCTCCATCTCCTTCCCCCCCCCCCATCTCCTCCTCGCCCTCTCTCCCTCTCTCCCTCCCTCTGCCCGTTTCTGGCTGAGGCTGCAGCAGAGGCTGTGCCTGCTTTGCACTGACGGGTTCCCATTGCCCAGACTGTGTTTAACCCAACCTTCTTGCAGGTATTGACATGGCAAAGTGCCGAGGAGCCCGGTACCGGCTTGGTCCAGAGCTCGAGATCTGGTAAGAGCACCTGGTTCGGATCTGTTCCTGATTAATTCATAGAATCATAGAATGGTTTGGGTTGGAAGGGACCTTAACGCCCATCCAGTTCCAACCCCCTGCCATGGGCAGGGACACCTCCCACCAGACCAGGCTGCTCAAAGCCCCATCCAGCCTGGCTTTGAACACCTCCAGGGATGGGGCAGCCACAGCTTTTGTGGGCAACCTGTGCCACTGTCTCACCACCCTCATCGTGAAGAATTTCTTCCTGATGTCTAGTCTAAATCTTACCCCCTACAATTTAAAGCCATCCCCCGTCACCCTGTCACTATATGCCCTTGTAAAAAATCCCTGCCCAGCTTTCTTGTAGCCCCTTTCAGTACTGGAAGCTGCTCTAAGGTCTCTCCAGAGCCTTCTCTTGTCCAGGCTGAACAACCCCAACTCTCTCAGCCTGTCCTCATAGCAGAGTTGCTCCAGCCCTCTGATCATCTTTGTAGTTCTCCTCTGGACCCTGTTCCAACAGCTTCATCTCCTTCTTATGTGGAGGTTCCTGAAGAGCAGTCAGTAAGAACATGACCTGTGCCCACGCTGACGCCCAGAACATCACAAAAAGCATGCATCTCTCAGCTCAAAGAAAGATGTTGTAGTTGCAGGCATAAGACTGGTTCTCTTTTCTTGGAAATCTGACTGGTACCAATAATTTGTTGACCTATTTCAGCTAGTCTTCCTTCACGGGAGCTGCAGTTTTTCTGCTTAGGCCCAGGCTGCTGCTCTTGAAAATATCCAGCAATGCCACAGAGATTTAAATGCTGTCGGTGGGCATGATGTTGGCAACGCTGCTTCTGCGTGTTTGAAATAAACTACCTGTGTGGTTGAGGTGTTCCCTGTCTTGAGAATGATCTTGAAGAGAAGGACTTGGGAGTGCTGGTGGATGAGAACCTCAACAGGTTGAGTGGGGTGATTCTGCCACTCTACTCTGATGAGACTTTGCCTAGAGTATTGTGTCCAGTTCTGGAGCCCTCAATGCAGGAAAGATATGGATCTGTTAGAGAGAGTCCATTAAAGGCCACGAAGATGATCCGAGGGCTGAAGCACCTTCCATAGGAGAACAGGCTGAGAGAGTTGGGCTTGTTCAGCCTGAAGAAGAGAAGGCTCCAGGAAGACCTTATAGCAGCATTCCAGAACTTTGGGCCTACAGGAAAGCTGAGGAGGGGCTCTTCATGAGGCAGTGCAGGGACAGAATGAGGCATAATGGTTTTAAGCTGAAAGAGGAGAGATTTAGATATTAGGAAGAATTTTTTTCCTTTGAGGGTGGTGGGGCACTGGCACAGGTTGCAGTGAAGTCATGAATGCCCCATCACTGAGTTGTTCAAGGCTGGGTTAGATGGGGCTTTGAGCAACCAGGTCAGTGGGAGGTGTCTCTGCCCATCGCAGAGGGGTTGGATCCGGATGAACTTTAAGGTCTTTTCCGACCCAAACCATTCTATCATTCTATGAAGGAGTTTTGATCCCTTGGCTCTGGTGCCAATTTGGCTGAATTCTTTATTTCTTTTGTTTTAATGCACAGTGGTTATGGCTGCTCGGATCACTATTATGAGTCTGACACGCTCTTGCATTCATTTCAAGCTCTGGCAAAACTTTTGGAGTCTCCAGCTACTCAAGATATTATCTGTGATGTGGGAATGTAAGTTTTTTTGTGTACATATGATAAAGGGGAAGGTCTGTAGGAATACTGCCTCTGCTGTCTTTCTGGGTAGTGAGGACTCAGTACCAAATGTGTAGATGGAACTGCACTACTTTTCCTTTTAATTACAGTGACTAGGACTGCAACACGGAAAACACTTCCTGAAAGAGAATCCTTTCAAAGGTTTCTGGTGGCTGAGCCCTTCAGAGAGAAACTTTATCATTAGAGTTATTTATTTGGTACCTTAATGGCTGTGCTGTCTTGCCATGAATAAGACTTTGGGTTATATGTAATGCAAAGGGCTTTATTAATTGACTCTTTCAGGAGTGTCAGGGCTAATGTAATTTACTTGGACAGGCAGGCATCTTTAAGCAACATACGTGTGTCAGAAGCACTGAAACCATTGTAAGTCATGTGCTGACTGTGAACAGTGAGAAGTTATAACTGTAAATTAGCACGTACACCTGCTTGTCAGTATTGCTATAAATGCATAAAGCTAGCTCTGTTTTGAACTAGCCTGGTGATATCAAACGGAGCCAGGGTTAATGAAATAAGTTAGCCCAGCCAGTAGCATTCTTTGAGTCTGCTTGTGTTTCTCTGGCACACTAGTAATCTGGCAGCAGTTGATAAACCCGAGACTGACAGCATAGCCAGTAACTCATTTTTCCGAACAACTATTTGAATTAAAAAAATTAAAAGCTAAAACTTGATATATGGTTTTATTTCATTTCCTTTAGTGATACCGTATAGAGATGTTGTCTTAAAAATAGTGTTTGTGCAGCGAAGTAGATTCTGTAGCTTTCTAAAATTTCATTTCATGAGCTTAGCCACTGGTAACTTTGCTTATTTTCACAGGCCTGTTCTGCACAGAAATGTTCGCTACAATTGTCGAGTGATATTTTTAAATAAGTAAGTAGTTCTTTATGCGTTTTGTGAAGCAGTACGTCAGTGTATCCTTTCAGAGATCTGTGTGGCGTTCAAGAAAGATTCTTCAGTGCTATGTAAAGCGATGGAGTTGTCTTCCTACCTACTAACTTTCAGAGAGACAGCTAATGTTTTCTATTATCTCTTTTTCCTTTCTGAATTTGTCGAAACTAAATTTCCACTGCTTTCTGAAAGACTCCAAAAAACCACCCTTAAGTCTGCAGACTGAAACTTTAAGTATTATTCTATGTAGTAGTTCAATGTACATCATGATAGAAAAAAAAGAATTGCTAGTACTCAGTGTTCTTATTTGGTCCCGTTTGGCTGTACAGCAGGTCTTAACTTGCCCTTTCTCTTTTGTTTTATGTTTTAAGAAAAATTCTTTTGATCAGACCCAAAATATCATTGGCAAATGCAGGAAACTACAGGGAACTTAGGTGGTTCACCCCATGGAACAAAGCAAGGTAAGCTGGCTACCATTCAAATTGTGTGCGAAAACACAGTTTGCCATTTGCAGCCACAGAGAAAGGATGGAAATCTCGGTAGTGGTCTCTCAATGCTGCTACAGGGTGAGCAGCAGAGTCAGTTAAGCAACTGAATTGGAGCTCAGTTAGAAAGCTTATTAAGTACAATCTAACTCTGAATTGCTGAACTGGAAGGAAAAGTGTGTCTGAGTGATCCTGCAACAGTGTAGTAGTGTCATTTTCCTTGTGTCTACTTTCTGACTATATGCAGTTCAGGATTGGAAGAGCCTAAGTTTATCTGCTGAGTTGCGGTATCCTGTTCAATATTAAACTGGAAAACAGTGTGAAATGGGCATGCTCTTTCGGAATTTTAACAATCTCGGGGTGAATGCTATGTACCTTATGATGCTGCAAAATATATTCGATGCGCATTTCTGATGCCGTGTACTCATCCTGTGGTCAAAGAATGGTTCTGTCCAGATGGAGTCGGTAAAGTACTTCTGAGAGAGTCCTCCTAAGCTCAGTCAGTTCCAGGTGACTTCTGAGTTGTTTATGTGGTAATACTGCAAAAAGAGAAACTTTTAGTTGGTATTTGACTGCATGGTGTGTTGTTAGGTCTAGGTTATAGCTGGGATGGAGTTTACCATGCATTGCTGAAGCCAAGTGCGATGGTGCTAGCTGATGATTTGTGATTAGTTTCACTGAAAGTATGAAGGTTCTTTCTTTTTCTTAAACATGCACAGCCTTGTAAACTGAAGCTCAATTTCTTTAATAAGTGTTAGAAGGTGACCGTATGTGGACATTATAGATTTTCTGCTGTAATTTACATAGCAATGTATTCACAACCTATAAACCTGTTTTAGGCACGTGGAGGAATATTTTCTACCCAGGATAATTCAGGAAGTGACTGGACAGGTAAGTTTGTAAAGGACGTTTTAATTCTAAAATTTCCCAATTCAGCAATTTAAATGAATAGAATTTGTGGTATAAAACTGTAGTACACCAATTTCTACATGCTGCAAACTTATAGATTTCAGTGATAGTTCTCAGTTACATTAAATAAGAGCATAATTTAATCTTGTTTGTGGTAGTATTTGGCAGCAAAGTAGGTTTTACATTTGCCTCATTTAGATATATATATATATGGGACCTTGAAGACATAGGGAAATTGTGGATGCCTCTTCCCTGGAAGTGTTAAAGGCCAGGTTGGATGAGGCCTTGAGCAGCCTGGTCTGTTGGGAGGTGTACCTGCCTGTGGCAGGGAGTTGGAACTGGATGATCTTTAAGGTCCTTTCCAACCCAACCCATTCTATGATTCTATGATTCTAAGATTGTCCTGTTTTGCACAGGTCTAGTACTGAGCTTATCTGTGTTTGAAACTAGAAATAACTATGTTTCGAGGCAAATAAATAAATAAACAAATGTAACCTTCGTCATTCAGAAGGTTAAAAAACTTACCCTATTTCCCACTAAAGCATGAATGTGATTTTTAGTGGAAGACACTCTCTGTTTTGTAGATTGCTTAGTTCAAAGGCAATTGTCCTGTCCTGAAGCAAAGCACTGGATCCGACACTGGATTTCGACACAAAAATTCAACAGAATTCAGAGATTTGCCATTTAGAGCTTTTTTTTTTTTTTTTGCTTAAACTTGGTATAAAATGAAGGAAGATGTAATGTGAAGGAAGTGGGTATTCAATGGTTAACTTTTTGGATGATGTAGATTCTTCTATTACATTTGTGTAATGATGTTCTTGTTCTTTCTCAGGAAACTGTTCCTTTTGGGGATGCAGTGCTAGCAACCAAAGATACCTGCCTCGGGGCAGAAATATGTGAAGAACTCTGGGCACCAAACAGGTAAAGGAGAAAAAGAAATGAAAAGCAAACTAAAACATACCCTGTACCCTCAAATAAATGTTTGAAAGAAACCTGCTTATTATTCTTCGAGGTAGTCTATCTTTCAGAAAGTGCCATTAAGCTAAAATATTTATTAGGAGCAATAAATACCTCACGGGAAAGATTTCGCTAGGCTGGATGCAGAGTGGCAAAAGAAGTTTTAGGAAGTTAAGCTAAGTTCATTTGAAACAGAAGGTAGGAGAGAAATACCAAAAATAAGTGGAATGCAAAAGATGACCTGAGGAAACAGATAACAGGTAGCTATAGTGCTCCCCTTCCAGGTGTTGTTCAGCTTCTAGTTGAGCCTGAGGTTGAAATGTCCTCTTTGGATCCAAAGAGCCACTGCTTTAGGGCCAAAGTTACAGTTATTTTATATCAATTTGTCGTATCAATTTTATCCAGCCACTAGAATCCTGTGTTATTGCCACTTACTGTGCCTAGTCTTAAAAAGCTGAGAGTGCTAGTAGGGCTTTTTATTTTATTTACTTAATTCTTTTTGTCTTTGACTTTGGCTCCTCCAAAGCATTCCACTTAACAGACAAATAGGGCTTTTATACTTGACAAGCTAGAGCGTAAACTTCTAGGGAATGCCACTTTGAGATGTAGCACTTGTTTCTTACTGCTTAGCTGTTTGCATAGTCCTTCTGCTTCGATTTTTAACCAGCATCAGACAATGCATAAAGGTAATGTGTAAGGAAACAAAAAAGAGAAAGGAAAAGAGAAAGAAAGCATAGTGCCCTTAAGTAACATTTCCTGTTATTATTTTAGTTCCTGTTACAATTTAAAGTTCTTCCCAACTACAAAGTTGATCCCATTCACAAAGGTCTTAATTCACGGGTGGGGGTGGAGTTGTGGTTGTGTGAAAGCTGTTTCAGTTAACATGAAATGAAATGTTCCGGGTGTTTTTCCAAATCTCCCAGTTACAGACATTCATTTCCTTGTGACTGCAGAAGGTGTGGTAAGATAGGATTTTTTTAGTATTTCTTTCTTTAGACATTGGAACAAGAAGAAAGCAGTAAAAGCCTTTTCCTTCTCATGGTTCTGTTTGCTTTTGCTTTTGGATTTTCTAAGGAAGAAGGAAAGTGGAACAGCTGACATTACAAGAGTGTCTCCTTTCCAACCAAGTTTGTCTTATTCGCTCTTTCTTTGAGACCCAGGCTTCTACAGAGTAAAGTAGAAGGCATTTCATTTAAAACAGAATGAGCAAAAGCCCTTCCACCCTCTGCAGCCCCTACTGGTCTTTGACAGAAGAGTCAGACAATGCAAGAAAACAGATGTTTTTGAGAGTCTTATCCTTTTTTGAGCTAAGATGTGCAGAAAACTGGCAACACATAGATGTGTTCAATTATCAGTACTTTTAAATGATACCTGCAGCATTCACAGCGTAGTATTGCCAGCTGACTTGTTTTCTGCCTTTTGCTTTGACAGCCCTCATATTGAAATGGGACTTGACGGTGTGGAAATTTTCACTAATTCCTCTGGGAGTCACCATGTGCTGCGGAAGGCTCACACCCGTGTGGATTTGGTGAATTCTGCAACAGCAAAGGTATACGCTTAAAAAAAGATAAAATTAGGTTTTTGTTATGCACCTCATTTTGTTTCAAAAGAGACTCCTCTCCTGGGATAGGAGATAGCATTTTCTTCCTGTGTTGGTGGGGTGGCCTTGACAGGTCTTGTTCTTAGTTTCTTGTTTTCTTACCTGGAATCACCTTCCCTGATTGAATCAGCTGTAGGGGAAGAATTCTCTTACTTTCGGTTATCCTACTGTCATGGTCTAATGTGAAGCACTATAGAATCGTAGAATAGTTTGGGTTGGAAGGGACCTTTAAGATCATCCACCTTGCCATAGGCAGGGACACCTCCCACTGGATCAGGCTGCCCAAGGCCCCATCCAGCCTGGCCTTGAACACCTCCAGGGATGGGGCAGCCACAGCTTCCCTGGGCAACCTATGCCAGTGCCTCACCACTCTCATGGTGAAGAAAGTCCTCCTTATGTCTAGTCTAAATTTGCCCCTCTCCAGGTTATACCCATTGTCCCTAGTCCTATCACTACAAGCCTTTGTAAAAAGTCCCTCTCCAAATAAATCCTTTGTTTCCACCTCTGTGACCCCAAATTCCAGATGCCATTTGCTTGCAGGTTATCTCTGTCTGGTCTGTGGAGCAGCAGACTGGAAAGAGAGGTCATTTGATATTTGCATGGGAATAGGAGAGATACAAACCTACTTGTGTGTGTGCAGGAGGAACTCGCAGAAGAAACTTCGTATGGGAGAATGTATTTCTGCACCGGCGTGCCAGTTGTATCATCTCTCTTTCACACAGGTCTATAAAGAAGAATCAGAATACTTTAAAACAGTTTGATAACTCCCAGCTCAGGAGACACTCCAAAAATGTTTTTGATGTCCTCAATCTTAATTCCATTAAACATTGAGGAAGAAAAGTATTGCACTTGGATAATGGATGGAAAATAGTTAGAGTAACTGTCTTTCAGTAATTGAAAGTATGAAATGTTGGATCCACTGCATACAGAGAATAACCAGCTCGGGTGTTGAATGCACATTCTGCATAAAGGGCAAACAGCCGGTGGCTGTGGTTGCTCCCTGTAATTATCTGTGCCTCAGCAGTCTCTCTCTGTGTGCTTTATGTACTGAACGACAGCTCATTGCCAGCTTGTAGTTCGGTCAACAGAGGAAGTTATTTTCCTGGCACATATAAAATCAACCAGAAGTCTCATTTGTTTCCTTAAGATGACAGTTTCTTTCTCGATTTTCATTCACACAGCAATATTGTGTTGGAGAAATAACGGTAACTATATCAGAAAGGGGAAACATAAATCTGTGTTTGAACTCAGATTCCTTTTTTACCTCCTGTCATCTTGTTACTTAAAATGAATTATATTTTTATACTTTGAAAGTTCTGTTTTATTTTGAAGAAGAGAAGACTTTTAGTTAATAGCCTGTAATTCTGTCTAGCAGTGATGGGGACAAAAACAAAGTAATGAATGTGCACTACACTCTGAAACATATTTGATCTGTACAACTGCTTTGCCATTGTAATTTAACATGCTTTTGGTTAGTGTTTTCTGTCCTCAAATATCCAAACACAACTTCTGTCATCATCTTCCTGCTTTTCTCATTCTCAATTTGAACTTAGAATTTCAATTTAGAGGTGTAGCCCTCTCTAATTGGGCTGAGGGAATGACACTTGCTAATAACAGAAGACTCCTGTCTTTTAATAGTGTGAAAGGGATAGGGTTCACGTACTACATTTACTTATGTAATTACTTGTTTCTGTCGTGTATATCACATGTGAAGTACTTTCCAAATGACAAGAAAGAGTCGCAAATCATTCACAAAATAAAGACAGAGGAAGATTATAAGAATGGCAGGAACAGAGAAATAACATTTTGTCTTTTAATATGGTGTCAAGTGCTCTATTCTGAAAAGCATTTATTTGTATGTTTACTTTCCTTCCAGAATGGTGGAATATATATTTTAGCTAACCAGAAAGGCTGTGATGGTGATCGGCTGTATTATGATGGCTGTGCCATGATTTCAATGAATGGAGAAACAATTGCGCAAGGATCCCAGTTTTCACTCGATGACGTGGTAATATATTTGTAGAATCATAGAGTAGTTTAGGTTGGAAGGGACCTTAAAGATCGTCAGGTTCCAGCCCCCCTGCCATGGGCGGGGGCACGTCTTGCTAGATCAGGCTGCCCAAGGCCCATCCAACCTGGCCTTGAACACCTCCAGGGATGGGGCAGCCGCAGCTTCCCCGGGCAATCTGAGCTGCTAGTTACAGCTGAAACTAGTACAGCTACTTTTATGCTTAACACTTCCCAGAGAGTCCACATACTAAGTCCATGTCTGTATGCTATGAAAGATGTATTTTTACCATGCTATTCAACTGGATCCAAGGTTTTTTTCTAGTCAAATTGCCCAGTAGTTTTCTTGCTCTTGCGAGTGAGGAAGAGCTGTCGCAGTGGAGAAACTTAATGAAAATATTTGTATATGCAATCACCATGTTTAGGAGAGACCCTATTAACTTGTATTCCCTTAGCTAAGAAATAAAAAGACAAAGATCGCAGTGTTCTAATTATGATGTGGTCTGGTAGACAAAAGGTTTGATACGTTGAGCTTCACTTCAGAAAGCCCTTTCTCAGAAGATTTGTCATCAAAGCTGTAGGCTTCCTCACATTATGTGCCAAATCAGTCTTTTCCCCATTATGTTTCTTGCCTTTTTCTTTTTTCCTTTGCCATAACTGATGGTGAACCCATTGTTCAGCCATCTGACAAGGTCTGTAAATGTCTTGTGGTTTATGAGCATTGTAGTGTACTCGGTGAAGCGAGTCAGTTGTGCTTGCTTTGTAATGTAATTCTGCTGAGTCAGAAATGACTCAGAAGTGCACATAAAAATCTATATTGAAAACTGTTGTGTGCATTCTTCTTTCCCAACGCTTTTTGTAGTCCAGGCCTGTAAAATGTTGTTTATCTGTTTGTGTAGAATCAATCTAATGTTGAAAGCCTTTTCACAGGAGGTGCTGGTTGCCACTCTGGACTTGGAGGATGTTCGAAGTTACAGAGCAGAGATTTCATCTCGTAACTTAGCGGTAAGAATTCTTTAAAGGAGTTATGTTTGCTAACTCCATCAATTCTGAATAATTACTGAATTTAAAAAGTATTTGTATGTCTTAATTTTCACAATATTCTGTAGATCTGATTTTTTTATAGGAATATGCTATGTTAAAGTTGATATCTTCTCAATTCTAATGTGCTTAGGCAAGCAAAGTGCACCCTTATCCCAGAGTAAAAGTGAATTTTGCTCTGTCATGTTCTGATGATGTCGCTGTACCTACTTGTATGCCAATTCAGTGGAGACATCATAGTCCCGAGGAGGAGATCAGGTAAGAACATACTGAATCTGTTGCTTTGAATTTATTTTGATTAAAAAAACCCCACAAACTCAAACAAGTAAAGGAAGATGTAAATAAGATCTCATGTTTATCTCTTAAGTAAAGGAAGTAGCTCATTGGAAGACCACAGTAAATATATTGGCTTGCTTAGGTCTTACTATGTAAACTTCTTGGAATAAGCATATTCTGCTGTAATTTCAGCCTTGGTCCTGCATGTTGGCTTTGGGACTATTTAAGGCGCAGCAAACAGGTAAGAAAAACTTATTTTGTTCTTTGCCTTGATATACACGTCATCTTCTGTGCTGTAGGGACAGTACACATTGCTACCCTGTGCTGCTGTTAATGCACAGTGATATTAGTGCAAAGTGCAAGGTTTGAGTTTTTCACTGGTAGCTCATTCAGACTTAAAACCTGTATGTAAGGTGTGACTTCAGTGTGCTCGTCAGACGTTTCCCTTAGGAATTGTGCTTTGTTTGAAAGCAACAGTCAAGCTTACCTAAGAAAGGAGATTACTTTTTTTTTGAAACACTGTTTTTTTCTTTAAATAAAATATTGTAATCACATAATGCAGATGTTTAAAATAAGCAGGGTTACATGAACTTGTAGTTCAGTTCAGTATTGAAGTATACATGGAAAATTTAATCCTTGTTATTAACTCCCCCGTCTTACTGGAGGAGGAGGAAGGCATGCTGGAAGCTTTTCTAGCCAAAGGGTTTACTCTGGCTACTTGGTTGATTATCCAGTTGAGAAGAGCTTAAGAGAGTTTGCTAGATCTGATTTGTTTGTGTGTTTGTTTGTTTTTCCCCAACAGAATACAAGCAGACTTGAACAACGCAAATGCGGTCCTTTTACAGGAGTGTTTCTATAGAGTACAATATATATATTTCTTATTTTGCTGTTTGGAATGTCTTCCTTCTTCTGTTTTCAAGGCAGGATTTCTCTTACCTCTTAGTGGTGGAATTGACAGCTCTGCTACAGCTTGCATAGTATACTCCATGTGTCACCAGGTGTGCCTGGCAGTCAAGAATGGAAGTGAGTAAATATGGATGTCTGGCTAGCTATGCTTGCTAATGGTTATGAACAAGTTAATATTAGCTGGGTGCATTAGATGCAAGAGGTCATTAATGGTAGACTCTTGCCCTGTTGTTCTAATGGAATCCGCTGTATCTCTTCAAAAATTTCAGCAAAAATGTGTGTCCAGAGTTTGGGTTCTTTGCATTGGCTAAATAGTTTTCATTTGGAGTTTAAGAATTGGATGTGGAACTCAGGCTAGGTTCTATCCAGTGTATCATTCACGATGTTGGCTGCTGTAGTTTTGAAATTTCGGTTTATCATGAGAATTTTCTCCTTCTATTAAATTCAGTACTATAAAACATGGTGAGGTATGCTTCAAGCTTTTAGAATGGCTTTACGTAGACTACATTTTATGTTATCTCTGTCTACAAGTACCTGAAAGGAGGTTGTAGCGAGGTGGGTGTTGGTCTCTTCTCCCAAGTGACAGGTGATAGGATGAGAGGAAATGACCTCAAGTTGCATCTGGGCGTGTTCAGATTAGACATCAGGAAAAATTTCTTCACTGAGTGGGTTATGAGGTACTGGCAGAGGCTGCCCAGGGAAGTGGTCGAGTCCCCATCCCTGGAAGTATTTAAAAGACAGGTAGATGAAGTGCTCAGGGACGTGGTTTCGTAGTGGACAGGTATGGTTGGACTCGATGATCTCAAAGGTCTTTTTCAACCAAAGATTTCTATGATTATATACATGCATTTAGCTAAACCTTTGTACATATTGGATCATATTTTCTATGAAATTTTTGTAAGTCATAAACCAAAAGAATTTAATATTTAAGTGTTCAAAATTAGGAGCAAAATCAGTGATTCTTTAATTTGATATATGTAAATATGTTTGGGGAGTTAGATTTTTTTTTTTCATTTTATTTGTGATGGGTAGTGTAAAGCTTAATTGGAATGCAAGATACGTATAAGATATTTGTATATCCTGGATAGCAGGAGTGCCAGCATTTCCACTCTAATTCTGTTTCTTTTGCTTTGTCTTCAGATGCAGATGTGCTGGCTGATGCACGCAGGATTGTGAATGATGAGACCTATGTCCCTGAGGACCCTCGAGAATTTTGCAAGCGTATCTTTACCACTTGCTACATGGCTAGTGAGAACTCCTCCCAGGATACTTGCAACAGGGCTAAGCTTCTGGCTGAGCAAATAGGCAGGTACAAATTGAGAAGTGCTGGAAAAAAATCTTGTTGTGGCAAAGACTTTCTTATTAAACGTTCAAACTCTAAAACAGGAGAAAATAGGAGAAGAATTGTAGATGTGTTAAGGAGGAGCATTACAGACATTGTTATTTAAGTGGTAAATGTGAGGCAAACTTGGGAGCTTTTGGTGAAAGACATGGCAATTTAGAAACAAACTGTAGAAAGTGGTTTTCTTCATGTCAGATCTGAGATGGTAGCAGCCTTTAAAACATTGTTGTATGTGTGGGCTGTTTGCTTTTTTAATGCTATTTTATCAGATTGTGCTAGTTGAGTCACTTCTGCTTGAATTCTTCTCAGCTATCACATCAATCTGAACATAGATGCGGCTGTGAAAGCTATTGTGGGAATTTTCAGCATGGTGACAGGTCGAACTCCCTGTTTTTCTGTCTACGGGGGGAGCAGCCGAGAAAACCTGGCACTCCAGAATGTGCAGGTGTGTTTCATGTAGGTTGAATCAAGTCAGACCCCTTCTTTTCCTTTTCCTTTTCCTTTTCCTTTTCCTTTTCCTTTTCCTTTTCCCCTTTCCTTTCCTTTCCTTTCCTTTCCTTTCCTTTCCTTTCCTTTCCTTTCCTTTCCTTTCCTTTCCTTTCCTTTCCTTTCCTTTCCTTTCCTTTCCTTTCCTTTCCTTTCCTTTCCTTTCCTTTCCTTTCCTTTCCTTTCCTTTTTTCCTTTCCTTTCCTTTCCTTTCCTTTCCTTTCCTTTCCTTTCCTTTCCTTTCCTTTCCTTTCCTTTCCTTTCCTTTCCTTTCCTTTCCTTTCCTTTCCTTTCCTTTCCTTTCCTTTCCTTTCCTTTCCTTTCCTTTCCTTTCCTTTCCTTTCCTTTCCTTTCCTTTCCTTTCCTTTCCTTTCCTTTCCTTTCCTTTCCTTTCCTTTCCTTTCCTTTCCTTTCCTTTCCTTTCCTTCCCTTTCCTTCCCTTTCCTTTCCTTCCCTTTCCCTTCCCTTTCCCTTCCCTTCCTTTCCCTTCCCTTTCCCTTTCCCTTTCCCTTTCCCTTTCCCTTTCCCTTTCCCTTTCCCTTTCCCTTTCCCTTTCCCTTTCCCTTTCCCTTTCCCTTCTTTTCTGGAGTACAAAATGGTATATTTCAAGAATATTGCTGATGTTTACTAAACTTCCCTCTGGTGAATGTTAGCAGCCTTTAAAAGGCTCTGTGTGAGATGTCAAGCTTCCCAGTCCAGTTCCTAGATGTCTTCAGTTTTAAAAGGTAGAAGGCAATTTTTTCTTCTGAATCAGAACATATTTAATATTCAATAGGATTATAAAATGCAGTTCAAATACACATTTCCAGTTATGCATTTTCATTGTGTCAGATCGGATTAGTGCTGTGCCTGGATAGTGCTGGTATACACTTCGTACGGAATGACAGAAAATATAACTGCCTGGTGGCTTCGAGTCCCTGGCTCCTGTCATACCTGTCACTGTCTTGATAGCTTTCTTTTTGGCCTATTCTTAAAAGCTAACCAGCAACTCTGTTTTAATTCTGGCTAAATGTTAATTATTGTGTTTGATAGTTTCTGTTAGCCGAGGACTTGATCTTTCTTCTGCTATTACTGGAGAACTCCAGCTGTCTCCTCTGGAAGCAAACATTGAATCCTTTATCAGCTTCAGTCACAGGAGTGTGGTGATTTGCTTAACATCAGACACAATTGTGGCTAAAGTTGGAGGCTGAATTTCAGGTCTGTTTGGTATTATTATCCTTAGAAGAAGTACAGTTTCAGAATAGAGACAGAGGCAGAGAAAACTTTCTACAAATTTTTTGTAAGTAAATCTCTTTAGTCTAATATTCCATAAAAGGATGTATTGGACAGATGGTTTATCTGCATAGTTCATCCCTCATGGATCCATATTAGTGCTTCTGAGAGGTAGGAAATGGCAGTTACTCCCCATTCTTCAATTCTGAGTATAATAAACTCTCCCAGTCATTTAAGTCTATGGCTGTAGCAGATAACGAACCTGGCTTTTCTATGTGTGTACGGCATCTTCTGCACAAGACCATCATTCTTGCATTAACATTTAACCCTCTCGCATTTTGTTCTTTATGGGTTTGCTTGAGGAACTGATTAATAAAAAGTATTGGGGAGAAATTCTGCTTTATAGAATTGCTTTATTTTTCATTGTGCTTTGCAGGCTAGAATAAGAATGGTCCTTGCCTACCTGTTTGCTCAGCTGACGCTTTGGACTCGTGGGATGCCAGGAGGGCTTCTGGTGCTGGGATCAGCCAATGTGGATGAAAGGTTAGTGAAAGTGAGAAATCTAAAACCAGGCGAACAGAGAAGAGATCATTGCGTTTCCTTGCAACTCTACCAAATCCCAGTGTAGGTTATTACTCAGAAGAGGTAACAAGCTAAGAATACATTGATAACAGTGAAATTAATGAAAATAGCTGAATGGGCCTGAATGGAAATTTGTGTATTTTTCAGAAGTTTAGCCCAAGCATTGTCAAAATTTTCCAATAAACTGCTGTTCCTTCCTTAGCCATTTTCAGTTCAGTGCCTCTTAGGCGTTGCATTTTCAATTACTGTAATAGGAATTAAGTTGTGAACTGTGAGCTGAAAAAGAGATTTTAAAAATCTGCAGTGCTGTTATAACAGCTGACTATTTGGAGACTAAGGCAATGCCCATAAGACTGTGGAATTGATAATCTCAGAATCTGGGAGGGTAGTGTCATCTGATTCTATGGGTGTTTGGGGATTTATTTTTTTAATTGCTCAGCACAGAATTTTGATTGCTTTGCCTCAAATATATTACTTTAGAATGGGCATGCTTCATAATTGTTTAAAATATTGTCTTCCTCCTGGTAAATTCATGGCTTTAGGATGGCCCTGTTGCTGCTGAGCTCGTTTGCTCTTTACAGTGTATAAATATGTTAACAACTTGGTCAGCTGCAGTCTGTTTCTCCCTGTCTTTATATGACATAGGTATTCTATATGGTATGAAATATTATATAGTATACTAAAGTCACATTATTCTTATTCTTACTATATGGAATTCCCTCTCTTGCTCAGTCTCCGAGGCTACTTGACGAAGTACGATTGCTCAAGTGCTGATATCAATCCCATCGGTGGAATCAGCAAGGACGATTTGAAGAACTTCATACAATATTGCATTGAAAATTTTCAGCTCACGGCCCTCAGAAGGTGAGCGGTGAGGCTGTGATATTTGGTGCAGCATTTTGTAGGACACAGTTTGCTTTTCTCTACTAACAGAGATTAAGTTGCAGTAATGCAGCAAATGCTAATCAAGAAGACTACTCAAGAGGCTGGGTAGAATCCATGGTTTTGTTTTCATCTTTGTCTTACAGTATCATGTCAGCTCCACCGACTGCTGAGTTAGAGCCCCTCGTGGATGGACAAGTGGCTCAAACTGATGAGGTAATGGGCAGTGCCTTTAAAATGCTCTGGTAAGCCTGATCCCAACGTTTGTTTATTTTTTGTCCAATAACTGTTGTTTGCTCTTATATGTATCCATGCTTGTTGACAAGCATGTTGTGAACAATCTTAAAGCCGCTGACCAGGTATTAGTATCCCACTCCAGGCTTATCTATGTTGACAATAGTTTCCAAAACAGCAAATTAACTTTTTTTGGAATGATTTTATACTTTAGGCAATTAGAAGGATGGATGTTCTGAAATTCGGTTTGTTTTGAAGCTCCTTAACATCAAAATAGAGTCAGTCAGGGCCTTACTGCCATTAAAATGGCTGATGGCCCTTCTTCCTCTCCCGCTGCCCTTCTCTTTGCTGTCCACTTGGATGAGAGGGGATTGTTAAGCCCAACCACCATCTCTGGGAGCTACCAGATATATAACTACTCTTTATGATAAAGCAAAGAGTTGCTGCACTAGAGTTAATGGTTTTCTTCATTTGGCCTTACCTTACTATGTACACTATATTTAAACTACCTAGGCGGGAAAATGAACCCACCTTCCACAGGAAAGAAATGTTTCCTCTGGCCAAATCAAATATATTAATGAGGAATTTCAAATCTCTCATTTCAGACAGATTCCATTTTTTATTTTAATTCTGCTTTGTCTTTTTAATCATTGACAATTTCTCTGTAATGTTTCTTTGATTAAACTATTTTTAGTTATATTTAGTTATTTTTAGTTGCTCCATAAAACTATTAGTTGTCATTTGCATAGTTAAGATTTTCAGTGACTTTCTATGTGTGTGATTTCAGGCAGATATGGGGATGACATATGCAGAGCTCTCCATCTATGGCAAATTGAGAAAAATTGCAAAGGCTGGACCATACAGTATGTTCTGTAAGCTGGTTAATATGTGGAAGGAAATTTGTACTCCAAGAGAGGTAATATTAAAAAAAATAATAAAATCATGTAAAGTCTTTGCCAAAATAGAGTATATTTGGAGAAAGGTCGTGTGGAGTTTGTTTTAGCTGAAGGGGATAATAATAATGGGGTAATTTGAGAACAATTACTTCAAAACTGTACCTTCCAAGGGAAATGCAACTGTATCCTGGGCTGCATCAGAAGAAGAGTGGCCAGCAAGTTCCCCCTCTCTCTCTCTTGTGAGACCCCAGCTGGAGTACTGTGTCCAGTTCTGGAATCCTCAACATAAGAAGGAGATGGAACTGTTGGAATGGGGTCCAGAGGGAGGGCTACGAAGATGATCAGAGGGCTGAAGCACATCTGCAATGAGGACAGGCTGAGAGAGTTGGGGTTGTTCAGCCTGGAGAAGAGAAGGTTCTGGGGAGACCTTAGAGCAGCTTCCAGTACTGAAAGGGGCTACAAGAAAGCTGGGGAAGGACTTTTTACAAGGGCATGTAGTGATAGGACATGGGGGAATGGGTTTAGATTGGAAGGGGAAGATTATGATTAGACATTAGGAAGAAATTCTTCATGATGAGGGTGGTGAGGCACTGGAACAGGTTGCCCAGAGAAGCTGTGGCTGCCCCATCCCTGGAGGTGTTCAAAGCCAGGCTGTATGGGGCTTTGAGCAGCCTGGTCTGGTGGGAGGTGTCCCTGCCCATGGCAGGAGAGCGGGAACTGGATGATCTTTTAAGATCCCTTCCAGCGCAAATCATCCTATGATTCTATGTTTCTGTGAATTTATTCTCTAAAAGATGTATGGCTCTTGAAGCCTTTCATTGTGTATTCTGAGACAAAAAATGGCTTTTGCTTTGAAAAACTGTTTAAACTGAAGAGATGCCTGCTTTGCTGTTAGGCAGTTCTTCTTCTCTTGTGCATAGTCACCTGAACTGCAGCTACTAGTGCTTACTGATGGATTTCTTACAAGGCACTTCCTTATTGGTGAACGTTGGGTGCAGAGACCGAGGTGGTGCGTAAAACTAGAACACAGTCTCTAAAATGCCATTCTCATCTTTTTTAAATACTAAGAAACTTTGTCTGATTAGCTGCTATATTCTTTGTACACCAGGTGGCATCAAAGGTTAAGCATTTCTTCAGGATGTATTCCATTAACAGACATAAAATGACCACCCTCACCCCTTCCTACCATGCTGAAAACTACAGTCCCGATGATAACCGCTTTGACTTGAGGCCTTTCCTTTATAACACCACATGGTCCTGGCAATTCAGATGTATTGATAAACAGGTAAATGCCCTCTGCTTATTGTACATTTTTATATTTAAAGCTCTCGAAATGGGACAACCCAGTTTCAGTGAATCTCTAGGAAAAGACACCTAGCATTTAGGATAAAAGTTTAATACAGAAATAACCATGATTATTCTTTTCACATAACTGTGAGGCTAAAAATTCTCTGTGTTCAATGGAGGCTGTTGTTTTTTTTTTTGTTAAGTGACGCTTATCGTATTGCTTGGAAAGCAAGAAGATGGAAAAAAAAGAAGAGAATATATGTGCTGAGCCCAGAAACTAATAGGTGTACTCATACTCATAAAGTCTTGCGCTAATGTGAAGAACAAGCTTATGTCTTTCGGTTTCAGTTCAGGACCTGTCTGAAGGGATCTGTTTAATTGCAGGATTAAGACTTGACCTACATCTGTGTGGGAAAAGCCAGTAAGAGGCAGCAATTTGTTGTGCACGCTGCTCCCACCTGCTTCTACAACAATACCTTTTTTGATCCTCCAGTCGTTGACTCACCAGTATATGTTTGCTCAAATACAGCAACAGTTAAGTGCTTAATTTGAGCAGTGTGAGGTGTGGAGGGGCTCAAGCAACTCTCAGAACGGTGCTTAGCTTTTGGTAGTTTTTAGTCACACCTTTGACATTATTTTAATGCATTTTTTTATGGCAAAAGTGCTGGCCTGAAAAATTTTAGCACCTTGAAGTGTTTTTCTGCTAGAGATTTTACACCTCAATTGCTTTCAAGAGTATGTTTATATATGTAATAAAATATTAATTCCCTCATCTGTGAAATGCCAGACATGCTGCAATAGTGTTTTATTACCTTGAAACCTAGGATAAAAGCTACCCTGTACAGCATTTTTTTGTAGATCTGTGTGGTGGGGTTTTATTCCATCATTTTGGACTTTTTCCCACTGAAGTCCAGGACAAAAGTTCTTTTGGCCTTGGTGGAAGCTGGGTAAAATATTTTTGTAGGGTCTGGACCAAAATGTAATTATTTTATGCTTACAGTAAATGTGATTAATAATTTTTAATGACACAGGATATTGTTACACTCTTTAACTAGATTTGTATGTAATAGTGGTTGTGCTGTGCAAGGGTACCAGCCGTTGCAACTTGTTCCTAAAAACGGAGTCAGCTTTGGGGAAGAATCAGTTATTTAGGCAACAGTAACCTGAACTGATAAAGTTCAGCAGTAACCTGAACTGATAACTTATTGTTATGGGTGGCTTTCTGCAAGACCGGAAAATAATGACTTGAAATCGTATGAGTCACACCTGCCCTTTTCAAGAAAGTGAATACTGTAAGAGTTTTCACTTACAGTGCATATTCAGCACAACTATAATTCTGAAAAGAATCACTCTCTAGGACAATACCTCACTGATAATTATGCTCCTGGGTCTTAATATGCCCTTTAGGTTTTTCTGGTGTAATAACAGGATTGTGTAAATAAGGCACAAACTCTCAATGGCATAAAACCCACCTTTAGGTGGGTAATGCCAAGTCTTCCTGTAGAAGAGTTGTGTTACAGCTTGAGCTCGTCTGTGAAGGGAAACAATTTGGAGTGCTAATAATAGAAAATTCTGTTGGATTTGTGGAAGAGTACTTTATTACTTTGAATATTTGTAGTATAGTCAAGCCAATGTAGTTATTCACTCTTTTTAAGTCCAAAATCCTCTCTGTATTTGCTGCAGAAGGAAAAGAGCTAAGAGGAGGCTGAGATTGCTGGGAGTTGCCAGATTTGCCCTTGGAGTCTTAATGTCATTCAGCTCCACTAAGCTGAAAGTTCCACCCGATGAAATTACTAGTGGTTAAGAGCAACACCAGGAACTCCAGTAGCACTGTCTGTTGCTTCTGCCATTGACTTATGTCTGTGGTAAAGGACGTGTGGTCAGAACATGCACTTGAACAATTTCTATTTGCCAAAATGTTAACTGGGATTTTAATAGCTGGCATAATTTGGAGGAGCTGTGACACAGCTCAGAAGAAAGCTGGCACACGTACCCGCAAGGATTGAGTATCTATAGTCCGTTCTGCTTTTTCCAGCGCTTACTGGCCGTACCAGAAGAGTAGCTACATTTGATCAACCCAAAAGATTTATTGACCTGACTGTTCATTAGCATATCTTCTGTGACCAGTAGCACATGCTGAACAAAGAACATAAGAACATGGAATTTATAGTATGATGTCCCTGTATATCCCCATAGATTTAGGGAATGTAAAACTGAATTTTCCAGAGCTAGAGATAAGATAATGTGCAGAATATTGTGTTTACTTCATGCTCTTTGTCTGTCCTCCTTGAGTTTGTAGAATCCTCTCTGAAACTATTTATATTGTTAGTTTTATCAACAGCTTAGCCTAATATAAGGCAATTCCTTTTCTCAAGTTTTAAGAACAGCGACAGTTTTATAAAACTCTTTGTGTGCATCAAAAGCATTTCCTGTGTTCATTTTAATTATTCTAGGCACACGGTTACAGGCAGGATTCTGGGCTGTGGCCTGATCTGATCTGACAGCTGTCACTGAAAGGGGCAGTCGTGCCTTCCTTCCAGTCTCTTCTGGCTTCAGAGATGGCTTTGGTGCTTGTCTCACTCCTTAGTCAGCCAAGTGAAGTTGCTAAACTGACAAAAAACTAGGAAGTGATGGGAGCATGCAGCCTGGAGGAGGTTTAGGGGTGGGTGGGAAAAAAGTTTGACCTTCTGTTTTGACTGCAACTAACAGTCTGTTCAGCTCAGTTGTCCCCTAGAGTGTATCCCGCTGTCAGTTCCTGATAAATCTGGGCTCTACACTGTTTTTTGATGGAAGTCTGAAAAGACAGAAGACATTAAACGCAAACTGATTTTTACTGTTGAATTGGTATCCTTTTCACTTGTAGGTATCCAAGCTAGAAAAAAAGGAAGGAATTTCTCTAGCTGAAGATGTGGACTGATTTTCTGTCCTGTTTAACTGTGGTAATTAGTTTGCTAAGCAGAATGTTTGAAACTGGAGGACACTGTGATGATAAGCAGAGATGAGCCAAACAACTACGACCATCGTAAATGGTATTTGTAATCAAGTCCTTTTTTTTGAACGACTACCTGTTTTGTTCCCAATGTACTTAAACTCTAGTTTGGCTAAGGAATCATTATTAAGGATTTTCTTCAACTGCTTGAGTTTAATTGTCTTTAATTGAAAATATTTGGATAAGCCCATTAATCATAAATAAATGCAGGGTAGTCTTTGTGAAAATGAATACACAAACAAATATTAAGTTTGGTTCTAATAATGTGATTTTTGAGTAACACTCAGCTGAAAATATAAAATTCTAACAGTTCTGGCATGTGCTGTTGAGGGGGAAGTCTCATTTTACATCGCAATAAACTTGTAATTTTATAATGCTAATTGACTGAGTTCTTATTTCACATGTTTTTTATTTATCTAGCGTTGGCTATGTAGACTGGTCCAGTGTTCCGAATAGCCCCACAAGGTATAATTCAGCAAGGTATTGAACTTGAAGCAGATGGGTAATCTCTTTGTTAGCGGGATCCAAATTAGAGTTCAGCTTCTTGTTTTGTATCTGCTTGCTGTGTAACTTGACAATTAACTTTAAAATGTGACTTAATTTTCTCAGAGATGAGTAATACCTACTTCATCAGGCTCTTCAGGGATTGTTTAATGATTATTGCTCTCCAGGATCCTCAGCAGTATTTTAAGGGTGTAGATCATAAAATCATAGAATAGTTTGGGTTGGAAGGGACCTTAAAGATCACGTAGTTCCACCTCCCCTGCCATGGGCAGGGACATCCCGATAGATCAGGCTGCCCAAGGCCCCATCCAACCTGGCCTTGAACACTTCCAGGGATTGGGCAGCCATAACTTCCCGGGGCAACCTGTGCCAGTGCCCCACCACTCTCATAGGGAAGAAATTCTTCCTTATGTCTAGTCTAAATCGGCCCCTCTCCAGTTTATCGCCAAGATGACATGGTGTTTTTTCCTTCCTGAAACGTTTGATGGGTAAGTGTAGCTCAGTGTACCTGAAATAAGAAACGTCCTCTGGCACATGGTATCATGAATAGAGAGGACACAAGTTTGGTATCCATCTCACTGTTGTTATTCCTATGTGCTCTGGTGCTGCCTGTCCAGCTGTGATCTATTGTCACTGACCATGCTGTCAGCAAGTGGTTTGACGTGCCCACACAATCCCTTTTCTGTTGGAATTAAGCTCGCTGGCTGTAAAACATCTGGAAATCGAGTGAGTATTGAAGAATGAAGTATAAAGCCAACTTTCTTTGAGCTCAATTAGTGCGTTACCCACCTTCCACCTACTGTTTGCAAAAAGTTATTTGAACTTTTTGACTTCACTGATCTTTTAAATAACAAAGGTACAAGGATAGACTGGTTCCTCCACTTGAGTCCCTTTTCTGCTGTTATTCAATGTTTGGCCATTTCCATTGCTTTTTAAAATTGGATTTGAAAGGTGTGTTTTAATAGGGGAAACTAGAAATGCCTTTCTGAGGTTCTGGGCAAATAACACTATAACTGCGACAGCAGGGGAGCTGAGACCAAGTGAGACTTTTCTTAAAGTGGTTGTATGTTGTGCTAATGGAAAATGTCTGCTAAAGGACACGTTCTCCACATCTGTTTTCCACAATCCAGAAAGAGTTGATTCACTTGGAGTTAAAGATGCTGCATTGTTCTTGGTGGGTTTATAGTGGATGTTGCTCGTACTAAGGATGTTTACGGTTGACTGACAGAAAACCCCAGCTGAGATTTGCCTTCCTTCACCATCAGTTGAGCACTTCCACTTCCCATTCCAGTCAGAGGGACTGGATGAATTTTGAAAAGAATTTCAGGAGAAAAATAAGAAGTTTTCTTGTTTCTTTTTTTTCTTCCTGAGGTTTTTGGTTCTCTTTCCTGACAGTCACAGCAGAGGAAAGAAGGAAACATTTGCTCTCATTCAAATGAAAAAAAAATTAGCAAAAATAATTCAGTGTTTACATGCACTCCCTGTTAATGTAGTTACCCTGAATATTTCCGACACTTAGCAGAAAGACATTCATGTTTCTTAGCAATGGCACTTAGACCACGTGTGCCAATTGCATTTTATTTCTTACCTGCTAGTGCAGAATACAGAGTGTACCAGCCCAACCCTACTTTCCTTTTACTGTCCTGAAATTTTCATTGTACCTGTTCCATCTGATACCTCTAGTACAAGTGTTATCAACAATAACTCCAATTTTATCAGTGCTTTGCTGTATACTGAGAATGGGAAATAGCTCTAATATGTAGCTGCTGATGTTCACATTTCACTGGCGATGACTATTTTGGTAAAGGTAATGTCATGAAGTTTTCCTTTTTATCTCAAGCTCCCCAAAAAGAATACATCTTACTTTGATTTATTTAGAAATCAGTGTAAAACTGATTTTTCACCCATCAGTTGTGCAGCTGATGGCAAAAAATCCCCCTTGCTAATTAAACAGTGTGGGATGGACCTTGAATTCTGAAAAAAAAGGAATGATATCCTTTCCTGTTTATCATTGTAGTTCTGGAGTCTTCAGCACAGGAAGGACATGGATCTGTTAGAGCAAGTCTAGAGGAAGGCCATGATGGTGATCAGAGGGCTGGAGCACCTCCCGTACGAGGACAGGCTGAAAGAGTTGGGATTGTTCAGCCTTGAGAAAAGGAAGGCTCCAGGGACACCTTCTAACAGCCTTCCAGTACTGAAAGGGCTACAGGAAAGCTGGAGAAGGGGCTGTATCAGGGAGTGCAGGGACAGGATGAGAGGGAATGGTTTTAAGCTGAAGGAGGGGAGATTTAGATTAAATATTAGGAATTTTTTTTTTTTCTGTGAGTGTGGTGAGGCACTGGCACAGGTTGTCCAGAGAAGCTGTGGCTGCCCCATCCCTGGAGGTGTTCAAGGCCAGGTTGGATGAGGCTATGAGCAACAAGATCCAGCGGGAAATGTCCCTGCCTACAGCAGGGGGGTTGGAACTGGATGATCTTTTAAGATCCCGTCCAACCCAAATCATTATGTGATTCTATGGTTATGCTGCCATAGCTCCCAGTGGGTGACAGAAAGGAGTGTATAGTTTTCAAATTATCCCAACACCCTTCTGAAACTGCAGCTTTCTGAAACTGAGCAGAGTGTGTATGAAAGGGACCATGAAGAAAGAGGAGAGCAGCAAAAGTGGAGCGTCTTTTAACAGCCACAGTAGTATGAGCTGAGTGCACTGTTGCTTCTGGGATGCCTAGGTGACTGAATATAAATTACATTATATGTAATTAAATAATTAATATAAATTACTTAAGAATGCGGATGCAAGCAGGGAGCAGTAATTTCCATCTTTATTTATTCAACAAACCTTAATCAAGCCCTTCACAGCCACTCAGCTGTCGATCATTCCCTGAGGCTGTGGCCTCAGCTTCCATGAGGTAAAAAAGCTGCAACTCCTCACAAGGGATATTTTAAAAAAAAATCGTAAATGATGTCTGGGATCTGCTCTCCAAGTTCAGGTGAAGAGCAACACCTTTTACCACGGACAGTCATAGAATGGTTTTGGTTGGAAGGGACCTTAAAGCCCATCCAGTTCCACCCCCTGCCATGGGCAGGGACACCTTCCACTGGATCAGGTTGCTCAAAGCCTCATCCAAACTGGCCTTGAGCACCTCCAGGGATGGGGCAGCCATGATTTCTCTGTCCTTGGTTGACACTGATTGCTTAAAACTACTGGTTCCTGGGGCAGTGGGTGGTGCTGGGGCAGGATACGGCACCCTGTTTGCTGCCAGAGGGACCCGAGGGAATGGCAGGAAGATGTGCCACAGGAGGGTTAGGTTGGACATGAGGACAAGGTTCTTCACCCAGAGGGTCTTGGAGCACTGGAACAGCTTCCCAAGGAAGCAGTCATGGTGTCAAGCCTGACGATATTCAAGAAGCATTTGGACAATGCCCTCAGGCATATGGTGTGAGCTTTGGGGTTGTCCTATGCAGGGATGGGAATTTGACTTAATGATCCCCAGGGGTCCCTTCCAACTCAGGTCATTCTGTGATTCTATGAAAACTGTCAGTGGGTACCACCATGCCCATGCCCGGTTCCTGGCAGCAATCCCAATCTCAATCCTAATCTCAGTCTCACCCCAGCCCCAATCCCAATTCCAGTCCCAATCTCAATCAAAATTCTAATACTAAACTCAAGATTAACCCCAATCTTAATCTTAATCCCAATCTCAATCCAAATCCCAATACCAATCTCAAGATCAACCCAATTTCGTCTCAATTCCAATCCCAGCCACAGTCTGAATCCCAGTCTAAATCCCAGTCCCAGTCTCAATCTCAACCAAAATCCCAATACCAATCTCAAGATCTATTTGAAACCCAATCTCAATTCCAATCCCAATCTGAATCCCAATCCTAGTCCCAGTCCCAATCTCAATCCCAGTCCCAGACCTACTCTCAATCCCAGTCCCAGACCTACTCTCAATCCCACTCCCAGTCTCAATCCCAAAATCTACCCAAATCCCAATCTCAATCCCAATCCTAGTCCCAGTCTCAATCCCAGTCCCATCTGTACTCTCAATCCCAGTCCCAATCTCAATCTCAATCAAAATTCTAATTCCAATCTGAAAATCAATCTGAATTCCAATCCCAATCTCAATTCCAATCCCAATCTGAATCTCAATCCCAGTCCCAGTCCCAACCCAGTTTTAGCTCCTAGTCCCAGCCCCACTCTCAGTCCCAGCCCAAACCCAGTCTCACTCCCAAGCTGAGCTCCAATCCTAGTCCTAGCCCCACCCCCAATCCCAGTCCCAATCTCAATCCCAATTCGAATCTGTTTCATTTCCAGCCCCAGTCCCAATCTCAATCCCAGTCCCAATGCCAGTCCGAGTCCTAATCCCAATATCAATCCAGTCCCAGCCCCAATCCCAGTCCCAGTCTGAGCTCCAATCCTAGTCCCAGCCCCAGTCCTAGTCTCAATCTCAATCCCAGCCTCACTCCAAATCTCAGTCCCAGTCCCAGCCCAAATCCAGTCCCACTGCCAATCCCAGTGCCAATTTGAATTTCAATCTCAGTTCCAGATCCCCTTCCACTCCCAATGGCAGCCTCAATCCCACTCCCAGTCCCTCTCAATCCCACTCTTGTTCCCACTCCCAGCCCCGCTTCCCCTCTCAACCCCACTCCCAGTCCCAATCTCAATCCCAGTCCCAGACCCACTCTCAATCCCAATCCCAGTCTCAATCCCGCTCCCACTCTCAATCCCACTCCCAATCCCATCCCAATACCGCTCCCAATCCCATTCCCACTCTCAACCCCACTCCCAATCCCAGTCCCGCGCCCCGCCCCCGCAGCCCCGCCCCCGGTCACGTGACGGGGCGGCCCGCGCTGCCCCCCCGGCCCCATCCCGGCGGAGCGGGGCGATCGCGGCGGTCGCTGCCGATGGAGGCGGAGCCGCTGCTGCCCCCGCGGGGCTGGCGGGGGGCCCGGGGGCTGCGGCGGGACGGGGGCGCCCAGCGCGGTGAGTGAGTGAGTGCGGCGGGGCGGGGGCGGCTCCGAGCCCCGCTGGGTCCGCCAGGGCAGAGCCGGCGGGGGGTGTGGGGGGGTGTGGTGTTCTTGGGGAACGCCGAAAATGCCGGCAAATAAATTCATTTTAAGGCTCATTTTTTTTCAGTTTCAGCAAACGGGGACCCTTTAATGAGACCTGGGCGAGGCGATCTCCAGCCTGGTGTGCGGCGAGCCAGGGGCTAGGGGCAGGATGGGTTTCCCGCTTCAATCCATACGTATAAATTTTCCGAGATATCTTATGCATATTCTGTTACTTTCCAAGGACTCATCTTAATGTTATTATGAACTTTTCAGCAGTCAGATCCCTTGCTGGTTTGGCGCTTTGGAGCCAGCTCTGTCTGACCTTGCCTTTGAGATGGAGAAAGACTCCAGGCAGAGGCGATCGGAGAAAAAGACTCATTTATTCAGCACAGATGATGCTTAACAGAAGACATTATCCTCTCCAACCAAATCAGGAGTGTAGTGATGTCTGGAAAAAAGCGCTATTTGAAATAGAAAAGGACCTCTTGGACTCGATGATTCAAGAGGTCTTTTCCAAACTGGTGATTCTACGATTCTATGAACCCATGCTCTCAGAGCGATGTTCTGACTTTCAGAAAATACAATTACTTGGATGAAACTCTACTTCAGCTTAAATCAAAATATTCCACTTTTGTAATAGTAACTATTTTTTGTGTCGCTGGCAAGTTTTCTGTGTATAACTCCGCAGCTTTTAGAGGTCTGACTTCTCCATTCTCCTTTGGAGCCCTCAGGTTCTCTTTTCAGGGTATCACATCATTTAAACAGACCCGCTCCTTTTGTTGCAGGTCTGTTCAGCTTCTGAAGTGCAGCAGAGTCTTAGGTAGATACTAACTCAGCGGTTCTTTAATCATTGCTTGTGACTAAGCGTCACTTGCTGTGACTAAGAGTTGCAGAATACAGTGGATATTCCGGGTAGCGTGCATGGAGAATGCCTTGTTTTGTTTTGTTTTGTTTTGTTTTTAAAGAAACCACCCTGAAATTGTTAGAGTAAACATTTCTTAGTGATTTCCCTTTTTGAGTTTTATATTAAGAACAGTTGCTTAGTTTCTGCCCTTTCAAAATCATTGGGATCAGCGCTAGACTTGCTGTGTGCTCCCAGAACCTTACACTTTTGCTGTCCTTGCTGTCCTTTTAACTAGCACTGTTCCTTTAATAATTTTGTTATGATTTCATTGGTGTATCTCATCTTTAAAACGATAAGATCTTGAGGCTGACTTGTCTCCTGTTTATGCTCAGTGTTTCTTAGAATCAGCACAGAACTGTGGTGTTATGCTTAGATAAAGTGTGACATTTCAAAACTGTTTGCAGGCTTTGTAGAAAACTGATGCTGCTGAATCACATGGAACATAAAATTGTCTGGGACTCGGATCAATGGTGCTTTCTTGCAGCCTGCAGAACGCTGTGCTAGCACTGGGACTGATGCAGTCTCATTGTATCCTGTGCTGGATTTGCTGTCTCCTGGGAGGGGATGGTATGAAGTTCTCCCTGGGCCTCTTCCCCACTGTGGGAAAGTTACACTTGCATGTGTTTTTCTTATTTCTAGCCCCTGTCAGCTTTCTCTTCCCACTCACCCACTTTTTTCCTTCCTCATTTTGACCTTAATTGCCTTTGTCTCTCTTGTTGGATTAATTGCCAGATTACTCAAGTTTCTAATTCAAATGAAAGCAAATGACTGCCCTTTATTCTTTATGTATATCTCCTCATATGGACTCCTTAGTAATGGATTTTGAAATTTTGCATAGTAACTAATTTGGTGATTTTTTTTTGCCTTTGTGCACTTTCACCACTTTTTAGGTCTTGAACTCTGATCTGTTTGATTATTTGAGTTATTAATACCATAATAACTCTCCAGACAAATTAAAAAAGGACTTAATTTTGTTTTCAGCTGACTGGAGATTTCTCTTTGTTTTGGAGAGAATGAGATCGATCTAAACCTTGGTACATTATTAAACAAAAGTAAAAATGCCTAAACTCCTAGTGTTTGATTTTTCGGCTTCATTTGACTGTGCACTTGGTCAAAGAATAGTTTGGTTGAAGCTCCATTACAATGCATGTTACCTAGGACTTGTCTCTGTATGGAAATATTCCAGTCTTGTGATAACTGTTTAACTACTAATATAATTTAGTTGTTTAAACTAAATGTAAGAGAGAACGTTTCCCCAAAATGAAGAAAGATGCGCTTGGGATGATTATTGTTTATTTGTCTTAATGCACAGAGCTGCAGACAAGGCAAATAAAGCAGGAGCCATCTCTGCTTTTTTTCGCGTGTGTGTGTGCAGTGCCCTTTATCATGAGAATGACGGTTGTGGAACTTCTGTTAACTAATAACCAAGCTGTAGCCTTTATGCAAAACACAGCAAGTGATTCTTATTTCTTTTTTACTTCATAGGTCCTGGAGCTGATAGTGACCTGTATATAAACCAAGCTATAGTATTTATTGAAGATGCAATACAGGTAGATATAACTTGTGTGTTAGCTGTTACGCTTCCCATGCTGGATATTTGTCACACATTCGGCTAGCTTTCAAGTTTTTATGTGTTCAGGCAATGTCTTTATAACATCATCTTGATTTACTAAGCAGAATCAGAATTCCAGTGCCTGTGGTATGCAAGTTTCAGTGAACTTTGGCCTAGAAATAAAATGTTTTTCCACATAATGAAATAGACAGTGTCTCCTCTTCAAGGCTGTCAAAAGAAATGCTGGTTTGTGGAGTGGTTTGGGTGGTTTTTTTGAGAGTCATTGACCTTACTGCTAAGAGAAACTGTCTGAGCAAGCCCTATGATTTGCTTCTAAATTTGACTACTTGCCTATCTTAAGAGCTGGTAGAGTTTAATGCTAGCTTTAAGCAAGAAGCTGGAACTCTTTTGCTTCAGCTAAACTTAGTACCTTTTGTAAGTTTTCATTTTTTCTCTTCTTTACCGGCTGTTACTACATATTCCTCAAACCTGTTATCTCCTGGTTATTGGTTGCAGACAGCAGGAATGCTAGAGGGCAGTTCTTGAGCTCTGTTGCTGCTTTCAGATGTCTTTTGGTTAGGAGATCTCTGGGGATCAGATATATTTAAGGTGTGCAAACGTTAGCAGATACTTCTTAGCAGAGGCAGGAGACGCTGAGCAGCTTTCAGCAAAAGCAGCTCTGTTCTGAAGAATCGCTACCTTGAGCTTAAAGCCTCTTTTGTTTAAAGGTGTAGGTTGAGGCCTCTTTATATGCAGAATTAAATTGTTTGCATCCTGTGGCTTTTTGGAAGAGAAAGACAAAAGAAACTCCATGAATAGAATGAATGCTAGAAAGGTAAATGAAATGGTTGGATTATGTTGACAGGTAGACAGAATAGGCACTGAATTATTACAGATGCTGTCATTTGTGATGGTGATAATGCTTACTTCAGATGACTGCCATGCAGTTTGTTTACCTGAGCAGCTCCGTGTTCTTTAAATTAGCAAAACTCACTAAAATCTTTCCCATTGCATGCGTATAGGCTACAGCTGTGGTCATCAGTGACTGACACTCTAATAACTGCTGCAATAATTTCCTTATTGTAAAACTGGAATTGTCTCAAGGCTTGAGCTTTGTTGATTAAAACTTGGTTTATTTTGGTAACTTGATTTTTGGTTTTTGTTTTTTGTTTTTTTTGAGGCAGACCGAGTATAATGTTTTAGTTTATCCTTTCTGCTTTTTGCCTTCAGTATCGATCTATAAATCACCGTGTGGACTTCAATTCCCTGTGGCTTTATCGATGGTACTATTCAAGAATTTGGCAGTGGTAAGAGTTGGGTATTCTTTTTTGGCTTTTTTTTTTTTGTTTAGGAGTAAGTGTTTAATTATTTATTCTTCATATTTCTATTTTGTTAAATACTTAGATAATTGTGCTTTTATGCTTATAAGAACTTACTGTAGGAAGCAAGTGGATTGACTACGCATGAACATGACAGGGATGAAAAGCAAGAAGATATATGAAGGTGTAATTATGAGAAGGCTTTTTGAAACAGCCGTAAGGCTGTTGCTTGAGTGGACTCTTGGCATGATTTACAGAGTTGTGTATTAGAGTTTTTATTTCTAAACGTGTTAAACGCTAATTAGATTGTTTGCTGATGTTTCAGAAGAGCACCACCTAAGGTTATTTGATGGTCAGCAGTTACATTACTCTAATGCAGGCAACAGCATGCAAATCAAGTGCTATGTTGCCATCTAACCCATTTGTGTTAAATATATTATAATGCTTGGTTTACTGCTAAGAAAATTGCTTTGCTCTAAGTGTTTTGTTATTCTTCTGACTCATTTTGTGGGTTTGGTCGTTTTGAGTGTTTGGTTTTTGATTGTGTTTTTTTAATTTCATCTCTATCCAACAGGATTTTAAGTTTAACCATTACTATAATCCTGGCTTTAGCTTTCATTGAAAAGCCTTCTTCGCTTACTGTCACATCAGATGTCCGATATCGCCTCCCTGCATGGAATCCTCCCTGTGGCCTAACAGAAAGCATTGAGCTGCTTTGCTTTCTTGTGTTCATGGTTGATGTATCTGTGAAGGTGAGCATCACATTTGGTACTGAGTGAAGTACAAGGTGTGTTGGGATGTGAGTGTGGCTTTTCTCCAATTTATATATTGGGAGAAATGTCTTAGAATTGTTACTCAAATCTTGGATTTGCATGATGAAAATGCTTTGCTATAATAAAGTTTACTTTCAGGAGAAATTAGCACATATTTTCTAAATTAAAAACATTTTTTTAACCTAAGAAATATAAACTCCTGCTTGTGTGGAATAAGGGAAATAAGTTTTGCTAAGAATACAATGATTTTTGCTTAGCTGCCTGTGTTGGGCCCTGAAAATTGGGGTATATAATAATAATAACATAAATGCCAGTTAATTTAACAAAGCAAAATAAAGATAATCAGAAAAACTGACTTTTCTTATGATATTTGTTTCTGGAAAAATCTATTTTTATGGCTATTAAATGGACATTTATCTTGCATGCAGAGGTTTCCTCTTACATGGCCCGTGTGTGCCTCTTACTTATGCTGACCTTTATGTAGTTCTTCAAGAAAAATGCCACGATCAGCATATTTTGATTTGAATTTCAGGGATCTGTTTATAAGCACTGATGTAAAAAACACAAGTATCTGGAAAACAATTGGTGCTGATTTGTTAATGTATTGAAATTTATTATTTAAATAATTGTGGTGTGTTTTGTTGTTTTTTTTTTTTTTTTTCTCCCCTCCCTAGAGTTACTTAATTGGATGGGAAGAATTCTGGAAAAATAAATGGCTAATGGCTTATATACTGACATTAATTGTCTCTGTTACTGATTGGATTGTATCGCTGAGTTTTTTCTGTGCGGAGGTAAGAACTGCCTTATACAAAAACCATCAGCTTATTTGTGGAGTGTGGCAGAGGAGAACCTGCAAGGCAGTAGTCAATGGGCCCCATCTGATATATTGGAGAATTAAGAGGGGGAGGGTGACCTGGTTCATTTATTGTTTTGGATAGCTGGATAATACACTGAAATAATGAAAATATTTGGTGTAATATAGCTTCTCAAGGGATTCTGTTTGATTCTTAATATAAGATGTTAGTTCATTGGTGAAATGAAATAAAGCTTTGTTGTTACAGTCTGTCAGCATCAAAGATTGTAGAGAAAAATCTGGTTGCGTAGCACCAATTTTGTCATACAGCAGGAGAATTGTGTTCTTAAACCAATTCAATGGTGGAGTCTATGTAGTGATGCCTAAGTAAAAGGTAATTGCATAGTTTAAGTAAAAAGTAATTGTATCGTTTAACAACTACTTTTTCAGATGAAGCTGTGTTGTGTTTAAAACACTTGCATTGTGAGAGGAATGTCAGTTTTGTGAAATTATTCTAGAAGTGTCCTCCCTTATGTAATAATGCAATCTCCCAACTGGTTTTCTCTGCCATGACATAAATCTACGTGAAATTAGTTGTTCACTTACAGTCATCGTTAAGAAAATACTAATATGGTAAAATGCTGAGAAGTGAATGAGGCAGAGATCTTGACTTTTGCTTCTTGTGTAGGTTCTTGTGTCAAAGCCGTCATCTTTTGAGGAGCGGCTGAGAGAGCTGGGGTTGTTTAGCCTGGAGAAGAGGAGGCTGAGGGGAGACCTTATTACTCTCTACAACTACCTGAAAGGAGGTTGTGGAGAGGAGGGAGCTGGGCTCTTCTCCCAAGTGACAGGGGACAGGACTAGAGGGAATGGCCTGAAGCTCCGTCAGGGGAGGTTCAGGTTGGATATCAGAAAAAAATTCTTCACAGTAAGAGTCATTGGGTACTGGAACAGGCTGCCCAGGGAGGTGGTCGAGTCGCCTTCCCTGGAGGTGTTTAAGGAACGGGTGGATGAAGTGCTTAGGGACATGGTTTAGGGAGTGTTAGGAATGGTTGGACTCGATGATCCAATGGGTCCTTTCCAACCTTGTGATTCTTTGTGATTCTGTGTGTGATCTGTTGCCTTCAGATAATTTTCAAACCTATTCCAAATTGTCTGTATCACTCAGGATTAGGTTGGGTGCAGTTGCTGCTTTTAGTAACCCACTGTTTTGTTGTTTGTGCTTCAGCGGTCGTGGTTGACTGCTGGTCAGTGTTGACCAGCATGTGATGTAGTATCAAACAGATAATCTTACATTGTTGAAAGAACATGTCATTTAAGCTTTTAAGTCTCCAACTAGAAGAATAATGCATATGTCCTTTTCATATTCAAGCCAAATAAATACAATGTGGCTGGAAGATTAGCTAGGATTAAGATGCACTTGCAACATGTGGAATGTGCCTTGAAAAGAAGTGACTGAAATTTGTAGGTGCGATAGTGGACAAGTAGTTTGAACAGGAGCCTCCAGTGGCAGAAGGAGCAGTCTAGCTCCTGGGAAGCATGAAGAAGGGAATATGAAGGAAGAAAGCGTTTGTTTTGCAGTTAGGTGTGGTCCTGAGAAGACTGATGCTAAAATGCAAGATGCTGAAATACTCGAAGTAGCTGATCAGTCACAGAAGTAACTTGAAGGCTGGCAAGTGCCTTGAGTGCAAGGGTCAAACAGTTTAATTGCTTTAATGTATGTTAAGGAAAATGCAATCAACTGTTTTACTCTTGTCAGAGGCAGAAATTACTGGGTAATAAGCAGGCCCTTTAATGATAAAAGGGAAAAAAGAAGATTGAAAATTTAAATAAATCTTTTCTTTTCCAAATATGTATCTGTTTTTATTGAAAGTAACTTGCTATTCCCTTCGTGAAATGGACCTTGGAAGAGAATATGAAAACGCCATCTCTTGACCTGCTTGTTATCTCTACCCTGCAGTAGAGTTAGGTTGTTTACAGTTAGTGGCCTTATGAGGCTATTGGTATGTCAGTGTGCATTTTTAAAGCAATCTCTCATGCTTTTAACAAGGCACCCATATTTTGCATATTTTGTGACTTTGGTGGGACAGATTTAGCTTCTGAGCACAGCCTTTTTACATTATGTTATTGACTTTGAAATGTGTATCAGTGTTTTTTGACAAACCTGTATTAAAAATGTTTGTGGTGGTAATTTTATGGGAACTCTGTATCTGAGCTGTTATTTTGGTTTTTTGCAGGATGTGCGAATACGAAGAATTCTTCGTCCTTTCTTTCTCCTTCAGAATTCTTCTATGATGAAGAAAACATTAAAAAGCATCAACAGCACATTGCCTGAAATGGCGAGGTAGGTAATAGCGTAGAAAACATCTTCCTCCTTGACGGTCTAGCGAGGTGGTCAATGAAATCAGGTAGCAATGGATGGAGGTTGTGTTAACTTTTTGTTTTCTTTAGTTAGTAAAATTTCTTTAGAATGGTGTGACTCTCTGTGCCAGATGAGGGTATTGATGCTAGTTGGGTGGGTTTTTTTTAGTTCTGTACATGTTACTTACAGCCCTTTTGTTAGGGAAGACCTGATGCAGCATCTGTGCAAAAGTCTGTGCCTTGTTTCTCCCAGGTAGCCTCTCAGAAGTGTGGGTAGACATAACTGTACTTGTCTTCCAGTCACGAATGCCACACAAGATACCACTTCCTTTATGTCTTTGGAGTGCTTTACTTCAGCTTTTTAATTTCTGAATGGCTTTAGCCGTATATATGTCAAATTTAACTGACATTAGAAATGTTAAACTGGAAACCTCAGTGGTGAAATTCTAACCAGACAACATGATGCTTTTCCAAAGAGACGTCTTCCTGTGACAGAGGTTGTGTATTTGTACAGCTTACAGAAGTCACTGTCCTATAGCAAATTTTAGTAAGAATATGATAAAGTTGGTATGGATGCATATGATATGTTTTCTTCCCGACAGTGTTGTTCTACTACTGGCTGTTCATCTGTCTCTCTTTACCATGTTTGCGATGCTACTGTTTGCTCGAACCAAGGTAACCCATTATATTTATGCTTTCATAGGTCTCAGTGGTTTTTTTTTCCCTTTACTTGCATAGCTGCTGCATGTTAAGTTTTCTAATCAAACTGGTGAAACTTGTTCCTGCTGAATAAGTCATGTTACCGTGTCAGACTTACTGGAATAAGTTTCAAGTCCATTTAGAGAGATTTAATATGCGTGTAATATACATATATAGTGCTGTTTCTTTAAGTGTGGATTAGGAGGCCCTTCAGAATAGTGTTAGGATTTTTTTTTTCCTTTAGCAAAGAATTTATTTTCAGAATATACCAGTTCTTAAGTGATAATGCTCCTTCCTACTCCACAAATGAAGTCCTTCACACTTGCTTTAAGCTGTGGCATGTTGTTTTATTATCTAGTTCCACTGGTCAGGGTGAAGTTAGGTGGTTCTGTTGCTATATTTGTTTATCATCCTGCGTATTACTGGTATTGATGCCATTATCACAGGTCAGAAATTTAAAGTCTGTTTGTATAAGAGGCTTCCTTAAACAGTTCTCAAATTTGGTCCTTCCGGTTACATTCTCTGCTTTTGTTGAAACTTTCTATGCTGTTCTCTGTCCAAAGCTGTTAATCTTGTCACTTTTTTATTTATCTTACCACTCATTTCTTTTCTTTTTTTCTTATCTAGCTTTGCTAAATTTAGTTTCTTCTGTGTTTTCTTATCTTCCAATACTGGTATCCCTGGCCATGCTTTGGTAGGTTTTTGCCTGTTTCTGCCTGCATTGCTCCCGTGTTTTGGTTTCTGATTCTTTCTGTTTTTTCCTGTTTTTTTGCTCTTTCTGCTTCAGAAAAGCAAATTTAAGGTTTTGTGGTTAAAATCGCTTCTGTATTCCAGTGCTCTTGATATGTTCCCTTCCTCCTAAACATCCTGTATTTTGATGTATCATATCCTTACTTTTTAAGGCTTTTCATAGATGTATTCCTGGGAGCGCTAAGATTTGTGGTGTATTTCTCCAGTCATTTTAGTCCTCCTCATAATATCAATTTTATGCCTTCATTCCTACTACATTTTCCACATGAGCCTGCCTCTAGAATTCCTTATGATCAGCAGATTCCTTTAATTCCCGTGTTATACAATTTCTGGAATTAGAAACAGAGTTCTATCTTTCCACTTTTGTTTAGTTATGTGCTGCATCTTTGTATTTTCTCTGTATGTCAGATCTAATTTTAGTTATGAGCTTTCCTGGCAGATGGGGATATGACTTGTCCACCCAAACCAGTCAATTTTGTATACATTTGGGTGAAAAAATAACAAATTAGAGAGCAGTCTGTATTTGCTTATTTTGACTTGCTGGTCTAATACCCATACAAAGTAATTGTAGCCTTACAGGGCAAAATACTGAAAGCAAGTTCTAAAAATACATTTAGCAATGAAATCAATGCCTCCAGCTTTTTGCCATGTCTTGGGTCTTTCCTCTACAGGTACATTTTTCCAGTCTTTGTTTCTCCTGTACTGAGTGATTCACATTATATTGTTTGCTGTCTGCAACTTTTTTAGCTATATACTTGAAATTAGGAAAAAATAAATATGTGGATTCAGGAGCAGCCTCCTAGTGTGATTTTGCTAAGCATTCTGATACCGTCAGGGCTTTAGGAGATCTGATGTTTCTGCTGAGTCATAAAATAGTTTTGTTGACCTTAGTCACCAAAGAATTTGCAAATATTTTTTGTGTGCTGTAGCACTGATCTCCTTTTTCCAACCCCCCACTGCCAAAATGTTTAAGCTTTGTAATGTTTTCACTGATATTCTACACAGCACTTTGAATCTTTAGCTTTTCAAAATAGAACAGTTGCATGTTTTCCACCTGCTCAACACCTTCTGTAATGTTCACTAATGCTTGTTATAGCATACGGCTTTTCCTTGTGTGCTCTTATTTTGTGTAAATAGAACATACAGTGAGGACTATGCTTGCACTCATACTTGAAGTAAATCTTAACATACATTATTGAAAAGAGTCCTGTAACTTGCCTGGTTGTGTTCTGTGTATGGGGATAACTGGAGAAGGGGGAAAACTTCTGTTCCAAGTCGTGGTAGTAACTTTTATGCAGATAACTAATTTAAAGGTTGTTAAGGTTTCTATTTGGAAGTCAGAAGGGAAGTGAGAGACATTTTGTGTTCTGTGAGTGTGCTAGTGGAGCTGTAGATGTTGAAGAGGAGCTCTTCTGTAGGCAAGGATCTTTTGTGACACGGTAGTTATTGAGGCAGCTCTTCTTTACTGAGAAGGCTGCAGGATCACCCAGGTGTTGCCATCCTTGTTTTGTTTCTGTTCTTTTGTCTGTCAGAGAAGGACCTGGGGGTGTTGGCTGACACCTGGCTAAATGACTCAGAAGTGTGCCCAAGTGGCCAAGAAGGCCAGTGGCATATTGGCCTGTATGAGAAATGGTGTGGCCAGCAGAACCAGGGAAGTGATTGTGCCCCTGTACTCGGCACTGGTGAGGCCACACCTTGCATACTGTGTTCAATTTTGGGCCCCTCACAAGGAGAGAGACACTGAGGTGCTGGAGTGTGTCCAGAGAAGGTCAACAAAGCTGGTGAAGGGGCTGGAGAACAAATGTTAAGAGGGGCAGCTGAAGGAAATGGAGTTGTTTAGCCTTGAGAAAAGGAGCTTGAGGGGAGACCTTATCACTGTCTACAACTACCTGAAGGGAGGTTGTAGTGAGATAGGTGTTGGTCTGTTCTCCCCAGTAGCAGGTGACAGGTGATAGGACGAGCAAAAATGGCCTCAAGTTGTGCCTGGGGTGGTTCAGACTAGACATCAGGAAAAATTTCTTCAACGAAAGGGTTCTTGGGCACTGGCAGAGGCTGCCCAGGGATGTGGTTGAGTCACCATCCCTGGAGGTGTTTAAAAGGTGTGTAGGTGAGGTGCTCAAGGATCTGGTTTAGTAGTGGACGGGTATGGTTGGACTTCATGATCTCAAAGATCTTTTCCAAACAATTCTATGCATCAGTATAGACAAGATATACTTTAATATGGTCCTCAAATTGTATTATACTGTTGGACAAGTCCTAGACTCTAGTCCTATAGTATGCGATTCCACCTGCACTGAGGTACAGGATGCTGTAGCAACAGAGCAAGGAGCTTCTACTCTATGCTATTTTTTTTATTGCAAGTTAAGACTGAAGATGGAATCAATCTGTGATTTTTATTATTTTTTTAATAAAATCATATTTAGGGAGCCCTTTTAACTCCAATACACTAATATCAGAGGTGGTGCTTTTTGTATCAATCAAGGGTGGCTTCAGATTCCTGTACTTTAGGTCATTGTTTTTCTTCCTGGGTCTGAGGTCTTAGCTGGACATAATTTCTGTATTGAGCCTGTGTCTGTCTTAGCTTGCTATTCTTCCTTATGTTGTTTGATGCTGTTAAATGAAGCAATTGCACCGTGTTCCTGTGTATTGTCCTAGTTTTTGTGCTTGTCTCATGTTTTTTTTCACAGGATAGATTTGATTGTGTAAGAAATGTCTTATTGACTAGTGTTTAGGGTTTTTTTTTTTATATCCCCTCCCTTGGTGAGACAGTTTCAGTGATTCTCCAGTGTTTCTCTAACAATGGCCATCCCTTTGCCTAGGATGGCCAGCAGGATAAGGAGTGGCTGAGTTATTTCCGGAATTTGCCAGATTCACTGACATCACTGCTGGTGCTGCTCACTACTGCAAATAATCCTGATGGTGAGCAATCTTTCAGAAATAACTCTTGCTTCTCTCTTTCAAAAAATAATAGAGTAAGATTATCTTCAGACTACTATAACCATTATTTCAGTTGGTAGGTCTTAGTGCAGCCAGAGCAAGGTTATGTAAAGATTTTTCATGCCTTTATTAACTTGATACTTGCCTTTTCTTTGGTGTAATTGTTTATGCAGCTCTGAAGTGGAGCTATATAAAAGCTTTTACCAATTGCTAAAAATTGATAGAGTCTCCAGTTTTCATCTTAAGCATTAAATTCTGATCTTTTTTTTTTAAATCTGACACAGTCATGATTCCCGCATATTCTAAGAATCGAGCGTATTCAATCTTCTTCATACTCTTCACTGTGTTAGGTAAGTTACCTCTTCAGTAACTTAAACGCACTTCAACTTTGATACTCATGCCTAAGAGCTACAGTGTGTTGAGGGAAGTTAAATGATAGATTTCTCCTGTTTTGTGTTTCTTCCAGTTACTCTGTAGTATCCTGCAAGATAATTTTCATGGAAGGCACTTATGAATGGTTTGATTTTTTTCAGTAACATGTCATGAGGGAGTGGATACGTCACATTATATTCCAACATTAAAAGCATTTTGTAAATCAACCAGAAGAAAAATAATCCTTTAAAAATTTTACATTTTATGCTTACTGTATACACTGGAACTTCTTTGAGAAACAGAAGTATATTTCAATAATTCTTACTGCCTCTTTTTTTCCTTTAGGCAACTTGTTTCTTATGAACTTGCTTACAGCAATAATATACAACCAGTTTCGAGGCTATCTTCTGGTGAGTAAAACATTCCTAATTTCTGTGTTCCACCATAACCATAACACTGTGAAGCCTTGAGTATTAAAAGTTTCAACTGTATATTAAAGCAGTATGCCTATCCTGGCTGTAGATCTGGTTTTAAAATACTAGAGATTATTTGCTGTAGATATTTTTCCCCTTACGTGCTGTTGAAGCTTGATCCTCTTCTGTGACAAAATTACCTGCTTGTATACTTCTGTGTATGCTGTGAGCTTTGACTATCATATGGGGAGAAAAAAAATCAAACTACTATAAAACTGAAAAAGGACAAATGAACTTAAACTTGGTCTCTATGAAGAAAAGCTGCTGTTCAATTTAAAAAACTATTGTTGCAAATCCTAGCGTTGGTTTTTCTGAGTAGCACAGCATTAGAAGTTTTCAGTAAAAAAGAATTACTGACTAAAACATCTTCACATTTGGTATTTTTTTACTTCATCCTCAACTTGGTAAGTGGATATGATGTTAGAATGATTTGCGTGGTCTGCTGCCTCTGAAAGACAGACTTGTGATTGCATTCTACCAGAAGCAGTTGCCAGTTGGCATAGCAGGTTATTCTTGGTAGTATTCAGTCTCAAGTAAAAGGAACCTATGCTTACTCTCCATGCAGTGCCAGTTATCTGTGTAATACTTTAATGTGCTTCTGGAAGATGCCTGACCATACGTCATTCTCTCAGCTTTTGAAATATGAATCTGATGTGTAGTGCAATGACTTCTTTTGACTCAGGTGCCTGTATTAGAGAAGTAAAAATTGACAAAAATAAGTGTAGTTTTGCATGTTCAAGGGGTGTGCAATGTGGTGACAATTAAACTTGTCACTTTGAAGTTCCTTCTTCTTTATTAGTAGGCTGTGCAATGCCCTTTGTGTTATGTACACTGGTTGTTTAGTCTCCAGCTGCGAGTGGTCTGGACTCCCTTAGCAGGAAAGACTGTAAATGCTTTTGTTTTCTGTAAGAGACTATGTAGCTGAATAACCCGGGAAATATTGTAATGAGTTGAGGCAAGAGTATTTTGAAAAGCAGGAGCGATGCAAATGAATTGAATGAAAGGAGTGGTTGGACTTGATGATCCAAGAGGTCTTTTCTAACCTAGTGATTCTGTGAAATGAAAATTCATTGCTGTTACTTCCAGTATGATGTACTTCATCCAAGAGCTTAGGTTTGTGACTTTCTTTCTTCAAAAAGAAGTAACCGACTGGCTGTGTGGTGTAAGGAAGAGCTGCATGGGTGGAGACCTTCAGAACTGGGTTTATCTCCACCATTGAATACAGAACATCCAAGGTGTGCACCCACAGTTACTTAGCAGTCAACACACATAGTAGATTAGTCAAAATAACACACTGCTAGCCTTAAGTATTAATGATTATCACACTGGTGGCACACAACTGCCTATTTGGCCAGGTAGTCATCAGTCAAAAGGGGAACTGACACTCTCTTGCTCCTCAGAACAGGCTGGGTCCTGATTGTGCTGAGGTACCATCAAACTCAGATTTTTCTTTGAATTTTCTGACCTTCATGGTGAAGCTTTTCTGTCAAGTCTTGAGTTAGTTCTTCAACAGTCTCCCTTCCACCTGTGTCTTTTACTTCCCTCTTGCATGTTTAATAGAACTCCACAGCTAAACAGTAATATTTTTGGTAAAGCTGAGTCAGGGCTGTGCTATGCAAAAACACTGGAGTCTGACAACAAAGCCCCTGGGCTGTTGGTTAAGCTTTTTTTCCATTTGTGTCAGTATGGTGATGGCCTCTGTAGCTTGGAATGAATGGTGCTTCCTGATTCTGTACTTTCTGACTGGTGTTTTCTCATCCCCATGGTTTCCTTCAGGTTTGGTGGCAAGGGAAACATGATGACTTTGACTGTGGGTATGATTTTGCCCTTACATATGTTCATATAGTGCCTTCGTTACTTACTTTCTCCTTTACTTACCTATAGCCTTATAGATCCTTCTCCTTACTTGCATAGTGTTGTAGTTCGTTCAGCCCTTCAGGGGACGAATGGAGTTGAGGGCTTGGGGGATAAAGTGAAATAATAGCTGCTCCAGTAGATCTCCAAAGAGAAGATAAAGTCTGTTGGATAGTAAGGCTTAGGCAATATTACACAGAAGGAATGGCCGAGGAGTGTTTAAACATAATATGTGCAAGAGGAATTTTTGTAGTCCTTTCCTCCTGCTCCATTTCTTCCCTTCTTTCTGCATTTTCTTCTTTCCCATGTGAAAGCATGCCTTAATCTGACTCCTAATAAAATAGCTGAATGTGAAAGCGATTGCTATTACAAAAACGATGCACTAAAAACTGTGGCTCTGGCTTTCTTGGTTTTGACAAGAAGCTGAAGTAGGGCAAGCTGTCTAACTCTTCTCTTTGCACAGTAGTATGAATTTCTGTGGATACTCAAGCTATGCTGTTACTATTGTCACACAGGAGTGTGCCTATGCAATCCAGAATTAAAAATAAACCATGACCTGGATGTTTACTTGAACTCTGGAGGCTTGTTTGCTTGTTTCCTTCCTTCTTGTACACAGAGTTCTTGAAGGGAGTGAGATCTAGGAAAGTCTCCAATTCTGATCTCTAGTTGCAAATCTGGGCTGTATGCCAGAAGATCAGTGTATTATCTGACCATAGGACGTAGTACTGCATGAGGAGCTGGGTAGCCCTGATCTTCCCCAAGTCCTTCTGGTAGGAATGGGCTTCACTGGTTTAAGCCTATGATTCTTTATGGTATTCCTTTTGAACTGTGGAGTGTCTGGGCGGACCCAGTGTCTGGACAACTAGATTAGTGGTTAATGACGGAGACTTTGGCAGTGGGATAAAAAAACCAACTAGGCTTCCTGAACAGATACGGCCTTTTCTGAGGCTTGTAGTAGGTTCTGTGTAAGGGCTGAGCAAATAATTTATGGGTCTTATTTGCGTGATGTACTTTGATTTCCTTTAAACAAGTGTAAGTAAATTGTCTCCTCTGTGATGTTTTCGCTGTCCAGAAATCAGTTCAGTCGTCCCTCTTCAGGAGGCGATTGGGAATCCGGGCTGCGTTTGAAGTGCTTTCTTCCTTGAAAGAGGCTCCTGCTAATGCACAACAGTAAGTGAAGAGTGTTGAAGCAGAAAACAGGAAACAGAAACAGAAAAAAATCTGGGAGAAAAGAGCGGATTTTTGATCATCTTGTTATGCTTAGTATATTTACTAAGGATCTTCTATTGAAAAATGGCTGTTGCTTGTCTCTTATTTTACTTTTCTTTTAACTGGATGTTTACAATACACTGTTCAGGACTCTTATGGAGTCCGTTTTCTTTTTATTCCTACTTCTAACTTTATCTGCTTTTCAAGAAAACCCAAAGAGGCAGGGATGCATTTGTAACAGCTATTTCTGCTATCAAGACAGTTATCTGTTTCAGGGCCCGTTGATTTTTCTCTTAAACAGGTCGTATGTCAGCACTGGGGCCTTACTACAAGTGCTGCAGAAAGTTGAAATGGATTCTCGCTGCAAGCAAGCCATCATGAGAGTAAGAACTCAGTTTTCTTAGTCTATGTGTTGATGACTGTCAAACTGTCTGATGGAACAGGTGTTTGGACTTGCCTTAATCACACCATTGATCTAGGATTAGTATCTTTTCAGGTAGGCTTTATACTGCTTTCATTAAGGGTGTGAACAGAGACACAGCTCAATCACTGTTTATGTTTTGGTCTTCAGAACAAAAACTATCTCTAGGCAATGATTTCACCCTAAGGTTGCTACTTTGGTTGGTGTGATGAAGAACGCATTCACCTGTAGAGACCTGTAGAGTAATGAAAATACTTGTTTTGCAGAGCTAATGTCTTAATTTGCTTTATTGTCTGGAAGTAAAGCGTTTCTCACTGTGGTCTAGAGCTACTGTCTATGGCAGCTTCCCTTTACCATTTGAAAATGTCCTTTTTATTGGATTTTAGCTGGGCTGCTCCTTCTAGATATTAATATTGTATCAGGCTACAGAAAGAGTGGTTTTGCTTAACTGAAGACTTAATTAACTTCGCAGTTCATGCCATGAGTTTCAGAGATTAGAGAAATTATTTAGCTCTAATAGGAGATGTGGAAATCATTGATATGGTTTCTGAGCAGTTATCTGAAAGTAAGATTGCTTTATAAGAACATAATTGCACCAAGATTTGCAAGTCCATATTGTAAAATTTTCTGCCAAAAGGAAGTGACAGTTTGGAGCTCATGGCTATAGCATCAATAGTTGACTGGATCCAATGTAATGGTTGGAACTGGAATGAAGAGATATACATGTGTTGCTTCCTGATATTGTTCGGGGTAGGGGTTGTGTAAACAGAATTGCCTGAAAAGAAACACCTTGTTCTGTAATTATGCTGAGCTATCCATTGCATTGTTAGATACAAAAATCCAAGTTTAAGTTTTTCTTCTTGTTGCTGTGTGTGCTACAGTTGCAGTTAGTGTTAGCAATGCTGTGCAAGTATCTTCCTCACGTTACAATCTGCAAAATAATTCTATCCTTCCAGGCAGTGACTTCTGCAGAACTGCAGTTATCTGCAGTGATAACTGGCATAATATCTTTGTTCCTTGGATCATAACATAATAATGGCAATATTAGAGGAGACTAAAAATTAAAATGTATTAGAAGCAACTGCTCCTCCTTAAGCAGCATGTGATCCCAGAGAGGGAATATAGAAAATGTGAGACAAATCCTCCAGTCGTGTGGCAGTTTTGTGTTAAAGCAAGCCAGTATTGAAGCTCACTCTAATACCTTGGTGTAGGTTGTATTACATCTCTGTTCCTATTAAAATAGTCTGTGTGTGTTGACACCGTTTGAAGATGTATCTATTGCAAGTGTTGATCTGAATGTTTCTCTTTCATGTGAAGTCACTCAAAACGTGCTCCTGTGACCAGCTGTCAGCTGCCCAGTTTCAGAAGCTCTTTGAAGAACTAGACAAAGATGCCATTAAGCAAGTGTGTATCTGACATTTGTTTATAAAGTGTCACAAGTTAAGCGTAGTCTTGCATGAAAATAAGTGATAGTATTCTGCTATAAAGCATGTAAACAAAATTCATAACTTGTTGAACATTGGGTGTGATCAAGTGTCATTGGTTTTTAAGTAGCTCATGGATTGCAATTATAGTCACAAATGGCATTGCTTTGGGGAGTTTTACATTAGTTTGGAATTGCCAGGTAGTGTTAAATGGACAAAATGCACGGTTGGTTGTTCTGTTGTCATTTTTAGGCAATTTGGCCAGACAAAAGAGAGGAGGGCTCTGTGTAATTTGTTTAATAGGAAGTAATACTTGTTTACTACAAGTAAATGAGGAATAGGAGTTAGAAAGAGTTCGAGAGGTCAGATTATTTCCCTTTGCCATTATCTTGTTTTGTGCAGTGATTGCCAACTCATTTGCTAATCAGAAATGATCTCTTACTGCTAGCAGCCAGGGCTTAAAATCACCTTCCTTCTGAAATGCCAAAATTAGCATAAGGCCTTGAAAAGTTTTGCTTTGAAAGGTCTGTTTCTTAAACCCGAGATTAGGTATGCATCGTTCTTCAAATGTTTATGTTTTGTGTCTCAGCACATCCTTTGTGTTCTTTTCAGCATCCTCCCAGTCCAGAGTACCAATCCCATTTTATGCAGAAAATGCAGTTAGCCTTTGGCCATCCCTACTTTGGCTACTTGGGGAATGTAGTAGCCCTTGCAAACATTATTTCTATCTGCGTAAGTAAAAGTTTGTTTTTCTTATGCTGCAAATGTCAGTTCTGGTTTTTGTCTTTTAGTCTCTGTTTTAATAACCACTTTTTGCAGCCAGTGTCCGTGTTTGGCATGCTTTAATCCTGCAAAGTCTTAGGAGGAAATACCTGCAGTTAAAAAACTGCAAAAGCATAAAAGTCTGTTTTGTTCTTATGCTTAAAAACGTGTTTTCTTCAGCAGTAAAACAGTGGATTCATAAAATGTTTCTTGTTGTTTAAGGTGGTTTTAGTGATGGATGCAGATAAGCAGCCTTCTGAAAGAGATGACTTCTTCCTTGGGGTAAGATACAACAGCATTCCTACAGTTATTGCTCTTCACTGAGATGTCAATAATTCTAATTCTTATTCTTATATTTGGGGGGATAAAGGCCATCAACTGCTTCTTCATCCTATACTATCTGCTGGAAATGTTGCTGAAAATCCTAGCTATGGGCTTGAAAAGATACCTGTCATACCCAAGCAATAGGTTTGATGGACTTCTGACTGTAATTTTGCTGGTAAGCTTTTCGTTGACTCCTGTATTCCTGGATTGGTTGACTAGAATGATTAGGCACTGCAAGAGCTAGTGGACTGCTTTTTATTCAACACTAATATGCTGAGTCAAATAATGAGAGCCAGCGTTGAGGTTTTCAGTGACTTGAATGTTCTGGTGGCAGATGGTTCTCTTAGTGTCTACTTTGTGGAGGTGGGCTTTTAAAAATTGATGGAAAAGGTGAACTTTCTTATAAGCAGCCTTCTTAAGGTTATTTGGAAACATTTGGAAACATTCTTTCAATAATTATATAAGGAATTCTGTTACCTAGGTAAAAATTGCTTTTCTCTTTGAATTTGAAAAAAAAAATAAAATGGCAGACCATCATTATCATAATTACTTGGTAAAAGCCTGAAACTCATGAGGCCAAATTCACAATTAATGTAATTAATTGCATGTCTTTATACGTGTCACCACTGGATTATGTATGTACATAGGATTAGTTTGGGGAATACTTAGTCAAATATGACAATTTCAGAGCTTTAGAATAAGCAAAATTAGTGGCTTAAAACTCTTGAAAATGCTTCTTGTCAGGAAACTTACATGATTTTTGAAACTCAGAATTACAAAGTAAGATTTTTGCCTTTTTTTTTCTTTTTTTTTTTTTTTCCCCTAACTCAAGGCTTTGGAGATTGCTACTTTTGCTGTGTATGGATTTCCTCATCCTGGTTGGTATGTAATCTCCGTGAACTGTTGCACTTTGCTCAGTATTTGAGGTGGGTCAGGGGAATATACACACACATACACGTGTATGTCATTATGCTGTGACTGTCATCCATCTGAGAAGGATGCATTGTTAGTACTTGTAATCTAATGTAAAATAATATCTTATCAGACCTGTGCTTACTGAAGGTGTGGGAAGGGGTTTCATACAACGTACACAAAGAGCTGCTAACTGAATATGTATCAGTATCGGATCGTCCATAACCCCCATTATATGAATTCCAAAACAGCTGGCAAAGCCCCTTCAACCCTGTATGGAGATTGAAGTCTGACTTTTGTTCTGTGCCATAAAACTTGGTAAAAAAAATTCCCCTGAACTTAAACAGTTTATTTATACTGGAGTACCAAGCAACTGTATCTTGATTTTCTTAAGTTCACGTAGCACTTGGGTAACTCTTGATCTCTTTTCATTATCAAAAACATTAAAATCATTGCTTCATCTTTTAAAATTTGAAAACTGCCACCAAAACAAAAGAGGAAACAAAGGACTTCTGGAAGGTCTCCTGAATCTTACTTTCAGGGGTGATTTATAACATATTCTGACATTTTTCTGCTTTATTTGTTATGTTGCAATCAAAAATCTTAAGTTACACTAATATCTATAAAGAGACCTGGTAGAAATTACAGCTTGCAATGGGTTTATATTTGAACACCTCTTGCACTTCCGTTACTCAAAATTGATGATTGCCGTAAGGATATTAATTGCTAACAATCTAATGGTGTTAACTATTGATCTAACTTAAAATTGATTGTATTTGGTTTTAATTTTGCTCTTTGATCCTTTAATGTAGACAGTGTTGGCACAATAGTAGTATCTTGAAGCACCAGTATTACTTGTAAGATTGTTGTGTCAGTCACTGCAAATGGATATGACCCAGATGAGTCATTCTGAGTTCTGATGTTGCTTGTGGTGCGAGCTGTGGCGGTTGCTTCATCTAACATCTTCAGGACAGAACAAAGATTATCTTTCTGTGACTGTTAACATCTTTCACCCCTCTCCACTTGCTCAACTTTCCAGCAGAGGAGCATCCAGCACGCTGATGTAAAAGTCGACTAAAACTCAGGCTGAGATTCGAAGTGTATGTGTATACCACCTGTGGAATATGCATGTAAGGAAGAAGGTTGGAGAGACAGTCTGTTAGCTTAGTGAAATATGAAGTGTAACTTCAGCCAAGCACACCCTGAAGGATTAATGCATATATTTGTGCAAGTTCCTAAAGTATCTTGCTGTTGTAGTATTTTTATTTTGCCTTGTTTTTGAGAAAGGACCCTCTTTGGTGCCTCTCTCCCAGCAGAAGGAAGGCCACTAACCCAGGTGTATTAATACAAACATGCAGTTTAAAGAACACTATATACATATTCAAAACCCCAGGCTAAATGAGTCACTTTCTTCATCAGTTATTAGACCTTACGGAAGTTCAGATATCTGCTGACTAAATTAATGTACTTCCTTTCATAGTTTATAGATTTTTATATAGGATAATTCAGGCCGGAAGGGACCTCAAGTGGTCTATAGTCCAGCCTCCTGTTCAAAGCAAGGGTGGACCAAGTTACTCAAAACTTTATCCAGCTGGGACTTGAAAACCTCCAATGATGGGGATTGCACGACTTCCCTGGGTAACTCATGCCTCTGTCTCACTCTCCTCATGGTTGGCAAGCTCTTCACTTCTTCCTTATATCCATTGTGAGCATCCACTCTTTCAGCTTAGACCCACTGTCCCTTGCCGCCAAAAAATCTTGCTTCCATTTTCTTGAGGAGTACATCATAAGTGTTAGAAGGCTGTTGTTAGATCCTCCTGAAGCAGAGTTCTTCAGGCTGAACAAGCCCAGGTCCTGCAGCTTCTATTTGTAGGGCAGCTGTATCAGGCCCTGACCACGTTGTTGGCTCTCTGCTGATTTTGCTGCAGTTTGTCCCTTTCTTGTATGTGGATTCCAAAACTGGATATAGTGTTCTAGCCTGTCATAGGATGTAAAGAGTGATTACATGAGGAACTAAATCTCTTTTTTTTTTTTTTTTTTTTTTTAATATGCCGTGCATTTAACCAAAAGTTGTGGAGAATTCGGTTACCTGCAGCCCAGTAGGTTTCACTGTCTTTCTGTCATGGGCCGTTTCTCTTATTTGTTATTTTCTTTCATCTTTTGTAGGAGACCCGAGTTCATGGGCTTGTTATCCCTGTGGGATATGGTGCGATTGGTGAACATGTTAATTGTGTTCAGGTTCCTGCGGATTATTCCTAATATGAAGGTATTTGTTTATCCCTCTATCCCTCTGGTATCTTTTTTTTTGGTTAAACTGTAAATTTTGTTAAAGTCTTTCATAATAACATGTAGATTGCAATTCTCTTGCACCTGAGTGGGATTATAACTCAGCTCTAATTGTCCAGACTATTGCATAGCACCTCACAAACTCATTCTCTCTTCAGCTGATTTTCTCTGTTGAGGTGGCAGGGAAGTTCTGTTGATGTCATTGCAATTGATGCTGATATTTTAAAGTGGGCAAATGCATGCAAAAACATTTGTAAAAAAAAAACTTGTGTAGTGCTTCACTCTTAATTAGATGAGTGAAAGTGATATCCTTGAAGAACTTTGTATTCAGGAGGTGATAGACTTGCTTTCACTAGGTGCAAAGGGCTATTTGGCATGAATCCCTCTTTCCACTTTCCCAGTATAGGTATTTCCACAAGAATACCTGATTTGAATCTGAAATCACTTTGAATCATTTGATTAATTATTGTAATCCTGCATTTAGACTTGTTTGAAAGCTAAGCTTAAATTTGTGTCGAGTGCAGAACCTGTATCTTGGTTCAATAAGCCATAAATACCTACCCGATGTAATTGAAAGTCATAATGTCAGTGGAAAGTGTGAACTAGAAATGGTGTGAACCAAGTATGAAACAGCCACTCTGGAGCTGTTGAGCACTTGGGACTTTTTTTTCCTGTTCTAGCCTTACTGGGCATACAGCCCTTGTGAGTCACAATGCCTCTGTATGTGTAAAACTTATCATATGACAAGAACTACAACATTGCTCTTTCATAGGAAGTACCTCATGGAAATATAGAAGATGACTCGCGTTTAGATATAGCTCACTTTCCTGGTTGGTCTTTCTTTTTTGATGGGAATTGAAAGTGTGATAAAAAGCATAGAAAATTCTGCTTTGTTTCAGTTCATGTCTTTGGTTGTTACTACATTGCTGGATTTGGTGAAAAACTTGAGAGCCTTTGCAGGAATCCTTGTGGTAAGTCATTATGCAAGGTGGTCATTTCCTTTCCTGTACTTAGCAGTTTGATAAGGGTCTTCAACAAAGTGAACCAGGTTCTTTGAATGACAACTACCGTTAATAATAATGATTTACCTTAATCAGCCATTTCTTCTCCAGGTCATGTCTTGCAAGGCTGCAACAAACTACTGTTTTACGGGCTCCACACCCTGATAGTGCCTCGTTTATCGGTTTCGTTTAGAAGTGCCTTTGAAAGATCATTTAAAACTTGAGTGGTTGCCTCAGACTGGATAATCTAGTTTCAAATGAAAATTCATCCGATGCTGAAAGTAGCCTAATTTTCCTTACCTTGCCTTGTTTCTGTTAAAATAAATAGGAAACTAACTTTAAGATAATTTTTAGTTGAGAATATCTTGAGATAGCATGTTCGGTCACAGTTTTTACAAGCCTCTGCCATTCTATTTTGGGTGTGTCTGTGTAGAGCACACTCTGTAAACATATGATTCAAGTACAGATCACTGTGCGTGATGTCCGTTACATAAATCCTGCATTTCCCAACTCTTGAGTTCCTGGCTTTGCTGCAGTGTCTTCCTGGTAGAGCAAATGAAGGCCTGGGTGGATTTTTTTGTTGTTGATGTGGGTTTTTTTTGGGATGCCTTGATTTGAGATAATGATTAGAGACCAAGGATTTGCTGTGTATTAGGTCTTGTCTGAAAGGTTGTTCTATTCTGTACCCTTAGCACACAATTTACCCAGAATGTCTGTTTTTGTAATTGCTAATCTCTGCTTTTATCTGTAGGAGAGGGGACTTGAACTGCAGTCTGGAAATGTTTATGTTGCAATTGGAAATAAAGTACTGGTTTGGGCACAGCTAAGTCAGTAACATGTTTGTTGTGCTGCACAAGTCACACTTTCCAGGGAGCTCATCTTCAAACTGAGAAATCCCTTGGGAGTGCACTGTTTGGGAAGTTAGCCTTTCCAGGTGAAAGTAGAGCTTAGGTGCCTAAAAGCAGATCTTGCATTGTGATAGGAACAGCTTTAGTATAATGAAAAGCTTTTCGTTATTGTTTGTTACTCAATGAATGAACGAGCTGTGTGAAGGCTGATTGCAGTTTTGCTAGTTTTGCGAGTTCTCAATTAAATTCCACGCTAAAGGAGCACACGACTGCTTGTCACCCCTGTTGGAGGCTGGTAGGGTTGTGTGGTGGATAAGTGGAGGAGGCAGGGATTGCCATTGCTGCTGGATCTGACAGAGCCCGTACGTCAGAGCCCTGCGAGAGAGCAATTGTGGGGTGAGGTGTTTTGTGCTTTACATCCAGATGCCAAAGCAGTATTGCTACTGGCATGGCTGCACCTGGGCTGTTACATTGTGCTGGAAGCTCTTCGTTACTGCAAGACACAGCTAAGATGGCAGGAGCCTATAGTAGCATGCTTGAATTTATTTTTATTTATTTTCTTTTATTTATTTATTTTCTTTTATTTATTTATTTTCTTTTATTTATTTATTTTTGAATTGTGTGTTAGTGTTTCAATGTAGTGTCTTTACCCATGTATGTTAGAAGTATGTAATGCTCATGAAGTGGTTTAAGGGTCTGCTGCTAATTGCCCTTAGTCCCAGAATGTAAATCATAGTTTTGCACCGATTTTGTGGCAAGTCTGCCACAGCTTTTGCTACTTCTAGTAATTTAATTTGCTTTCACCTGAGCTTACATGGAAGCTGTCACTGAACTTTGACCACAGTGAATTCTGACTCCACTACCAGCTGATGTCAAATATTTTTCCTAGTGTTAGCCTGGAACATGTGCTGAGAAAGCATTGATTGATTGGCTGGATAAATTTTTCCTTTGAAAAAGATATGTTTATTATTGTCAGGACAGATACCCCATCTTCTGGCAGGCTGTGGAATGTCAGCTTCAACTCATTCCAGTAGTGTTCAAAGTGCTGTCGTTCATAGGTTGGGGCAGTTCCTCTTCTACTCTTCCCAGACTTTTGTCTTGAGTCTGTTTTGTGGCAAAATTCACAAATATGACTAATGACATCTTCATTTGAAGACTTGTCTTGTTTCAAACTCTTCTAGGACAAATGGCTCTTTACTCAGAGGAGTGAAGTTGTAGGTTAATTCTAGTGTGATCTTTTGAGGATAAAAAAAATTCAGAATCACCTAGGCTAAGACTGTGAAAGATATCTCTTTTAAAAGAGGTTTGCATTTCTAACAAGTTTGAGAAAGAAGTACCAAAATTCTTTTTATTATTGAAACCTTTATTTTTAGACTAACATAACATTTTTAAAGAAGGTGCTGATGTAACACAAAATACTGACTTAATTTTGTCTTTCAGTTAAGTTGAGTAGAACCTTAAGTTGAGTAGAACCTATTTGTGCACTGAATTGTTCACAAATCTCCCCAAACGTTTTATTTTTTATCTTGTAAATACAGGTACCATTTTTGTTTGGTTTTGTCACTGTTCTGCAGTGTTACTAGTTAAATATCAGCTTTGAGATACAGAAAAGTAAAATAGATTATAAAGTGAATTCATTTCATGTATTTTAACAACTGAAAGTTAAATAGCATATTGAAAAGTAAGAGCAATGACTTAAATAATGCAGACATTGAGAAGTATTTTCACTTTAATAGCTTCATCATTATTCTTGACCAAAATTCATCTAACTATGGTACTAACATGAATTTCATATTGATTGCATTATTTTCTTGTTTAGTGGCAGAAATACTTGCTTGCATGTCGAAACTAATACTTGCCTGTGTATCTTCCAGGTGGTTTTCTATGCATTTGCTATAACTGGCATCATGCTCTTTAAAGGTGCTGTTGTTCCCCTGGGAAATACCAGGTAACATTCTAAACATCATTATTCAGTTGTTTTTCAAACCTCTGAGTTGTTTGTGGTTATTTGTTCATTTTCCCCCTTCCCCCCTTATTGTTGGAGCCACCCACCCTTCTTTCAATGTTAGATCACACAGGCTTTTTTCATCTGTTTCTTCTTGCTGTATTGAAATAGCAGGAATGCTTATCTGTAACTTGAGATTTAACTTTCTTGTAGCTTAAATACTTTTTGACTATTTACTTTGTTTTTTGTGAGATACTTAACTTTCTACCAAGTCTCTTATTTTTAAGGTATATTATGTAGAAAATTATGCTCCCATCAGCCTGTAATTCTCTTCTAGTGCTGTCAATACCACATATGATAATGGCACTTTGCTGTGTGGGACCTATGAGCAGCTGGAATATTGGCCGAACAACTTTGATGACTTTGCAGTGAGTCTGATCATTGACGGAATCTGTCCCTCTTTCCCTCTCTGCTTATCTCCTCCTCTTGTTTTCTGAGAATTTGTGATAGAGCCACTCTGTTCTACTCCTGTTATTTAGGCAGCAGTCGTGACCCTCTGGGATGTGATGGTTGTAAACAACTGGCAAGTCTTTTTGGAAGCGTTTTCAAGATATTCAAGCCCGTAAGTAGCAGTAATAATACTGAAAAAGACACATATAAATCCAGCTTATAAGATAACCAAGTAGTGATTATACACTTAGTACAATTCCTGCCATATGCTGAGAGGGGTGCTGCTTGGATTTCTTTTGGGTCAATTTGTGTGTATAGGAAATAAACTTAATTTGTGACTGTTCTTTAACTTGTGTAATATGGTGGTTGATCTAGTGCTCGATGGATGCCATGAAATCTATGGTCACATTTCAGAGGGATTAGAAGCTGGCTTGATAGTCCTGTTGCTCAAAAAAGAGTGAATGACAAGTGCCTTGTAAACAGGCTCATGGCGTTTATTGGGTGGGTGGCTCTCACTGCAAAGCTAGTCTCACATAAGTGAGATATTAACAAATTGCTGTAATTAATTTTGGGCTGCTTCTGTATTTTCCCTGGGGGTTAATAATTTTTTTTGTAGACTTGAAGACTTAGACATATCTTTCATTTGTATTTAATTACTTTATGGAATAAAGTTTGAACTGGATAGCCTCTGGGTTGAGCTGGTCCAGTGATCCTTGGCTGGTTAACCCAGCATGTAGTTAAGTTGTGGAATGCTCTTCTGCAGGCTATTGTGTGTGATTAAAGTTTAACATGGTCTGATGAAGACTGAACAAGTCATGAAAAATCCATTGGGATCTGCAAAGAATAGAAGCTACTGCTAGCTCAAGAAATCTCAGAACTGCGCATGGTTAGCATCAGGAGGGTAGCATCATAGGTATTTTGCCACGTTTTTGCACTCTTTACTGTGCTTCTGGCTTTGATCACTCAAAGAAGGTACTAGCTTGGATGGATCTCTTGCTGAGATCCATAAGAACTTCCATTTGGCTGCTTTTCTGTCCCTTCAGAGTTCAGTTAGGTATGTTAAGTGGGGGAAGCATGATTAACTTAATGAAAAGCTAAAACTTCTTAGATTTATTTTTTTTGTTCCAGACCTCCTTTTACATTAAAAAAGTAGTAATATTATATTTCAAGGAAAAATGTGATTTCATGACTCTCTTTGGTCACTTTCAGGCTGAGGTTATTTGCTGTTTATTTTACTTATTGTCTGTTAATCTGATCTGCAGGTGGGCAAAGATCTATTTTGTAGCCTGGTGGTTGATCTCCTCTGTCATCTGGGTTAATCTCTTTGTTGCTTTACTTCTAGAGGTAAGGAAGTGTGTTTGGTCTGGGGTCTTGAAGACAGGTCCTAGACAACTTCTTGGGAAAAATCTGTTGGATTTGAAAAATATACTGAGTATTGTAAAAGTGCTTGTCTCTCGTATGTTAGCATTTAATTTCAGTATTAGTTATTCAAGCTGCATGCTTTTTACATTTTGATTTGTCAGCAAATTAAATTAGCTCTCTAAATTTATACCTTTTTATTTTATTTGGTTATCCTCTGTTTCTTCCCACTACAGTTTGAATTACTCCCCTTATCAGTTTTACACTAGTAGAGTGGTTCTGATATCTTAGCTTGAAAAGATCATCCTCTAGAGTATTATAAAGCAGCTGTGGAAATGTAGGTACCTAAGCAGTGCCATGCGTACTTCTGTGCAAATCCAAATACTTTCTGAATTGTTGAGGGTGAAGGGAATGTTAATCACAGCCATCTACTCTGGGTTAATCATTGTAGACTTCTCTTATAAGTAGTGGAAGAAACTGAGTACCTGTAGAGGGCACTTCGCCTAATCTCAAAACCTACAAAAACTTATTTGGGGGGGGATCTTGTTGTTATTGACTGCATTGAGAACTAAAATTCAGTATTTCAGGAAGAACGGCAAACTTTTAGACAGAAATTTAGGTACGAGTCTCATGCTGAGCCTCAATCTTGCCAATGAGTGTTTCAGAAAAGCCTTTCTGTTCCAGCTGGAGGCTAATCCTATGAAGTCTTCTGGCTGCTTACTTCTGCAGGGCTGTGGCCAAAGTTTGCTGTAAGAGTCAAGATGTAGCGTTCTGTAGCAGGAAAGCAGGATGTCACTATTTTTCTTACTTTTTTTTTTTTCTTATTTTTGCCTGAGCTTTCTGTCTATTCCCTAGGTATTATTTATTCACGGTAATTAAAAATGGGTGACTGAACGTAGGAAACCAGAAGCTGAGTATAAGCTGTGATGGCTGGACTAAGAGTGTTTTTATGTTGTTGAGTTTTTAAGAAGAAAAAAAAAATTCAAGGCAGGTGAACTCTTGTGAGTAGTTCACACAATTATCTCAAGGAGGCAGTCCTTGCTAAGAGTAGAAGGCAGCAGGGCCATCTTCTGCTCTGCTGTTCTTTTGGTGTGTGATAAGAAAGCTATTTCATTCCTGAGTAACAGGCTTGAATGAAGTAGTGACTTGCAGCCAGTAAGTAGCTGATGCCTAAATAAATCATTGCTCTGCCCCTCTGTTAAAAACAAATCTCCTCCCACCCCCACACCTTACCCCCAAACATATTACACTGATAAAACCTGTATTCTGATGTCACCAGATGTAGCTTTTCATTTGTTTTCCTGCTCCTTTTACATTCCAGAACTTTATTCACAAGTGGGACCGTCGCTGTCATCGGGAGCCTGTTTCGGATATTGAATACCAGAGGACAGTTGAACTAATGTTCAGGTGAGTTGAACTGGGCTTGATAACAGCTTAAAGTTTATGCTCCTCTGTTTTAAAGAAAGTCTTTTGGCTGCGAGAGGATAAAAGGCATGTCTTCTATTTCCTTCCTCTCAAGCAAACAGTTTCATCTGTTAGTTCGAAGACATTCAGGAAGTGTTTTAGTTAGGCTGCTTTAAGCTGGCTTGGTAGCCTAACCTTTATGCATCCTGCCCATAGCGTGATGTGAGAAGAGGTTGGGGGCAGTAGGGGGGGACTGCTGAGAGGGAGAAGAAAGGGGAAGATGAAGGAAGTGATGTACATTCTTGGCTTATGAAATTGTGGGTGGCGAGTTGATACTTGATGATCATGCACAAGTGGAACTTCTGGTGCGCATTGGATACTCAATAGTAGCACTGGGAACGTGTTCTCATTTGGGAGTTTTTTCAGGAAAACAAATCTACTGACCTTCAGTTGTATTGTACTGTGTGCAGGAAATTGCTTCCCTGCTTCTTGTGGGAAAACAGCTGCTGGTTTCCATGACACATCTGTAAAGGATGGATCACTTGCAAGTAGATGCATCTTTAGGGAGAATCAACTTATTTTAACTTTAATTCCTTGTTTCAAGAGTGAAACGTTACATCTTAGTATATTGCAGAAACAAATGCTGAGAAGTTCCCTTTGCTGCTTCTAACAACTCATGCTTTTTCTTTGTAGAGATGTTTTGGAAGAACCTACAGAGGAAGAGTTGATGGAAAAACTGCACCAGCACCCACACCTGCAGTTATGTAGGTGACTGGCGGGAAGGACTGATGTATTTAGACCTCTGTTTTCTTGAGGTTGTCAGCTGGAAGAAACTGACTGGATTTGCTGAGGTGCTGTTTTAGGAGAGAGCCAGGATGTGAGGTTTTACTTGGCAATTCTCTGCAGAAAGAGGCTTTTTATTTTTGGTTCATATTTTTTTTTTTCTGAAAAGATTTGAATCTTGCTAATTTGACTTGATTTTAAGTTGCAATTTTAGAGGACTATTGCAGCTGTTATTTTTATAAACTATTATCAGAATATTTTATTTTCTTTTTTTAGGAAGGGAAAGTGTGTTTAAAATGGCAGTGCACTTTAAAACATGAACTTTGTAACCACTAAGCCTACTACTTTTTTCCAGCACAAAAAAACCCCGGAACTGCATTTTCTGGTAGGCGAGTTTGGCAAGGGCTGTTGAATGGATTAGGCAGGACCAGAACAAAATCCTTAATCTTTCTGTAGTCAGAGTTGAAACACTGTTTTTATTGAAATGTGACACCAGCGTATTTTACCAAATTTTCAGGAGTTAATCACTTCAGAACACAATCAATTCCAACTCAGTTACAGGGAGTGCCTGCTTCACGCACCCTCTTTTTCTTTGTTTTGATCTAGAGTTCACACTGTTTGCATCGTGCTGGTAACTTTGAGAGCAGTTATGACTTTGAATGGAGGAATTGCACTCGTGGTTTTCAATGTGGTAACACTGAGCTCTCCTTTAGAGTAAATATTCTCACGTTGCTTTTATAGAACCTCTTCTTCTTTCTTCCAAGTCCTGTTCTCCACTGTATCACGTTCCATGAAAAAATGGAGAGGATTGAACTTTGGCTGGAATGTATCACTGTGATCACTGTGAGTTTCCCACTTCAAGGGGGAAGAGAAGAAAAGGTTGAATGGGATAATCAAACTGCTTAGCCGTTCAAATGTTCGTGTGAGTCTGTGGGAATTGAAAGTGCTTAACCAGTACTGCCAGATCACATTCTTTTATGGCATAATGACCACATGCTGTATGCCACTAATTTTCACCTAGGCAGTGTTTTTTTGGTTTATAACGTTGTCAACAAATCTAAAATGGAGAATTAACAGGAAGCCATGCCCACATGCTTTTCATTATCTCTTAGTATTTGCCTGAAAAAGGTGTCTCTGTATCTTGGTCACATAACTAGTGAATCACTATGAAGAATACAATCAATCCCAACTACTTTTTTGATCTGTAAAAATAAACCAGCCTTTGGGGTGCTGCCTTGTCTTTGAGATGCTTGTCACCAAAGTAGACGTTATTGCGATCATATCTGCATTGACAAAGGCATAGGAAGCTAATTGGCCATAAAACACTGCTACTCTTTATAAGGTATTTGATCCTTTTTTAGAGTACGAGACTTTTTTTTACAAGTGCCACACAGTCATCCTTTATACGTTTCCTCCTCTCTTTAGTCGTTCATCTTTTTCTTTCCTCTATAACAGAGATGAAATCGTCTGGAATGATGCTGGATTTCAGCTCAGAAGCATATTTCTGCATTATTGTCTCACTGTTTAGAAATTGCATAGTGATTCTTGACTATGTTGATTTATCTTGATTCTTGACTAGTTTCTTTATCTTCTGCTTGTATTTTCCTTGTGCTGTGGGGCAAAATATGTGTTGTAGCTTGCATTTTGGTAGAACAAATGTGAACTGAGCTCTGAGTCACTCCAGCAACCTTTCTTTACTTTTGTAATCTTGCCTCTTAAGCCTTGCTCTGGTCTGTGTTCAGTCTGTTGTCTCTGTTCCAGAAAAATCCAACCAGTAATTCACTTGCACTGGCTTCAGTGGCATTACCATGCTTACTTTCAGTCGTGCTCTTAGAACACACGTAATGGCAAGTAGATAGAGGCATCAGCACACAACTTTTCTAGGACTGGGTATGTTTTTTTCAGTACGGTTTTACATCAGGATGGTTTCTGCTCCTTCTAGCGTGATGTCAGCACTGCTACTAATTTCTTAGCACTTAATAACAGAGATTAAATTCTCTATTTTACCTTTTTACTGAATTTTTTATCCTTGTTTTCCACTTTTCTGAATACTCAGAGAAGTAGCATTGCCAAAAGAAGTGGCCAGTTTTTATCTGCCTGCAAGTTTAATTTTTTTTTTTGTGTGTGTGTTTTAAGGCTGTTTGAGTGGGTTTTTTTTGCCATTACGTTCCACTACAATCTACCAAAGCAACACAAATTGGTGTGGGATTATTATAAACGTCACAGATGTCTTCATTATGCACTCTTTGTATCTGGACAGATGTGAAGAATGCTTTCTGAAGGGAATGGTCTTAGTCTTGTTCCTGTTTCATGCTTGTATAATTGCCTGAAAGTGTAATTGCAATTTAATACAAAATTGAGTTACATAATGTCACTTGTACTGGAAGGTGTAAATGACCACAAGTCTTATGCAATAACTGTATAAATCATGAAAATGACTGTATGTTACTGGGTAAAATTTGAGGTTTGCACTATTAAAAAAAAGTTACTTCTCCTTCTTAAAATGTGAAAATAATTGGGGTGTTGAAATGATTCTTGGGGTTTGTGTTTTTCCCTTCTCCCTGCTACTGATTTCTGCTGTGTTCAGCACCTATGTTTCCTTTATCGTTACTATTTGAAGTCTGGGCCTATGGGAGAGGTTACATGCAGGTGGGACATAGCTGCCTGCTTTCAGAGCACAGGACCTAAAGTATGTTGCTTTGTTGTTCACTAGTTCTAGAGATGCGGAACATCATATGCAGGTAATTGGTATGCCTAATTTTAAAGGCGAAACTTCATTGGAGCTGAGTTTGGAGGCTTTTGAGCAGCTTGATTTCCATTTGAATTTCAGTCTTTGCATCTGCAAAGGGGGTATTCCTTCTGTTTTTCCTGAGAACATAAGTGCAATAATTGTTCTCGTAGCATTTCAACTGGGACAGATTTTGCACATAATGTAGGCTAGTATGTGTCATTCTTTTGAAACAGGTTCTGGTTTGAAAGATGTTTTTTTAAGACCAGAACAAAATAAATTTTTAGTCAAACTAGAGGCTGAAATTTTCCTTTGTCTCTGATGCTGCCTGTTGTGGATGCTTAGGTGAAGTATGTGACAGCCAAAGAATGCAGAAGATCATCTTGCATTGTTAAATCAGGCTCAGATTTTTCTAGCTTCTGTAGGAGGGCTTTAATCACCAAACTGTTGACTAATTTGAGATTCCCTCAGGTGTTTTTTTTTTTTTCCTTCCTGAATTGCTATGAATTTGTTTTACTTAAACATTTAGAACTGGAGGAAGGAGATAGAGACTATTGAAGTATTCTTAATTCTTTCAGTAGAAATACAGTTGCACCCAAATCTCACAAGCACACTTAAATATAACTGAGCTTAAAAAGCTGCAAATAGGGAGCCAGAATAATCTATTAACTGTGTAGAAATTACAGACAAAGGAAGAAATACTCTCTTGAGTGTAGATGCAGTGCTTGAGGCATCCTTTCCTGATGTCTCTTTGTTGTAGTGATATTGTACATCTCTTGGCACATTTTAGGGAACATTGCATTTTTTATCTCTCCAACACTTTATGTGAGTGAAAATATAGGAACACACAAAGCTGTAAGAAAAACAGAGCCTGTAGGAAGTTGATGCAGAGTATAGATCAGTTACCTCTGAAATGTGATGTAAAAGTATTTCTGATCTTGTTAGATGGTTTATCTTTTTGCCTGCCAGTAAATCGCTAGCAGTATGTAGTGTTACAACAGCTTCTGCTGTTATTTAACATTGCTTTAGTCAGCTGAAGTCATTTCAGTACTAAATCTATCTTGAAGACAAAACAAAAATAGACATCTGCCTGCTTTGGTTTTTGTAGGTGTTGACGATTTTTCTTTCACTAGATTTTTTATTTTTCTAACTAAAAGCCTCACGGGAGATTTCCACAAATCAAACGTTTTTGACTTAATCTGCATTATTTATAAACATTCAGAGCCATTTGTTATGTGAACACTGTGCAGAAGTAATTCAGAAGAAGGGAAAGGACAAGTGCTTCACTATGTAGGACAGGGTTTCAAAATAACCTTGATAAACTAGAGGAAATTGCACAAATTATCAAAGTAAAATCTAGAAGATAAATATGGACTGTTACAGTTCAGATGCATAAAATGTGGAAATGCACAACTGAGTAAGCGGTATTAGAAGACAAATACTTTAGGGCTTATAGTGTACTATAAATTGAATGAGCTAACAATATCTGAAAGAGATCAAAAGAAAATTGCTTTGCTGTGATTTGTAGAAGTACTTCCCATCAAGGCCCGCTGTTCCCATCTTGGACCCTGCATTTTGGAATAAATGGGGGAAGGCATTTGTTGTATGACACTAACAGAGGTCTTAAGAATTTTAGTTGTGAGTTGGGAAGAACTTTGAAAGAAATAATTTGTTCAGGCAAATAGTTTTATAAATGAAATTCAAGCATGCAAGTGGCTGAGAGTAGTGAACTGCTTATGTTGTGTAATCTCTGTGTAGAACAAGTTGGATTTCAGCAAAATACTAAATATGAGGGATGCTTCCTAACTCTGCTTCCTAAAAGTTACAGACTCCCTTCGCTTGAGTATCCTTTCAGGAAGGGTTTGAGAGTCACCTGCTACAGCTGTGTCTGAGTGTTTGTGAACCTGCCCCTGCTTGGTGACGCCTCAGCTGGTCCCTAAGATCCTGTCCCGCCTACCTCTCTGTGGTTTCACTGGAAAGAATTCCCATGGCTGTAACAAACCTTGCTTTTGTTGTTACAGGATGTGCTGTTGGTTCCAGCTAATGCCTTACAAATGTTTACAGCATGCGAGTATTTTAAAAGTAGGGATAGCAATTAAAATATGTTCCTTCGGTTTCCCACTGTAAACAGGAAGATGACAGTTATGTGTATGTGTTCTGGTGCTCAGTCAGCATCCCTGGGCCCTGCTCTGTTTCCCCATAGTTCTCCATGCAGTTCTCTCTGCTGGGTTCTCTTCAGTCTCAGTTCTACATCTCTTGCTGTTTTGGGCAAGAGGAGGAATGTACTGTCCTTCTCCTGGTTTGTGTTCGCTCACTGGCAAGCCGAGCGCATCAGATAACCTGATCTTTCCCTTGGTGAGAACAATTAATTTGTGTGTCTTCTCTGCTTCCTACTGGTTGTTAAAATGTGTAACGCTTATACCTTTGGCACTTCAGCTCTTCTATAAACTCAGTTCGGTGAATGAATTAAAAAGTTATTACCAGGTCACTGATGCTGTATAATACGTAGAAGCAGCTAGAACACCTTACAAAAGGTGATGCTGTATTGTTGGGAGTTACATTAATTGAAATTGGTCTGATGTTTCACTGAAACCACTGGAAGACAGTTTAGGATCTGAAGCCTTTCAGTGAGAACTGAGCACTTACACACTGATGGAGAGAAAAGGAGATGGTCCAGAGAATTAAGCATGTTTAGCATTGTCTGTCAGTTTGTAGAAGTGTGGGCTAATGTGTGTCTGAACTGCGAACTGGGCTTTCTTGCATCCTCCACAGATACTGTCACTTTTTTAAACATAAAATAGACCACAGAGTAGCTAAATGAAGAAGTTAAGGTCATGAGAAATCTGTTCCTGATTCAGCAATAAATTCCAGATCCTCAGGCTTCCTTTATTGTGAACTTTCTATTTCATTCTGTTCTTAAACATTTTTTATATTTGTAGAACTATTTCCCAGCATAAAATTCTCAAGAAGGGTGGTAGGACGTGAACAGGTTGCCTAAGGAAGTCGTGGATGCCTCTTGCCTGGAAGTCTTCAAGGCCAGGTTGGATTGGACTGTGAGCAGCCTGGTTTGGTGGGAGGTGTCCCTGCGCATGGCAGGGGTTTGGAACTGGATGATCTTTAGGGTCCCTTCCAACCCAAACCATTCTATGATTCTATAATAAGTGTGTGTGTTTTCTAAAAGCCTTAGTTAACTACAGTTGTTGCAGTTCTGGAGGAAATCTGTGGTATACTGTTACCTCTGTCATCTATGCAATTGTTTGCCAAAGGTAGCAAAATGATATTTTGTCATAAATCATCTCTGTTATCTACTATGAGGGAATACTTAAAATATTTTTTCTAACTTGGTTCCGGCCATTTTTGTAGTTTATTTGCATTGTTTTTCACATCTAGTTCTATAACTAATTTTTTTTTTTTCAGAGCATTTGTGTAGGAAATGGTTTATTGATGTTGATTGGCTTTTCAACTTCGAACTGTAAGTTGAAGATGATTGCAGCTTGTCCCTTTCTTTCATGCTAGAAATTTCCTTATAACAGTCTCAGTCATCTTTTTTCCATTAAGCTAGTCGAGCAGGTGGTGTCTTTGTTGTGTACTAATACTTTCATGGCCCCCATCATTGCATTATTTTGAGTGTCTCCCAAGTACTTTCTTGAAAACATCCTGTTGGAATAGGAAAATATTACTGTCCTTATTTTGTAGATGATCAGCTGAGATATTTGGTGATCTGCCCACAGCTGAGCTTGAAATCCGTGGGAGAGTTAAGAATAAAACCTGTAGTCCCTGCTCGCTGCCTTTGCTAACAGCAGTACTGGGTTTTTTTTTTTCAACAGCTGCGAACTTCATTTTTATGTTCATAAGATGATGTTGACATTTCCACATCAATTGGTTTGTAATTTTGCTCCTGCCTATTCTTTTATGTAGCTTTTTTTGTTCACTTTCATTTAAAATGGCGTAAGAAATACTGGAAGCTCTTTACTACTAACTTTACTTATTTCCCAGCCCCTTAACTACACCCTCTGCTTGTTTCCCACCTTGTCAAAAGAGGAGGGAGGACTATTACTCATTTGCCATCTGACTTTAAAACTATTTAGTAGGGACAATATGAGGCTGGCATATGTGCTAGAAGTTCAGTAAACGTAAGTAGAGAGCTAGATTCCAGTGGTTAAGGTACTGCTGTAGCTGTACAGTGGTACAGGAGAAAATACACGATGCCCAGCTTAAACAGCAGTTGTTCGACAGCTCCAATTTTAAGTTCTGTTAGACCTGAAACTCACTCCAAGAATGCTTGAGATTTTCTTTAGCCTCGTCTTCCATTGCACTGCTTGTATTTTGTTCTTTTAGGTGAGTGAGTGCTCTGGCTTATCAAAGCTGTTGAGTGCTGACAGCATCATACTGAATTCGGAAAACTGTCCAAGAGGCCAGTTGCCCTGCATGATCTTGCATGATCTTGCAGACAAGGGATTATCAGCATTTTGGAGATTGGAAATTCATGTCAAAATAGAAAATGGAGTGTGTTTTTAAGACCTAGGTCTATTGTCTAGCAGATGTGTATCTGTGTAATGTGAAATACAATCTCTAATGCAAATAGAAGTTGCTGGGCTGGATGCAGAAATTACTGAGTCAAATTTTGAAGATCATGTTACATAGCCTTGCCACATCAGGTAAGCATAAAAATAGAAATCCCTTCTGGTCTTAAAGTTAGGGTTATTGTGTAGGAATCTGGCTAAAATCAGACTGGGTTCTGTTAACTTCCAGAAAAGAATTACATTTTTGTGTGCAATACAAGATGGTAACACTATAGCGTTGAAATGGGTAGTGGTGGTGGTGTAAGTGACCTTCTACAACGAGTGTCTGACTGAGGTGAGGCAGAAAGCCGGTCTGGCTGTAGTATGTTATGATGTTAGCTCTCCTTCTTGCGTTTAGGAATAAGTTGGCTCCATACACATTGTGCTTAGCCATTGCCAGTGCTCTTTTTCATTAAGTAATAATCTTAGAAAGTAAAACTTCAGTCTTTAATGTGTCTTCCCTTACCTGTTTAATAGCAGCGAAAATAATCTTGTATTTCACCAACTCTACAAGTGCTTAGTTTCCAGCATCCTGGATAATTGATGGTTTCTCTGAAAAGACTTGAACAATTACTTGTGTAGAAACATAGCTCTAAAGAAATTCTCTGCAAAATCAAAGGTGAAGGTGTTAAACCCAGACAATGAAACCTAGATCAAAGTAGCCAGCAGACAGGGCCATAAGAAGAGCAGATTGTCCTTTAAGCTACACCATGTTGTGTAAGGTATCTCTAATCAGATTTCATGAAGAAAGCAAAGCTATTCTTCCTGGCGTAATTCAATCAGAGCCCTCAGCTAGATCAGCAGGAAAAGCACCTGCCTTCCTTGCTTTAGATTTGGTTTATAGACCCCAGTTTTTGATAGGAGTTGGTTAATCCATAACCCAAGCATGTGGCCGCAGCAACACCTGCCATGCAGGTGAGCTTTTAGTCTTGTTACTATACAAATATAGTATATATTTTTGTATTATCCTTGCACACATCCACACCCAATGGTGATCATAATAAGTAGGAGAATTTAATAAAATGAGATCATAAATGTCTAATGTACTTTTTTTGTTGGGCAATAAAATTGCCCACATGTTGTAATTGAGGTCTGAAGTGAACTTGCTCACTGGGGCCTCTCTAGGGTACATTACATAGACTCATAGAGCATGTGAATAAATATTTTTCATGCTCTGCTTTTCCTCCTATTTTGTCTAATGGCCTTTTCTCCTTAACTCTGCTCCATAACAGTTGGTGCCCACTATGTTATCTACTGCCATCAAACTCAACCCTTTAAATTAAGGAAAATATCTTGATTGAGACCCTCCTCGGTGACTATTAAACTTTTGCCTCTGACGGTTTTCGAAGTCTTTATTTTCTAGTCTCTGGAGTGACCCTGTTATAGTCCTGTAGGGATCTGTACAGTTGGGCTCCTGTACTTCCTAATTGTGCAGATACTGGAAAGCGAAGTGTGGGCTTGAAGGTTTGCATTCAAAGCTTAACAGTTCTAAAACTCACCCATATTGTATAGGTGGCCACCATGAAATTTAGTTCTGGAGCACTTTAGGTTCAGTTCTGCCCCAAAGTTTCAGTCATGCAATTTCTGATTTACACAGAGAGGCATTACCTCGATTTTCACCACACACTCATGAACAGATGTCTGGGGAGAACCACACTGAGTTTACTAAATGAGGAAGGGTTGAATTAAAGCCCATATAGATAAGATGGTGTTTCAGATAAAAAGGGTTGTGACCCAACAGCGTATGTAAGAATCCCACTGAGAGGAAGGCAATTTCATTGTTTAAGGAGGAATTTTGCAAGATTTGTGCCAGCTCTGTTATGGCTTTTTTTAATTCTGTGGCCACCAGCGTGCTGGTGTGCTAACAGACTGAGCAGAAAACAGAACTAATGTTTTACAGAACACTGCACTGTATCATTTTACAGCACAAGTTCTTGAACAAATGTTTGCAAGGATCTAGCTCTGCTATTCCCTTGCAGTTGTTTCCCCCCCCAGCAATTTGACACTAGCTTGTGCTCTGACATGAGGCAGTCCAAGGGGTGTTATGGTGCCTCATGGCCTTCCTTGATGCTGCTTTTCCATGGCCTTTGGTGATGGCTCTGCTGTTACTTTATAGGATTGAAGTAAATACTTTCCCATAGAAAGGATGCTTTGGCTGTTGTGTCATTAGATCTGATTCCATCTTGTACCACGTAAATGGTGTTCAGGCTCAAGTAAGATGAGTAAAGCGCTGCCATTTGATTTTGGTAGTACCTTACTGCAGAGGTGGGCTGGCCAGTGGCGTTAATAGGTCTGGAGCCCTTTGACTGACCAACAAAATCTCTGCTGTCATATGTACTTCAAGTTATCTTGCAGGGTTTTGTTTACAGCACTGCACAGTCTTTCTGTCAGTATTGTATCTTCTTAGCTGTTTAATTGTGGCTTAGAAATTAATACTCATGGTGGGTCAGGCACAATGCTCTAAAATACTTTTGCAATAAGTTTTAAAAAACTGAGTTAGGTGATCTATCACAGAAGACACTGAGAGGACACCAAGTCTGCTCTGTAAGCTCCTTGAGGCAGAAATCTTATCTCTTGCAGTCAGAATAGGAAAGAAGACAAGGAAAGAAAGCTTTTCAGAGAAGAGGGCGAGACAAAATGTCTTTGGGCACAAGAATTTCTCTTGGAAGTAGAGTCTGAACCAAAATCCTACATTTGTCACTTTGTTACCTCTAGTAGACCTCTCCTCAGTAATTTTGACCTAAGTTCTAACTTTGGTCCTCGGCAAGCGTGTCTTAATTTGCTGTTATGGTGGTGGTTTTCTTTCCAGCAGTTTTCCCACCTTTTGCTGTAAAGGTCTTCTTATTATCTTGATAGGTTGTCTCATCATAGATACCATACTCTGTGATCTGTTGACACTGTTTAAGAAGGAAATTGTTTGCACAGGACTCACTTGCAGAGCTTCCCAGTCACAAACTGGTGCTGGAGCAGGAAATGGGAACATCAGGAGATTTCATTTCAGGCGCTGTAATCTCACTTGGAGACCCTGATTTGCAGAGGTTCGTAGACTTTGGGTAGCAGGACACAGTTGTGGGTGCATCTGCATGCTGGAAAGTCCAGGGAGAAGTGCAGTCACACAGAGGGGCAACCTTACCTCCTTCCCCTGCCCAGAGGAGAGGCGGGAGCCCAGGATGGTCTTTTCCCCTGGAAGCAGCAGCGCTGAAGGTGTCTGTCTCTTCCAATGAGGTGTAGAGGAGAGGCCGGCTTTGGACAGGAGAATGTGGAGGTGGGAGAGGGCTTTTAGAGGATGTATGAATGGAGGTGTGAGGCTATAAAGATGGAGATCACAGATATTTATATGACCCAAGACTTAGCTTTGTGAGTTTGTATTTAATGTGTATTGATGAGCTGAATTTCAGCCTTAGCTATTACAGAAAATTGGGGAACTGGGAAAAAGAAGACATTAAAAAAAATCAAAATCCTGTACGAAGATATAAAGACTGCTTTTGTATATTTATTTTCTTCTATATTTTTTTTAACATTCTATTTTTCTTCCTTCTTTGTTGGGCATGACAGGATATTTTAAATTCTTTAGTTGCGATTATAGCCAGCAGAGGGAGATCAAGACCCCATGTTAGACTCCAACCATGCAGGCTGAGCTGTATGATCAGCACTCGTGGATGCACTTAATGGAACATTCTCAGCATAGTTAAGTCCTGGAGCCTGAATCAAGGGGTCGAAATACAATCAGGTTTAGTTTTTTTATGGCTAAACATAAGGAGGCATGTTTTGAGGCAGCAAGTCATAAGTAATACACGTCTGCACCAAAATGTTTGTATCTTGAACATTTCTGCATTGTGCTTGGAGTATAAAAATGTGAGTAAGAACGCCAAACTTCTTAAAAACTGGCAAATCCAGTTTCATCATCTCATCTGGATGAAATATAGTTAAATGCCATGAACTGCTAACAAGTCCCAAAACAACCTCTGAGAACCCTGGAGAGTGGCAGTGGACAAAACATTTTGAAAATAGCCTCTAAATTTTTTAACACCATGGTCAAACTTTCTTGTAGACAGTTCTTGCGAAAGCAGTTAATTCTTTCTTTAGTTTTTTAGTGTATATTCTAGGATCTGTGCATTCCCGCTACATCTCATGTGCCAGAACAAGAATAATAATGAAATATGTGAAAATAAATCGAGCAGCGCTGGGCTTCCTTTAAGCCTGTAATTGTGGTTCCTCTGTGACAATAAGCTCTCAACTGAGCCTTCATCCATTGAGCAGTCAGCATGTTTTATGCCATCTCAAGCTGGTAAATGAGAATGTAAACCACATTTTAAAGTAATTCATTCTATAAACTGGTCTTGCAAATTTTAAATTACAGTAATTTGAGTAGATGTGCATGTTGTTGCCCTTGCAACAGAGGCAGATTCTTCAGAACTGAGCAACTTGTTCTTGTGTGCAAACACATACTGTCAAAAACTCCTTTTCTAGTTTCTTTCATTTCTTTAAATCAGCATTCTGCAAATGTGTATTTTTACTGCAAGGGAAGCTGAAGTGTTTAAATGCTTGAAGACGTAATTATAGATGGAGCGAATCTTAAGATACAAGTAACAGCATTTCCCTTTCTCACTTAAACCTGATGGGCTAACACTTGTGTTTATATACTGCTGCAAACTTAATTTAGATGTAGTAGTAAGGACTGAGACAAGTTGTGCTTTGTAAAGAAACCAAAGAAAGGAACTGAACAGACCCTGAGTGAAAACAGTGAGGGGAATCAGCGTGTCTGGCATTGACATAATACTGCGAAATCAATGCTTTGATCAACTATAAAGCATAACAGCTGTGTGAAAGGTTTGCTGGGGTTAGCTGGCATTATCTTGTGTAAAGGAAAGTACATTGTAAACCAGTAAAAGTTAACTGCCAGAGCCCAATAACGTTTTTGTGACTGGGAATTAAGATAAATTTTTGCTTCTGTTGGCAGAATGATAAAAAGAACTGGGGCCATTTTGCATACAGGTGAAAGAAGGCGGCGATGCCCTGTGTTCCACAGAGGCCAAGGCACCGCAGGTACGCAAAGTAGTTCAGCTACCAGTGCTGCCTTTAATGGAACTGGATCATTTTTTACCTGGTTAGTTATCGACTGGGAGGAGATGACTTCGGAAATGGGCAATACCAGAAAGCGTCATAGGGTGGCAGCAGAGCATTTACCACGTGTAAGCAGAAATTACTGTATTTTTGCATAGTTTTTATATAGGTATCTGAAAATGAGCTCTCAGGAGGGCAGCTATGGTCAAAGTGCTCTGTGCTTGAAAAGAGGTTTCTCTCCAAAAGTGTTTGCATGTGTCTACGTATGTGTATTTGTATATAATATATTTATGTGTAAGCTCACGCATACATGTACACATAAAAACTATGTCTCTGCGGCATCTGAAGGTTTTAACTTTGTGATAGAGAAGTGAGAAGCTTTAATGTGATCACTACAACTACCATCTCCCAAATTCGATCCCGTATCCCTGGCAGTTCAAGCTTGTTCCTAGATAGATTGCTTGGTGCCAGGGTGAATAAAGCCATGTAATTTTTCTAAATTACTTTTCTGCTGGAAGGAGTCAAATGGCTCTGTGAACGTGGCCAGCAGCAGTCACTTTCACCAAAACTGATAGTTTTTGTTAGTCGTATCTGCCTCTTTGTAATAAACGTCTGAACAGCAGGATAGTTGGTATTTGGTATCCTTTTAGGAAGGAATTGACCTCTCTGTATTTATTCTACAATGTAAATATTGAGTCGTTTTGCTGAATAATGTGGATGGTGCTTGGAGGGCTTCGAAAATACTGTCCTTTTTTTGGAACTAGAATCTAAGCATCTTTTGGGTGTGTTCATTCAGTGAAGAGGCAGAGCATTTGTTTTTGTTGTTTAACATTGGCTCTGGAGGGGGTTGATGCTGTACACCTCACAATATAGTCCTCACAAAGAAATGTGTTTTGGCCTTGGGGAGGACACAAAATGTAGCATGCATGAGTACTAACATGCATGTTTCCTTTTCATCTCATACAATATGAAGTTACAACATTGCTAACTTTTGCTATTTTTTTGAGAGTTGTTGCTATTGTAAGTAAATATCTTACCTGGTGACGGGAGGCAGTCTTTGAGACATCAGCACTGATTTGGTAGGTCAGAATGGGCACATCTCTCTTGGCAATGGCATAATATGCTTTCTGTGAGAAATGTAAGCTAACACATCACTTAGGGAGCAATTAGAGGTAGGTGTTATAACCGAGAGCTGCCTAGGGGTGGGTGTAAAACGGAGAATGGGGAAAGATGGCAATGACGGTATGATAGCAATGAAACTTCATTCCTTATAGTTGGCCCAGATATCATGAGTTTATCACATTAGATGATCTTCCTTGTATCTGCAGTGATTTAACCACAGTGAATTTGGTTCATCCCTGCCATTTTCTGTCATTAATGTAAGCAATTCCCTTGTTAATTATTGCATCAGCTCTGTGATTATTTGTGTTTGCCTGTAGTGGGGGGAAATGTCCCCTCGTGTAGTTTCATTATTTGCTTCCATGCTTTGTGCTAACTTTTGCAGAACATTAAGATGTAGACTGGAAATGACGGGAATTATGGTACAGAAGGTCAAGTGTACGAACTCTTACGATACCTCTCTTTGGCACTAACATGCGTACTAAGAATGCAGTCGTTGGTGAGAGTGTGATGGTAGAAACAACATTGAGCTTTTCATCTGTAGAGAATTTATGTGAAGTCACTCTGGGAATATGTCAGCCTGCAGTGATTAAGAGAATAGGTGGTAGGAAATGAAGGTGAGTAATGGGAGTGCTGTCAATTCTTTGTTTGTAGCACATGTAGCAGAATTTTCTTGTTTTCTTTTGGACAAAGACACTGAGGGCAGGCTGATACTGAAAAACTTATAAGGCTATTTATTAGAAATCTATTATACCTTTTTTAGTATCAATATTTTATGCCCATTTCAAGACTACGAGTGCTACTTCTGTCTCTTTGAAGAGTCAGCTCTCTAAATATCAACTTTGTAACCCTTAGTTAATTAATAGTTTTTTTGAACAAATTGCCTCTGGCTTTCATTTTCTTCCCATTCACAGATTTGTCAACGTGATTGCAGAAAAAAACCTGCAGTACTGATTGTCCCGTGCCTATTTTACATGCTGACAATGGAAAAACTTTCTTTTTCCCACAAGTTTGCAATGACATTCTCGTCTTCTCTAGGGGTTACTGCAAGAGGATGACCACCACTTCCTCCCAGTTAAACTTCCCTGTGTCAAAGATATTTGATCATTTTCAGTGGGTGGAAAAAAGCAGTTAGCAGGCTGATAGTTGCATGCGTGCCTCTGCAGGCGGTTGCAAAGGATGCTATGTTAGGCCAAATCTCCAGCAGACATAAAAACATCATGTTAGCAAAATAGCATGAGGATCTGTAAGATAAGCACTGACTGGTGTGTAGAGTCCCTACAGCCTCTGTGACTGCAGCCAAAGGTCAGATCTGCTAACAACACTCACAAGAATTCCTGAAGGTTCCCTTGGATCTGCCTTGGATTCAGCAAAAGTGCATCCAAACCTCACGTGTTTAAAGGGGTGGTTTTTATGCTCGGTGACTTGCCTGTTTTAATGAAAGTTCATTTAAGCTAGAAGGCTTCAGACTGTGTGATTAGGAAAGACTACACAAATTCTTGACGGAGCAGGTACCATGGTTTTCAAGAAGGGCGACCCAAGTCATCAAAGCACTCATGTATTTTTGGGGCATTTGGATATGAAATGCACTTACTCTGAAGGGACATCTCTGCGTAGACAGGAAAGCAATGTATGTGTGACCACATGAGTGCTAGTGGCGTCTGGCAGCTTGAGGTGCCTTAGTGTTCTACGATTTATTCTGTTCTTGTGGTGGAAGTGATTTCCCAGGAAAGTGGAGATGTAAGACTAGTAGAGGAATTCACTTGAATCTACACTGAATATAGCAATATTAGCTATAATGCTGACAGCTGGTGGTACCAGTATCTCTGCACATGGTAAATAGCTGTTAGTAATCCGTGTGGTTGTGTTAATACCATGAATTCTGCTGTAATGCTCTTTAGGATGTTTCAGATAAGTTTTGATCATAGATACCCAAAGATGCATCTGAGCTTCTTTTTATTCAGCGTTTTGAATGTTCTTGTTTAAGTCCTGACTCTTGTCAGTGGTAAATTGGGGGCCCAATTATAAGTCAGGGGTTTATGCCTCTTTTCCAATGTAGCACAAACATTGGAATTTCAGGTAATCTTACAAAAGGAAATTAATGATTGTGTAGTGCTAATATCTTTCCATCATTTTTGTCCATTTCCTCTCCCACAATTCACCAGCAGAGGGCTGAAGGACTTACTACCTACGCTGCTTAAATTCATGGGTAAAGTACTCAAACTCCCCTTCTGCAAGAACTGTTTCTGACAGGTTGATTGCAGATCTAAACCACTGTGCTTTCTGAGTGCGTGAAGCATGCTGCATACCATACTAAGCTAGCAGGTATAGCCTCTCCATATCTGAGTAATGTTCACAGCAAGATGCCCCTTTTCAAACAGCATGGCATTTTGAAGCATTATTGTTTTACTTCAGAGTTGCCAAGTGGATGCCTTTCTGCAATGTGCCGTTTTAAGCTTGAACTGTCTGATAGTTACTGCTCTGCATGAGGAAGATAAGTAGATAAAGTGGCTGCAATCATCTGTCTTGATCTGAAACTGATGTCTCTTTCTACAGCAGCCTTGGCTGGCTGCGCAGCGCACGCTCGGGGAAGTTCTTCTATGCTTCTTGTTGTGTGCCCTGCTGAGTTGGGTTAAAACCAGGACTTTGTATTATGAGAATGTAGCCAAAGGTGGAAACTTGAGCTTCATGGGAAAGAAAACAGATCCTTTTGGCATCTCAGAATGGTTAGTCCTTGTAATAACCCAATATGATTTTTTCCTGACTAGAAGACTGGGATTCTGAGCTCCAGCTTTAAGAGTGGTAGTAATTAATCTACTACTCTGCAGAATTTGTGGTTAGGTTGCTTTACAGCTGTTTTGCAGAAGAAGGAATTATTGATTCTTAGTCTACTAAAGAACCTGAAAGATTCAGTGGCCTTTTGTCTGCCATGCCATGTACTCTGAAAATAGCAGGCAATGTCATTGTGGGGGTTTTTTTGACCCTAAAAGCAGATTGGCAACATGCCTTTGGCCTAGCTTTTCCTATTTGCTAAGTGCTTTGCTGCTAAGAAAATGCTGTGAATAATTGCTATAAAATTATCAGTAAAAAACATTTTGATGCTAAATGCATTCAGAATCAGTTTTTTTAAATGGTTTTCAGGGTGTCTTCCCGAGTATTTTGAATCTCTTCTGTATCAGAATATTTTCTCTCTTCTACAAATTCCAACAAAAAAAGCCAACTTCTACAAATCGAATGTTTTCCTAATTGTATTTAGGCAGCTCAATGAAGAGAAAGGAGGTATGATTTACTCCTAAGTGCCCTAAGAAAATATGTAGGCAAGACTTGAATAAAAACAAAATTACCACCACAATTTACTTTTTCATCAATGCCTGGAATAAAAATATGATTACATTTCATGATATTAAATTTGTTTGAAATAAGTGATTTTCAAAAGAATTAGTGATTTAGGTTCTATAATGTTTGACATGTTTCTTATGTGCTTTCTGGTCTTTGTTTTGCAAAGACAGATAAATATGATTGATATCAGTCTGGAGAGCGTTTACCTAGAGCAAAGGCAGCTTCTTTTTATTCTCAACTTCTTATGATAGTGAGTTGAGGCTGGTTAAGATTGGGGCTGTGTTCTATTAGTACACAGAACAGTAAATAATCACTGTCCTAAAGAAACTGTAACCTAAAAAGGCAGTGTGAGGGAAGGGACATACAGAGAACTAATGATATAATAACATGAATTGCAGTAGCTTTTTTTCTTTTTCAGATAAGGTATCTTCTGGGGAAGAAGTGGATTAGTGGAGGAAAGGAGCTGGCTGAGCCTGTGCAGGAGGTAAAGGACGATGGGTTGAAGCTGAGGTGAAAAAACTGAGAAGGGAGTGAAGAAAAGTGACTCTAAACTGGGCGAACAATGATGTCTGACTGGGGACCGTTTTTCGTTCTATTGGGAAGCACAGGGTGTTTTTACAAGTATATTTATGTGTACATATGCATGTGAGTGTTCAGTAGCAGACAGTGGTTTCTCAGCAAGCATATCTGTATGAATATTTAGCAACAGCTTTATCATTGTACTAGATTTTCATTCTTGTTTTGGGACCAGCATGAAGGACAGAATATCCAAGACACATACTTTTTCAAACTTGGCTTCCTGTGCCTCCTCAGTAGAGGGCACAAGGTGAGATACTGCCCCAACAGCAGACGTCTGACATGGTCAGAGGTGGAATATCGGGCAGTTGAGGGAAGACCTGACTTGGTGTAAGGCAATGAAATATTTTTATGGCATTGGTTTTCATATAAAGATTATAAAGCCAACTCCATTTTTCTGTGTATCATGGAGTTCAGCAACAACTTTAGTTTCCAAGATCCCCAAATCCTTTTTAAAGCTGTATACATTTTCTGTCTCTCTTCAGAGACGTTATTTCTTGGACATGGTTCACCATTCAGAAATAAATTTGGGGTGTAAGGGTTTGTGTTGGGCGTCTCTAGAGTGTTATGGTCTAACCTCAAAATTTTTGTTAATTTCCTTCTCATTCATTGATGGGAAAAAGAACAGGTGAGTTGGGAACTTTCTTGAGTTTCAAAATCCAAAGCACACAAGGGCCTATTCTCTTTGCAGTGAGCATCTCTGCTGAAGTGCTCAGAAAAAAAAGCCAGGGCATGAAACACTAGATTTTTCTTCCACAGATTAGGGATGGGTTTGGAGTTATTTTGTCATTTAGGCAGGAAAATTGATTATTGTTAATAATGCTACTTCTAATGTTTCATTGTAATTTTATTTTAAGGAAGTGTTTAAGCATTAAGCATTTTTCCCACAGCGGTGAAACAATGTACCTTTCCCTGCCAAAGATCACGTTCACATATATCCTCCTCATTCCTGTAGCTGAAAGGTGAAATTTGGAATTTTTCCAGCAGCCTGGCTGCCAATTTACCATCATTGATCATTATCAGGAGTCGTTTGACTGAGGTGTCTGATGTGTAGCAAAGCATGTTCTTGGCTGTATGTGATTTTAGCTGTTTCAAGTCTTGGGGTCCTGCTTGTACTGGTTTATGGAAGGCTGCTCTTTGTGACTGATTGTAGTTTGCTGAGAGAGAGCTCCTGTGATATAATTAAGTCTTATTGCGCTAATTAGTTGGGGGGTATGTGTGATGGTGGGGAGGGAGTTTGCTGTCGCCCATGCCATAAGTACAATACCTAATCCAATTCCTTGGCCCTCAGTGGAAGTTCAGTTATTGAATTCAATGAGAGGGTGCTCTTTCGACTTAATGCTCAACTGTGTCCCCAAAACGTTAAGAACGGTATTATGAGATTGTGAGTTACTGACATTTAGTGTAATCCTCATAGAGTTAAGTGGAGGGAGAGAGAAAGGGGGAAAGGGAGAGAGAGAGAGGGGGAAAGGGAGAGAGAGAGAGGGGGAAAGGGAGAGAGAGAGAGGGGGAAAGGGAGAGAGAGAGAGGGGGAAAGGGAGAGAGAGAGAGAGGGGGAAAGGGAGAGAGAGAGAGAGGGGGAAAGGGAGAGAGAGAGAGAGGGGGAAAGGGAGAGAGAGAGAGGGGGAAAGGGAGAGAGAGAGAGGAAAGAGAGAGAGAGAGGGGGAAAGAGAGAGAGAGAGAGGGGGAAGAGAGAGAGGGGGAAGAGAGAGAGAGAGTGAGGGGGAAAGAGAGAGAGAGAGGGGGAAAGAGAGAGAGAGGGGGAAAGAGAGAGAGAGAGGGGGACAGGGAGAGAGAGAGAGGGGGGAAAGGGAGAGAGAGAGAGAGGGGGAAAGGGAGAGAGAGAGAGAGGGGGAAAGGGAGAGAGAGAGGGGGAAAGGGAGAGAGAGAGGGGGGAAAGGGAGAGAGAGAGGGGGAAAGGGAGAGAGAGAGAGGGGGAAAGGGAGAGAGAGAGAGAGGGGGAAAGGGAGAGAGAGAGAGGGGGAAAGGGAGAGAGAGAGAGAGAGGGGGAAAGGGAGAGAGAGAGAGAGCGGGGGAAAGGGAGAGAGAGAGAGGGGGGGAAGGGGGAGAGAGAGAGGAGGAAAGAGAGAGAGAGGAGGAAAGAGAGAGAGAGAGAGGAGGAAAGAGAGAGAGAGAGGAGGAAAGAGAGAGAGAGGAGGAAAGAGAGAGAGAGGGGGAAAGAGAGAGGGGGAAAGGGAGAGAGAGAGAGAGAGGGGGAAAGGGAGAGAGAGGGGGAAGAGAGAGTGGGAAGAGAGAGAGAGTGGGAAGAGAGAGGGGGGAGAGAGAGAGAGAGGGGGGAAGAGAGAGAGAGAGGGGGGAAGAGAGAGAGAGAGGGGGGAAGAGAGAGAGGGGGGGAAGAGAGAGAGGGGGAAGAGAGAGAGAGAGTGAGAGTGAGAGAGAAGGAAAGAGAGTCCCCAGCAGAAGCTCTTAACTTCAGTTGAAGAGAAATCAGATTTTTGTCATGTAAAGGTATTTAATACCTAAGAGTCTACCAGTAAGGGAGAATGCAAGAGCTTGTCCCATTGCGGTAATGCACAAGATCCTGTAAATGGTCTGGATGCTGGTTTGAGTTAACTCCTCAGCCCAAAATTTCATCACTAGTGAGTGCAGTGTGGTGCTTTTTGCCTGTGACGGCTAAGCACTTGGACTCAGCATCACACTTCGACTCAGTGTCGTGTTTCGGCAGTGTAACTAGTAAGCTAAGATATAAAACCAGAAGGAATTTTAAAAATTCAATTGATCTTAGTATTTTATGATCCTTCCATTTGATTTAGTGATGCTTATTTAATTTCATGTTTTTCAGTTCTGCACTGTTAGGATTACATATGCCATATGAGAATTTGTTTAAAGATCATTTTTATTGGAAGTAAAATAAAAACTGGAAACCTTTCTGTTATTCTAAGGCTTTATAACAGCTTGTTTGTACAAAATCTAAATTTGGAACCAGATTTGACTTGTCCTTTAAAACAATAACAGCCTCAGAACACTGCTAATAAATGCTGGGGATTTGTCAGTGCTCAAACAAGTTTGACGATATTTGAATTATTAGCCTTTACACTGTTGGAGTTCGGGCTATGGGTCTGCTTTGTACTTTCCTAAAATGCATATCAGCTATACTTATTGTTCATAGCTGCCCATACTTTTTTGATATTTCCATCTATTAATCATTTGTTAACCCTTTATAAACCATTTATAAATGTACCCTGAATGAAAAAATCGTGTGACCTTTCAGTTTTTGCCTCAAGTTTAATATTAAAGGCAAGTCCAAGGTCAAGATGGGCACAGGGACCTCTTTAGGGGAGCTGGTGTGGTTTATATTTTGGCCAGTCAGCTGAGGAACCACGTGGAACTAAAATTAGTAAAGTGTGTGCAGTGAAGAAAGTTCACACAGTGTAATACGCTGTGGGCAGTATTAGCGTTGATTTACCCAATCTGTTAATGGTGTGGTCTGTCCAGACCTTTGGAACATTCCTTAGCTCCTTATTTAATGTAGGAGGAATCATTTCTGAAATTAGCATATAAATTGTTCAGAGTCAGCAGCCCTTTAAAATGCTGTTCTACCTTTGTGTCATGGCACAATAACTGTTTCATAAAAACATAAAAGCCCCGATCAGGCATGTTCTCATGGAGAAGCTCTCAACTTTAGATTGCATGCTGAAAAAGTGCATAAACCTGAGAAAATTCATTAAGTTTAATATGGGGAAATGGTCAGGATTTGATTTGGGTAAGTTGTATTTATTTAGTCATGTTAATGAGGGGAAATGTATTATGATAAGGAAACATCTGGCAAGGTCTATTCATGTCGAAGGTTTTTGTATATGTAATTGAAACTGGAGGCTTTTCTGACTTTGACATTAATTTCTTTCTTTCCTGGGGCTTCCACATAACATGTCTATAAGCCATGGTGCATTCATTCCAGGGCTCAACCCAACTGAGACTGCTCCTGGTACCGAGCACCAGGTTCCTGTAGGGATCTTGTTGGAGGCAAATCCTCCAGCCCAGCTGTTCTTTTCTTATTGGCTGTTCTGAAGTCCTGTACTTACTTGTTCCCAGTTTAGTTGCCAAGAGTAACATACAGTGCCCTGTTCTTAGGTTATCATATTCAAGGAAAGATAATATAATGTGAATTTCTGCAGGAACTGGAAACTTGCTTTTTAGAAAGACTATATGCGTACACAGAGATGGAAAATAAATGACTGTGCAGTGTGGTAGGTTTATTTGGCATGAATCTGAGATGACCACACTGAGCAGTGAAGCCAATAAAATCGTTGTACTACAGAATCATGTGTTCTGAACATGCCATATACTTTACAGAAAAACTATTTCAGGAATGTTGTTAGAGTTTTATATGCTTATCTGGTACTTATTTTTTGCCCAGGTGCTTTAATGAAAATGAAATCAATTGCCCAGGTCACAGAGAAAAAGAAATGGGAAGTGATGTAATTAGAGAAGGTTCTAAAATGATCAAAAATACCATTTTTATATGTAGCTGAATAATAATTTTAAGTTAGCATATTTCATTACCTCCCAAGGGTTAAATATGGAATTGTTACTGAAAATGCCATATTGAAAAGCTTTTTCCATCCCACAAAGTTTGGCTTGTGGCCAGGAAAGCCTTCAAGATGCTGGATCTTAAATTTGTCATGGTCCCAGTGTCCATCCTGTATGTCACCCTGTCCTTTGGAAGAAAGCATGTGTTTCAGAGGAGGGGGGGAGAGGACGTCTTTTTACTAATAAATAGTGAAGAACTGTTCAAGAAGGGGGGGAAAAAAAAGCAACAAAACAAAACCCATCTCCCTCAAAACAGAAGAAGTTGCTTACCTTGTGCTAGACTAGGGCATGAAAAGAGTATTTTTATAAATACTTTATCCTCTCTTCTGTTTGCATAACTTCAATGCAATTTTGCACGTGGGCAGCCCCAGTGACCTTCTGATAGCGGCTTGTTTTACTTGTAGTGTGAGGATCTCAAAACAGTAGTCGCTTGTTTGGCTTTTGTTTGCTTTTTTTAAAAAAGCCCTTTATTTAAAAGTCCTAACACAGATGGCTAAACATAGGAATACTGATAGGTGCAAAGTTACGTGCGGTGCGCAGGGTTTGTGTTCTGTGCTAGAGCTCTGCCTGGTGTTTGTGGGCCATCAGCTTCGTTCAGAACAAAAGTTGCAGTAACAACGTGACAGGCAAATGGTATGGCTTGAGGTAGAACACAGGACTCCTGCCTTTTATTTGTACATTCCAGTTGGGGTGAAATGGGTACGCTAAGCCTTCCCGCTAGAGTGAGCGATAGCAGTTATTTTGTGACCGTGAGCTTAGCAACTGAAGACTTGCATTGATTTCACAGCCTTTAGAGAGTGTCTGATCCAAAGATAACCGTGCTCAAAAGTGTCAGAATGTACTGGATGAATCAGTGCAGGCCGTTGTTCATGCAAACGTGATCTGTGCAAACGGATTGTAGCGCTTTTGGACAGGCACAGATTTGGAGAGGTGCTGGGCAAAGCCTCAACACTCTTTTCTGCACACCTACCGCACCTCTGCCGTAGCACGCTGGGGCCCCAGAGCTGCCTCTGCCAAGTTGGGGATGAGAGTTGTGATTCTGACAAGTACATCTCTGGTCTCAGCCTTGAGATTATTTCCCTGTGTTTGTGACTTGGGTCTGACTCTTATTGGGTCTGACTTCCCCAAGTCAGACCTAATCCTGCTACATGAGAACTTGCTGCATTCACTACAAGCTTGCGTAGTATTTGTGGGGCGGAGTTCTATTCTTATAGTCTATGTGTCGTAACAATCACAATTCTTTTGAGTAGTCCATGGTAGAAAAAGGGCTTTGAATTTTCTTATCTGTGCTTCTCTGATATTTTGTGACTCGTAAATGATGTATGCTTGTTTTTATCTTTTTCTTTAAAAATATTTCTGCTTCAGTGGCACTTGAAATGTTTGAAGGGTTTCCCCCCTCCCTTATTACTCAATTTAATTGGAATTATGGTGCCTATCAAAAAGTATTACTGCAAGGTGACCTGGAAATAATCATTTCCTTTCATCTATACCAAACATTTGTAGATCGTTAAAATGTCACAAATAAAAAAGGTCTTATTCACAAAGAAATGGCTTTATATGAGCACAGTAAAATATGAGATTTCATTATATACAAAAAGGCTACGTTCTGTATTCCTGGCTCACAGAGCAAACTTCCAACACATGTGGAATGCATGGCAGGATGTAGGACCCTCTAAGGGCTACATACAGATATGTGGAGGGGAAGAGAAGGCGGGGGGGGAAAGAAAGCACTTGTGGGTCTGAGGAAACGACCCCTTTCAGGAACAAATGGAGCATGTGCTCTGCGTCTCTGGGAGGATTTGTGCGGAGATCGCGCTCTCCATGTGCGTGCATTCCTCTGAATCAGACAGGTGTTAAAGTGAAATGGTGCCCAGAGGACACAGCACCCTCCTATGCTATCAGCAGCCTAACCACATGACGGCTCCAAAAGCAGCCAAGCACAACTGCTGAGGGGTTTGCCAAGGGGTTAGATGCCAAATGCTGCGAGAAGAGTATCCTTGCCAGCTTGGCACCTTTAGGCCATGTGGCTGCTGCTGGCATGGAGTTGTCATTGTAATGTGCTGGGGAGAAAGGAACGAGAAACTGTCTTAATAGTTCCTTGTGAATGAAGTTCTCTTATTGTCATGAATATAAAATATTAATTACCTTACAAATGCATTTGGGAAGCTGTGCATGGCTTTGGCATCCATCCAGACTTGCAGTGGCAAAATCAGAGGATTGCTTCCTGGCAGTTAAATTTATGTGTATCCCCCAGCATCGCGCTGGAAATAACAGGGAACTATTCAGAAACAATTGACGTCTGGGAAAAGATGTTCATTGGCTTCTGGGATCTGGATCAGTCCCTGAGCTGGTGCATTAGGAGTGGGTTTAACCAATGCTGTAATATTTTGGCACCTGTTGCAGTTTTTGGCAGTGGCACAGGACAGCTTGGATAGCATTGTGGCTGGAGTAGCGAGCATGTGTCTAATGCCCTTCCCAGAAAAAAATGACTTGGTGCCCTTAACGCCTTTCCTATTGCTTTCCTTCCACTTTCTCTTCCCTTATTCATCAAGCTGCTGTTAGTGGTTATCACTGCATGCAGACAAGCATCTACCGGCACCTTCAAAGCAAACAAATCAAGGATGAAGCAAGCAGAGAACAGGATTTGGGAGAGTTCTGCGTTATATATTCCCGCTGCTTTTTGCATTTGATTTTGAATCGTTTGGCTCTGAATTTTGAAGTAGTGTGATAAACAAAGAACTCCAGGCAAAATGATATTAGTATATTTGCTAGTGTCTGAAATGTAATCAGAAGAGGAGTATTTGGGTTTATAAATACGTTAAAATAACCAAGTGTGTATCTTCAAGAAGAGGATTCAATGGACCCATTAAAGGAAGTCTCTGCCTACATGTCTCTGCACTGATTGTACATCTCTGAATGGCTGCTGGCCAGCAAAGCTCTTAAGTGCATGCTTAACTCTCAGCACAGCTTGGCTACAGCAATGTTGCTAACTTTGGCATGTGAGCTTCTATGCGTTTGGGGCATTCACATGCCTAGTGTTAAGCACATGCTTAATATGCCCTTCTGGATACCTCTCTTTCTTCTGTCCTCAGGCCAGTAGCCAGGGGTATGAGTCCAGTTTCCACCTCAGTTTCCTGCTCCTGTAGAAGATATTGAAGGTGTCAGTAGGGCCGCACATCGCTTACAGCTCTGAGTTCTTTACCTTTTATTGGTACTTCTGTACGTCAGTAACGTCAGCCCCCTGAATAAGGTTACGAAGCCTACCAATACTGTTTGCACTTTACTTTTCCTGCTGCCTTAGAATCGGCCCAAGGATTCCCAGGGATCTCTTGAATGTGGTTTAAAATCTGTTAATCAAAACATGCTTTCTTTTCTGAAGATGTCTGTAAGTGACTGCAGTCACCAATACATTAGGCTCTGCTGGACTGACCCATTCTTACAGATTAGTAGGTTTATTAGATATAATGAGATTGCTCTTGAAGGCCTCATTGTTTTAAATCACTGTTTTATACTAGCAGTACAGTCTGTGCAGAATTTAGTGTTGTTGAAAGTGTCTCCTCAAGTAACACATGTGAAATTGCATCAGAGGCAGAGAGCATTGTAGGAAAACAGCACACTTGGATATCACACCTAAAATCCACATTGCTGTGTCGCTCTTGTGTGCGGTTTTGCTGATGGATAGTCTGAGAGCTAAGTGTGTTAAAATTTATCATTGTGTTTGCTGCCTTGTGAAAAATCAGTCTTGAGAGCTGGGGTGGTTAGATTTGAATAGCAAGTCCTCCGGTCCTTACTGTGGTTCTTGTAATTACAACTTAGCTTTGTTATCTAGAAAGTCAATAGGAGGTCTTGGTCTTCCTCTCTCTGTGTATAGATTTCAAGCAAGATGAACGCTGGTAAAGGGAGCTCAGCTGATAAACTCTTAAATGATAAATGAGGAGAACTTAATGAAATATAACCTAATTGTCACAGCTCAGATCTCATTAAGTACCTCTCCCAACATCTTCGGTTTAAAAAAATAATTAAAAGAGAAAGTAAAAATTCCATCAGTAACAAACAACTGTGCTCTTAAGTAAAGTCCAAGCAAGAAAACTCTGCAAAATATTCCAGTATGTGCAGTTCAGAGTCCACTCAGATATTTTTCCAGACTATAATCTGCATCAGAAAGTTGCTAGACAAATAACTCTGATTCTCTCCAGCAGCTTCTTGGTATGCCTGTGGTGGGATTCCAAAGAGGAATAGCTGGCAGATTGTTGTGTTTTGTTTTTACCTTCACCAAAGGCTATTTTTATTACAGGGCTCATAGTGCATCTCTGGTCTTCAGTAGCTGCACTAATTTATTTTAAGGAAGTTAATTTCTTGGAGATCATAAAAATATCCAGATGGGGAAAAATTATCCTGTTTTGAGAAAGCTCTTATCTGTTGCATGGCTTTCTAAATAGCCCACAGAAGTTCACTTATGGGCTAAGACCCAAATTTCCTTTTAAAAAAAAAAAAAAAAAAGACAAAAATGCAAGTTTGAGAAATACTTTCAAATATCATTGTCCAGCTTTTTGCCCCTGGGGGAGGAAGTGAGAAATTTAGAAAGCACCACATGTGACAGATGCTGCTCAAGATGCTTAACACATTACTTAGAGATCCTCTGTAACCATCATGTTGTGAGTAATAAAAGAATGTGGATGGGATGGGAGAGGAACGGTCCGGATTTACTGTAACCACATCTGTAGCCTCACCACTCTCACATGATGTAAAGAGGTCAACAAATTCCTTCCAGTTCCTGGAGTATTACTACATGTCTCTCTGCAGTGCAAGGCAGCATCAGCTTAGGGGAGCCCTCAGGTTACCTCCAAGTGAGCTGGCATGTCGGTAGTAGGTTACCACACAGGGATACTAGCTGCAGTGCCAGAAACAGTAAAGCTCTGTTACTGCCATACATAGTTAATTAGCTCGGGTGTCACACCGAGCAAACACAGCTATATTGCTTCTGGTTCTGCAGCTAAGTTAATTGAGGCTGGCTTGGGGATCTTTGCCCCAATGTGCGGTGCAGACATACCCAGGAATGCACTCCTATTGTTGACTGAATACTGTATTTTCTCATAAATGTGGCAGGAGTATAATTGCAGGGTGGAAAAAGAAGGCCAATATACATTCACTTCGCTTTAGAAACTAAATTAAACCTTTGACTTAACTCACTTCTATACCAGCTCCCTGCAGGCATTTCTACAGGCTTCATTAGTGCCAACCTAGAGGCCATGGAAAAGGTCTTACAAAAGACTAGCCAGGATGCCAGTCACAGACCCAGATCCTGCTGCTACAGAATACAATCTGCCTCTTGGCACCTCGGGCTTGCAGCTGCCAGGCACTCTCCTTATGTGGTCACTGGTGTTGGCTCGGAGGCTGGAGCAGATAGACGAGGAGGGCTGAGGGGGAACACATTCATCACTGCCAGCAATGAGTGGAGGCAGTGCCAAGTCACTATGTAACCAGGCACATGTGCCAATTTGCTCAGTAATTGGATTGCTATTTGAAAAATTAAAGCGGTGTCTAGAAAATTCTAACCTTTGCGTTTATGAAGTATGAAGTTTGCAGCCGAAAGGCTGAACAGGAAGAATGGAGGTGATCAAACAGAGTTGTTTAAGGACAGCAAACACAGGGAGTAATTTGATTACTTTCAAAAGCGTTACACCAGCCTCAGTAGCAGCCTGGCTGTACCAGAGAGACAAAGAGCAAGACACAGTGCAGTGGAAAGCTGTAACCCATTGCTTACTAAGGAAAATTAGTGCAGACTTGTCAGATGAAAGTGATTTGTAGAAAGAAAACATAATTAGAGGGAAAAGCCCGATATACTTGCTGTAATTATATTCCCCTCCCCCCCCAAAGAGAAAAAAGTGTTAATGGGCATTATTATATCTTTTTGGTTTTTTCCTCAGCCTATGAATTTGATGTTTCTGTCTACTTCATACATCACTCTCAAGTACAGTTAGTGAACAAATCCTATGTGCTAATATTAAGCGTAAATGATATTGAATTATCCAGCTACAGAGGGAATTTTGTATTCAGAAGTATACCTCACCACAAGGCATTTCTGCTCCTCCTGAAGTAAAATTCAGACCTTGCTTTGGCTCTGGTAGAAACCTAATTATATAAAAAATATAATTACGTAAATAGTTCTTCAGGCATTTCATTATCTTTGCAGTTGAGCTCTCTAACTTGCCCATGTTCAGCTGAAAACATTGAGTGCATGGATACCATGGATTATAAATTGTTCCTGAGATAATATTTGTAGTTTAAAATATAATCCAGTTGCTAGTAGACGTATAAAAGTAGTGCCTGCGTTCTTCATCACTGTTAAGCAGAAATTCAAGCTGGAAGCTCTGTATTTACAATAATAAAAAGTAAAAGTCTATAGACTCATACTGAGGAAGAACTATTTGGAACCTCTGTGAAATGTCTGATTATTTCTCATGCACTCGGTCGTGGTAGAATGAGGTTAACACATGTCAAAGCAGACGCTGAGGAAATTTTGGGTTACATTTCTGCCCCTAGATGGAGTATTCTGCACACTTTTGGGTGGGTTTTTTTTTTTTTTTTTGATACTTGTGGAGAATGGAGCTGTGTTAGAAGCCTTGAAATGCCTCTTGTTCTGAATTCCCTTTACAGTGTATCAAGTGCTGCCCATTGGGACTGGACTAACTGGGTCTCAGAGATCATTTAGTAGAGAAAAAATCAAAATAGGATTTGTTTGTATAATTGATCAGATGCTATAAAGGCCGCTACACTTTCTTAGTGTCTCCTGTTCATTGGTTAGTGATACGTACATACCTAAAAAAACCAAGAAGCCTGTACTTAAATTGTCACTAATTACTATGTAGCATCTTATATTTGCAGTTTGCGGTGATGAATATTTTACTGATTTTCATGGTATTCCCTTCTCTTCCTGTGCTGTGAATACCATGGTAACCTTAGCCACTTGTAAAACATTTTAATAGTGACCACTGTAATATAGTGGTTGTGTGCAAACAGCATGCACCGTTGCTTCAGAGGTGTTTGTAACACTTTGTTTTTGTCCTAATTGGAATAAAATGTTGCCGGATTTCAGGAACTGAATCCTGAACTTGCCAAACAGGGAGCTGAAAGTAGGTTCTCCTGTTCTCCTGCTTCCGTCTTTGATCATCTCTGGAGTTTCATTGATACATTCCTACTCAGCACTCCCGAGTTTAGTGAACCATGGCTCCAGAAAGCAGAGAGTTGCTTGGGAAAAGCATTCGGCTCCAGATGCTGTGCTTGGAGGCGGGGGTGGGTGTCAGATTAGAAGCCAGCTTTTGAAAAACCTAGATTGTTTTGTGTTGTGTGAGTGAGAATTCAGCTGTAGGCTCTTAGCTCAGGTATGTTCACATGTGGGCTTCTGGTTTAGCCCGCTATAACAGGAGGGACCAGCTGCAAAGTTTGTCCCTGGACTGGGAGCTGAATTCCTGCAGAATCCAGGATTTTGGTTTGGACCTTTTTAGATATGATGTAAATGCCAGCAGCTTCCTAACAACTGTTCTTGAAGCTCAGAGCAAAATTTAGAGCAGACCCTTGTGAGTTAGGGAATTGCACAAGATATCCCTTCTCAGAACAGAAAGAAAAAGTCCAACAAAACCTAAGCCATCTGACCAGAGTCCTGAGAAATGCTTTCCAGCTTTCAAAGAAAGAAAGGGTCTTAATTCAGATTTGCCGGAATCGTCTAATTAGTCCCTTTAATGCCATGCACCTTATAGTCTGTGCCACCGGATTCATCCTATAAATGAGACGATGGGCTAATTCATCTTGGCAGCAGTAAACAGACCTTGTGATTGTCCTCCTTACAAACACCGGCCTGATTTTAGGGGAAAATGCTTCAACCAAGCCTGTGTCCCTGCTCCCTCTGTCGCAAGCCGCCCCCACCTTTCCTGAGTGCTGCCTGTGTGCTTCTTGCCCTCCTTCTTCCCCACCAACCCAACCCACCCCGTCTCACACACAGTGACATACCTCACACATTTGCCACTGCTAACAACAACCTGTCAACTCTTTCTTTGCACCGTGCTAGGCGCCCTTTGTTTCTGCAGCCCAGCAAGCCTTGCAGCTGTTGTCCGAGGCCTGCTCCGACAGCCTGTGATCAGTCAGCTGCAAAATCCTCCCTGAACAACTCGGTATTCACAGCTCTAATCGGGCCAGCGGACTGTTTCCTCCTCTCTTGCAGTAAATCTTTATCACTTGCGCTCTGCTCGTCAGTTAGTGGCGCCAGCTCTTTGGGCGGCTCTATCCCTTTCCCATACTCTGCAGGGCTGTGTGCTCTGAATGCCAACTCCAGCCTTGTTTAGGCTTGGTGCTGCCTCAGTGCTGCGATCCACATGTTGGGAAGGTCCGAATTCCTGCTCTCTCCCTGTCTTTTAAGCTGCACGTACAGCGAGTTTGTATGTCTCCAAAGGCGAAGATATTCAAAGGCTCCCCCCCGTCTGCCTCTTTCATACTTTATCCATATAAGTTAATTATGTGATTAACTTTCTGTTTCTCCCCAGCAGGCTCTTGTGCTTCTGTTTAAGAGCTGTCTTTGGTAGGAAGATGAGGGTGAGCTGCCCAGCCTAGGGAAGCTGGTGATGGCAAGGGAAACCCTGGGGAAACTGGCACAAATCTTAATTTGATCGCATGCCCAGGGCTATTAACCTTCCTCCTAATGGTACCCCCTCGGACGGAAACAGGTTTCCCTCCATCCTGTCCCTGATTTGATGCCATCTTAGTCTTTAAAAAGATTTACATCAAAGATGTTGAATTGTGAAGCAGATTTTTAAGGGGGGGGGGGAAAGCATCAAAGTTTGCTTTCTTAGTATCCCAGCTGAGTTGAAGAGAGTCCTCGGAGCTTTGAGGGTGAGGATTCTGTCAATGTGGAGTTACTGAGGATTTATATTTGTGGAGCTGAAACCACAACTTTCTCTGTGCCTGGTGCTGCTTCTGCTACAGCATCAAAACTCCTCCTGCCTCCTTTAGCAAAACATTGCGCGTTTTATTTCCCTGCGTGCTGTGTTTTGGCCCAGGATTGTAGATGGCAGAGAGTGTAATTAATGCTTAGTTAAACAGCACGTTTTGCAAAGGGACTCAACTAGCTTTTAGGTAAATCTTGCTGAAGATTACTTTAAATAAATTATTCAAGATAGCGAGGATTATTTCAGTTTGTAAGGAGTCTGGGAAGCTTGTGACTGAACATTGATCCGAGGCCCAAACAGTAATGTTTTTGATTTTATTTCTGAAGCTGAGTCCACCTTAGCCCTGGAAACCCCCCCCTTTTTTTTTTTTCCTGCATCAGCTTTTCCACCTTTAAGTTCCAGGTGTGTGCCTGTGTGTGCATGCAGGGGTAAAGACTAAGCAAATATAGAAATATTCCTTTAAGAGTAAACCATGAAGTGGCTTTAAAAATATGTTGTTGCTATTAATTTTACGAGGCAGCCATAGAATACATGTTGCTTGGCAAATCTGGATTAATTTCTGTCCAGACTTTCTGTGCCTCATTTCCTCATCAGTATTGTATTTACTAGAGTAAAGATAAGCTCACGTAGAGAGGATTCTTACATTTTTGGCATTGGTGGTCAGTTATAGCCTGTAAAGAGATGCAGAATAATCTTAGTGACAATGACAGTCAATTTGATGTGCAGAGGAACAATGCCCTTAGACCTCACGCATGTCCAGTAACCTGCAGGTAACGTGTGCGAGCTCACAATTTGAGCCTGACAGCTTTGGGAATACACCTTTGTCCCACATGTTTGCAGCAGTCCACAGTCATATTTGCTTTCTGGCCTTCCCAGTAGTGCTCTGTCGGTGTGCAGTAAACAGTTCCCACACAGACTTCCAGGTGGGGTGTGTTTTGTTGCTGCGCAACCAGACTTATAAATTCATTTTTGGCTTGATTTCAGAAAATAACTCAGATTTTGGTGGTATTTGCCACAGAACTGCCCGTTTGTCTTGGTGTGTTCTGCAGTGACATTGAATATACATGAACAGGATTTGAATATTGGCCCTTTTTCTGTAGGCTGTTTACAAGCACAGCATTAGAAATACGGCCTTGAATGGCATGGAGTGTCAGAAAGGGGCAGGTCTCTGTGAAGGACAGCTCTCTGTGGGGAGGGTTAGGGTTTGGGGCTCCCCAAAGAGCCCATAGAGAGTTGTCGTAGACCCTGGACTGTCCCACAAATATGCTGATTGTAACATTCGTTGAGGTAGGCTTTGCTGTTGAAGGTGCTGTTATAATCAGATTCAGTTTGGTGGAACGTGAGACAAAGAGGATACAACATCATCTTGGTAGGAAAATATCTCAAAGATAACCCTTTCTAGTTCTCTGATTTACTTTCTCTTGTTTTACCACTCTTGCTTTTTTCCTTCATGTTGCAGGGCTTTATCTGTCATTCTTTAGTGACTATTTTCCCCTTAGCTGTCTCCAAGGTCTCAATGGGTACTACGGACCAGTGCAGTGGCTGAGGTCCATAGCTTGGTGCTCTTGGTGCAAGTGGTAGAAGGAAACTTCCTATCTAGTCAACCACCTATGCTTTCTCTGTACTTCTACGTCTCATCTATCCCGTGAGCCCTGATGGAGTGACTTTGGCTGCAGTTTTGATGGCTGCATTTTTTGGAGGAAATCCTGCTTGCGTTCCCTGACCCCTACCAGCCTAGAAATGTATTAGCAGAGTTTGGCTCATTTATTTTTCTGTCAAATAGTAAGCTACTAAACATTGCTATTTTGTGATGGATGTGATTATCTTTCATTTTATAAAAGAGCTTCGCCGTGTTTCAGGAGGGTGGGGTGGGTGGTTTATCCGGTGTCCTCTACACAAAAAGCAGTTGATTCTGAAGGGTTTCACAAGAACTTGATATCCTTTAAAGAACCAACATTATGTACATCCTAATTTTTTTAAAAATTAATTTATTTTATTAAACTTGTGGTAGCTAGAATTTGCACGTAACCTGATACAGTGGAAGGAAATATTTTAGCTTTGAATTACAATGGAGGATTCTGACAGTCTGAAGAGAATAGAACAAGGAGAAGACTTTCAGAAGTTTTTATTGTTCTTTTAACAAATGACAACAACTCAAAACGCAATGCAATATTGTGACTCTCTTTACACAGAAGGAAGCAAGGCTGCACAGCCCAGCATATGCTTTCCTTAGTATGTTGCCCCTGTCCTGGTTCTCCTGCTCAACTGCTGATGTTTGTGCCTCGAAGTGAGGTTTGTTTTGAAGGATGAACCTGGTCCTTTCCTTGACATGGTTGTAATTCTGTGGTGCTTGGTGGTGAGGGCTTAGAATAATCAATTAGAAAAATATCTTGAAGTTAATGACAGGAATTTTTCATTTGTTCTTTTCCTCAGAACTTTGTACTGCAGGAGAACAATCCTTGCAGGAGGCAAATATTCCTAATGGGTATGTATTATTGTTCAAAGCATCCTATCTTGGCTGTCTTAGACATAAAGTCGGCCTTTCTTCATTTTTACCTAGACCTGCAATGGAGACTTTGTAATTTGTTTTTTCTCCTTAATTACTCCTGGAAGAAGACTTGTTTCTGGTAGTAAGATGAACAGTGCGAGCAGAACTTAAGAACAGCTTATTGATTCCCTGCTCCAAATTGAAATGGGACTTGACTTACTTTTCCTAATGTATCTGGATGCATATACAGGAGTGGAATATTTCATCGCTCTGTTTTTTTTTTTTATTTTTAAGGAATGATGTCAAAATTTTTCCTATATCTGTCTTTTAAGAAAATCTCAGACCTCAGCAACTTGATTTGATTCCCTCTCCCCCCCCCCCCCCCAAGTTATTGATATTTTGCTTATATAGTGACTCAATTTAAAAATGGACTTTTAGTCTATAAATTTCCTTGTCTGATTTGCCTCAGACATTCCAGAAAAATTCTGCCTTGGCATAAAACTTGCACCCATGAAAGTTCAAGGAAATCAGTTTGGCTTTTTCTAAATGAGGAAGGGATTCTGCCAAAATTTGGTTTACACTGAAAGGCTAGTTCAAATTTGAATAGATTGGTTTCTTCATAATTATTAGGTAATATTAGTGTGTGATCGGTCCCATAAAGAGAAAATGTGACTAATTGGTTTCTATATTGCCTATAAATATTTTTTTTTCCCTTCATCACTTCCCTTCATTACTCAGGGAATAATACGCACTACTAATTAATTTTGTTTAATTTTGTGAGCCATTTCTTGTGTGCAAATTTCCTTTACATCTCAAACAAAACCATGTAAGAGATGAACTAAGAATGAAGGGAAAATTATAAATAGATCCATGTGACTGCCTCTTCTCCAGACTTTCTTTTTCCTCATTTAAGAAGTTTAGAGGGAATGCAGGGTTACGCAGTGTTTATTAAAGTGATGGAATATCTTTCTCCCTCAGGGTATTTCTTTAATCAACGTTTCTTTATACCATTAGGTCATCTCCTCTTTTTTTTATTATTTTTTTTTTCCCCCAAAAGAAGCCCTTTTTTGTATGTTTTCGTGTATCTTGATGCTTGTTCTCAGAGTTATGGCCTGGTCACTTCCTCTCTTTTCCTCAAAATTTCTGTCGTTTTATCTATTTTAAATGCTGGAGTACAAAGATAACCCCATCATAGTTCTCTCAGTTTCCCTAGCAGTTCCCCTTCTTCCCTCCCCGCAATGAAAAAAATGAAAGGTCTCATGGTCTTACAGATTTTCTTTATGCTTATTTTGGCCTATTTGCAACCCAAATACATCATCATGCTATAAGACGGCTCTCTAAGACTCTTGGATCAATTAAAGGTAGCCCTATTCATTGCCAGTACAAACCTTTGCCTATTAACTCTTTCAAAGGGCATTTGTCATCGCAAAAAGCTGTGAATGCTGTCTGGGTTCATTGATTAAAAAAAGGTATTGTTTTAAGGCTGCTGAATATCTTAATTAGTTGTAATCAGAGGGGAGCTTGTGTCTGTAAAGTGATACAGTTACCTTTCACCTACTTGCTTTATTTTCTGTGTTTTTAAAAGAAAAAATTCTCAAAAGTAATTCATGTGTACTGTTTTTTAAGGTATAAAAGGAGCAATCAAACTATAATTTATGACAATGTTTTATAAAGCCAAATATTTGATTTGGTAACCTAGAACACGTCTCATTGGCCTACGGTCATCTGAGAGAGGGTAAGCAGATCAGCACTGCTCATTGCCAGTGATAATCCTCCCTTCTTCAGTTAGAAATCCAGTGCTGCACTCTGGAAATTTAGAAATCCACCCCAACTCTGGAAGCACTTATACGTGTGCTTAGCTTGAGCACATGAATTACCCATTAACAGAGAGTATATACAGAACTGTTTGGCAGATCAAGGTAGAGAACAGGGTAACATTTTTAAGAACAATAGTTCATTTACCATGATTGTTGTCTCAGATGGTTTGAAGCTATTTACAAATGTGTAATAAAGCTCTGGCAAATTGTTCTAGCTGGAAAAATGTCTTTTCTGTTGTCCCCTGAATCAAAAAATTTTTGTTCAGTTGCTAATAATGCCATCTGTTTTCTACTCGAAGAGTCTCATAGAATCATGGAATGGTTTGGGTTGGAAGGAACCTTAAAGATCATCTGGTTCCACCTCCCTCCCGTGGTCAGGGACACCTCCCACTGGATCATGTTGCTCAAAGCCTCATCCAGCCTGGCCTTAAACACCTCCAGGGATGGGGCAGCCACGACTTCTCTGGGCAACCTGTGCCAGTGCCTCACCACCCTCGCTGTAAAAAATTTCTTCCTAATACCTCATCTAAATTGCCCCTCTTTCAGCTTGAAATTGTCCCCCCCTTGTCCTATTCCTGCACTCCCTGATAAAGAGCCCCTCCCCAGATTTCCTGTAGGCCCCCTTTCAAAAATTAAAATCAACTCATTTCCTAGCACTTCGTGAAAATTTTGGTTGTGTTCCTTGCTTTATTTTCCTGGAGAAAAACACATAGTTTATGCTTCCCCTGAAATATTTTGTTCAAATCAAATGGTTATTTATGTCCCTCTAATGGAGGCATTGGGGTGTAGAGAACCTTTCCAGTCACCTGAATCAATGATGGATCAATAGCTTGCATCATTTGACCCTTGTTCTCAGGAGATCATTTCCAGAGAAGGTGATTTAGGGATGTATGCTTTTCTTTCAATAGTTGTGCAAATATCTCCTTACATAAAAGAAAAAAGACTTGTTAAAAAAATCTTACACTACATCACAGTTGGTAGAAACCTGTGCTTTTGCACTAGAATGAAACACTAGATGCAGTGATAATAGTAAATAACATTTAATCTGTTTCATTATGGGAAGGAAAGGGAGCACAAGCAGTGTCTTACACAGAGTCCCCCATATCGAGGATGAAAAGTCTCTGGAAAATACCTAAACTAACCATGTATATCAAATGACTAGTGCAGCCTGGTCATCTGGAAAGCAGGGCAATGCCATGTCTGGGAACCACCGGAGAAATGAATCCCTACGACTCACACTCAGCTGGTGGTTTGCTTGATGAATTTTATTACAGGAAATCCATGCACACACATGCCTGGATTCTCAAGGTAATATGGAAGAGCCATGTAAATGCAAGTCGTGCTGTAGTCAGTCTCTTATTTTCCAGTGAATACATGTACTAAACAATGAAGATATGATATGTTTGTGAACATGCATAGAATATTTCTTTTTTCAGAAGCCAAGATGGTACAAGCACTTCCCATGCAGGACAGTGTTGCTATACACACCTAGATTCTGCTTGAAGTACTACTTGTGAGTACTTAGTCTCCTTTTTTAAAAACTTCTTTATTTTTACAGAAATGCTTCAAACCCCCCCCCACTCTGTCTTCAATCGACTGTATAGATAAAAGCATATTATCGTCTCTGATTCATAGATGGGGAAAAACAGTCTGATAAAGATTAAAATCCCACTTCAAGGAAATGCAAGAACTTCAGCACACATTTTAATGTTCCTATGTTTTTGGCATAAGCTGAAAGTCTCTGGGATGCTGTCAGAAGCAAAAATAGAATATACATTTGAGTTGCAGACAGTACCTCAGCACAATATTCCCGGCTGCAGTGTGTGGACATAAGAATTTTTCTTTGTATGCTTGATAAAAAATGTAATGTGTAGCATAGTCATACAGGAGAGAGATTTATTTTTGTAGTTGGTTATTTAATTCGGTGGTTGGTATACTACAGTATTGAAGCTTATTTTGGTGTGGAGATCAATGCAATTCTAACCTTTCTCTTTAGCTTTGCACGTTTTCACAGAAGAGCGTTGTGTCTTTTCTTTGGTCAAGTGCCTTGGAAATAAATTCGGAGAAATAAATAAGCACATTTCTACTGTAACTGTGATGTGCATATGTATTTATATATATAATAGTATTGTGTGTCTTGCTCTATATAACATTTTTAGGTGTCTGTGCAAGCAGGAGATTTATGGAGTGTGACTCATTTTTCCTTCTCCACACTGTTCCAGTGGAAGAGCTCAGTCTGCTATGAGAAAAACTAGTACACGTTATTAAGAATTCCGATAAAGTAGGCTGAATAAATTTGTTTTCTTTGTGAGGCTTAATCCTGTGTTGTATTGGCTTCTTGGACATGGCTAATTTATTTGGAATTCCATTCTGTTCCCGACAGCATTCCTGATTAGCAGTTTGATCACCCGGAGCAAAGTTACATACCAGCTTTCAACTCTTGTAATCTAGCAGTGTAATTTTTTCAAATGGACTCTTTTCTTTCCTTCTTTGTCACAGCTCCCCTTCTTTTTGTCTGCAAAGAGACTTTAAAAATAAGCAGGATAACCTGTTAAGAGAATGAAAAACTTGTTCAAAACACAATATAGTTTGCTGAATGCCTGACTTGGGTCTGGTCACAAAGCCTCTGATGCAAATATCAGACTGGAATATGGAAGCTTCCAAAATCATAGATAGATCAGCCTGGGTTTATTGTAAATCTAGTGTTCTGTGGCAATAAAAAATGAGACTTAAGAAAGCAAACCCTTAAGGAGACAAAGCCAAAGCATAAAGTCTAAGCCATGCGATCCCACACCATTTTTTTTTTAAATTTATTGTGGTAATGGTAGGTCTGACAATTCATTATTAATCATATGGTTTTAAATAAATTTAAGTTTTTTATAGTTGCACATATATATAGTGAGAATATTGTTAAATACAGTCATACTTTGATCACCTGTCTTCAAAGTTTCCTAAATCCTGTTCATTTCTAAGTAAAAAGTTATAAGAAATATCTCAAATATACCTTTCAGATACTTTTAAACAGAAAAAGAAGGTTCAGATCTGTGTCACCTTATAAAACTTATAAAGCATAACTTTTTTTTCAATAGTTGATTTTGATGGGTGGTATGATACCATCTTTGACTTCTTTTTGTGGTCTATAGTTTGCCAAAGCACAATTTTCTTATGATAGATTTTAGAAACTTTATCCTTTGCTTTAACTTTCACTTGGTAGTCAAGTTAGTCACAATACTGGCCCTTGAATGGAAACTGCAGTTGGGTCATTGTTCACTTCTATCAGTGCTGACTCATGCTGTCAAAACATATGATGTCTAGGAAACCCAAATTTAGTTGTAAACCAGACGCAGGTTTTGATCTGATCTCTTCTTTGGTTGAGCACAGGAGGAGCATCATCCAAGTGAAGCCAGAGGAAAGGTAGCATGTAGCAGCCTCCTTCCATAATGGTGCTTAATCTGCCACGGACAGGTAGTTACAAATGAGAGGGAACTAAGTTTTCCATTCTGTGACATTTCTTAAGGTCTCAGTCTGGTTTTGTACAGGAAGCAAAGTTTTTAAGTCATGAGAGACTTGGGGACAGCCCAAAGATAGGTGACCACAGCACTTGTCAAAAGACTCAAACTGTGGGTTTATGCATGATTGCCTTGACTGTATAATGCCTTGAAGGGCTTCGTTTGTTTTTCTGTTTTGTTCTGATCTTGAATTTTAGGGATCTGAACAGTAGTTCTTGACAAATATTTCATCAAATCTGGAGCACATTTGGCCACATTTCTAGTTTTGAAAAATGGACATTTCAGTCAAAACACCGTTTTGCCAAAAATAAACATAATAATATTCTCTACCAGAATGGTGTGAATTCTATGAGTTCAGTGAAGAAAAAAAAAAAAAAAAATCCATTGATGAAAGGAAAGCACTGAGAAAGGATGGTTTAGGGCTGGATCCATTATGTCAGATTGAATTCATTGGTAATTCCTTAATTTCCCTAGCAAAAATTCAGAAGTTCTTTCTAACCAAAAAAATGACACATCTAAGCAAGTGTGAAGACTTAGCTTATGAGTTGGGTCTCTGACCACTTAAGAAGGAAATGGATATAATCAGTCCTTGATAACAAGCTGTTCCGAACATTGTAACATGAATTTCAAGTATGTATGCTTGGCTTTTCTTCCCTGAGTGACTAAATCTTTTTGTGTTTTTATGTTTGTTCACCATTGGACATTTTGGATATCACTAATCCTATAATTAGCTGATGTGATTAAATATCATGGCATATACATCATCTATTCTTCTACGTCTCGATCATGTTCTGATCACGCTTCAAGAAATTCAAGGAAGCAAGATGTCTGGTGCTGAGCCTTGCAGCGTGCAGCAGTGTGTGGAGGTGATAATGGAGTGACAGCTGCAAAGGTCTCATCAAGTGTTTACTAAAATACAAACCTCTTTAGGTAATCACTTTTAAGGCTGATTTCTAAGTTTTTGTTTCATTTCCTCCTAGCTCTTCCCCATGATTTTATTGTTTCCTAAAATCTGTGCTCTTTTGCTTTTAAATCTCACTGATTTTTGACTGTGAGGCCTTTGACGATGAGCTAGAGTTCTACCAAGTCTTTGTTTTTATGGACACTGAGATTATTCTTAAGAGAAGAAATATGTAATAAATGAAGCATCTTAGTTCTGTCTTTGTTTCTCTTGGTCATGGAAATGGGCATATTGAAGTGACTGCAGTGGGAGGAGTATGTTTGCTGGGGATTTTCCAGTAGAAAACCAGTGGGGCAGGTGTTTGCTTTCCTTTGACTCAACGCAACATTGAATGATCTTGATATGGGTATGTTGTCACAAGTTATTTGAAGCAGGAATTGACTTTGAATGTCAGGTTTTGTCCTCTAAAGCTATGAATACCTCGATCTGGCTCTTTTTATTTTGGTATTTTGTTTTCAGTGTGCCGTAGAATGCTTGTTCAGGAGATTTCATGTATGTAAACTGGAGCAAGGTGCCTTTTTGACTCTGATAACTTTAGAAGGTGCATGATTCTGATAGATAAGTGCCGATCTTGACTTTTTCTTTTTTTCTTAAGAACAAACTGTGAACTTCTTAGCCACGTCGACATCTGCAACTCTTTGCTGTTTTCTTTTGTAGATATCCTGCCTTTTGAATGTGTGGTAAATACAGTAAGTTAAATATTCTATTTTTTAATTGTAATTTATTTTTTGGGGTATAGTTCAAACTGATGATAGCGGATGTTTTATGGTTATTGTTGCATTGCCTGCCTTATTGCTTGTAGATTCAATTGATATTTTAAAATTTTAGGGTTGAAGTGATATTTTAGGAGATAGACTGCTTTATAATTGGAACTGGAAAATTAGAGATGAGATCTGTTGTCTTACAGTTTGAAGGTCAACAAGGATGCGTAATATGTACTTTTTTTCATTTTAAACTACGTTCAGTGGGTGGTGATTACCTGGACAATTAATTATGTGAAAATTTCAAAGCAAAATATGGAATATGTCTTGGAAAGAGTTTCAAATTAGGGGATTTTAATGAATATTTATAGCAGAAGAGGGTAATAATGGTGGTTATGTGATGAAAACATGTTAGTAATAAAATATCAGCTGTCAGGAGTACCATTCTATCATGCCATTGTTCTCTAGAGAGATAATTAGTTGAAAAAGTATTTTAACAAAATAAAGTCTGAACAGAGAGGATGCTCTTCTGTGTGATACAGCATACATTTTTCAAAAAGGCAAATCATTAAAAATGGTGCCAGGCATTAGGAACATCTGTTGTGCGAAAAAGTATGTTTGGGGAAATCCAAATAATAATTATCAATGTATAGGCTTTAAACAGAGCTTTTTCTCATTCAGACTCAAAATACTTTACAAAGGAGGGAAGAACAGCTATCCATATTAAATTGCATTTTCTAAAATCTAACCATATAATGTTTTCATCTGGCACATAGATTTGCCTTCCTTATGCTGTGCCATTAATTTTCTGTGGGAGGAAATCTACCCTAAGAAGTGAAATCTAAGCAGGAAAGCACTATCCTTCCATCTTCAGCAACTGAAATGCTGTATTCCTTTGTGTGAATAAATGTAGTACCTATGAAGACTGCCAAGTTGACAGCCGTGGCATGCGGAGCCATAGACTGCCTATTGACCAGGCAGCCATGGTGGAAGCTTACCCGGCTTTATATAAGCCTGTCCCAAGCAGAGCCCAGTGCCAGCAAGGGTTGTGTGGTTTCTGTTCTGGCTTTGACACCTCTCAGGGAACGCTGGAGATGGCATAGCTGAGAAGCACTTGTGAGTCCAGCGAGGAGGCACCTGTTCACTTGGCACTGGAATGAACCACCAATTTGTTCCTCATGTACCCTTAAATAACCACCGGGCTTCTCACTGCTAACAGATTGAACTGGAGCTGATGGCCAAGGCACAGGATGTGCTGTATTACATGACAGTCTCATTAGGTACTATTGAAATCAGGAAAATCCTTCTGGTGATTTTCAGCAATCCCTAGAGAGTATGGACAGCAGGATTGCACCAGGATAAAGGAAGATGGTTGTCACAAAAGATACACTTTCAGGTACAGCAGTCACATCCATTCAGAGGCAACATTCACAGATATGTGCTTTTCCCCCCCAAAAAAAGCAGATACCATTGCCTCAGCCAAAAAATCAATTTACAGCCACAAAATGAGCCAGTTGCCCAGCTGAGTATATAATATAGAGCCCCTGACTGTGGGCTTACAGTGGTGGTATTGTAGCAGATAGACCCACTGAACAATTTGTCAAAGTGTTTTTCCTGCTTAAATCCCTTTCAGATGAGATGAAGATTTCCTTTCTTCTCATCTGTGTGGATGTAGGTCCCTTAGAAAAATGGTTTAGGGAAAAAGCTGTCAGGAATGGCATCTTGCTTTAGGGCAAGCTGATAGACTTTTTGGGTCCCTTTCATCCTTTTGCGTGTTTATGGAGGTGACCCTAGTAACATTTATGTGTACGTATATTTGTTCTCTCGAGCCTACTGCATTTTTTTCACCAAAATCTTTACTAGTTGAAAGAAGTATTCCCTTTAAACTCAGCATCTTTTGTAGGTATGAAAAGACACTCATTGTTTGGTGCACCTCTGCAAAGATTCCTTCTTAATCCTGGTTGTATGTATTCATCCCTTGGTTGAGCCTTCATATGCAGAGGAATTTGAGTTGATTCACATTCCTTCATAAATGCACATAGGGTAATACATCAGACTTTCTTTCCGTTCAAGCAATATGATCAGCTCTGACACTTTTCAATTACATTAAAAAAAAAAATCTCTGTAGTAGTTAAGAACACCCATTAGTGCGAACAAACTCCTGAAACCCCTTAAAGTGTTTGCTTTGCCATGCCATTTAACTATTTACAAAGCCTGGACCTTTGCTCCTGATACACAGTCAATAAAAGGGCATAGACTGTTTTTTTAATTGAAATGTAAATGTATTTGTGTTGTCCTTGTAGAAGGCAAGGTATTGACTCTCATGAGGTTACCCCAATCAGGACAAATCTGACCAGAAAATGGTATTGTAAGAGAATACCGACACTCAATATTATTTGGTTTAACCCAGAGTTTTGAAAATCAAGGAGGTAGTCCTGACACTGTGTTATTGCTTGGACCTTGTCTAAGTCATTTCACTTGCTGCTTATCCTTCGCTTTTTTGCCTTCACATCTTCATTTGTCCAGGTCCAGTTGCTGAAGTCCAGGCCCAGGCAAGGTATTACTTGAACAATTATAAAAGTTCCTTGTTTTCTTCTTGAACTGGACCCTAGAGCTTGTTCTTGTTCTAGCAGGGACTTGGCATCACTGCGGAACTCAAGGTATTACTGTACGTATTCCGATTTTAAAGGAAAAATAATGTAAAATTCACAGAGCTTTAAGTCTCTGAATCAGGCTTTAATTTCTTCTTAGATGGAAAGTGTGGTTTCTGGGGAAAGGAGCTTACTAGTTGAGCAAGTTCAAAAAGATCTTGGCAGTTCCAGTAATTACTCATTTCATCAATCCATCTATATTTAAAGTGAGCTAAACCGAGTTCTTTCCTATAATGGCTGCTTCAAATAATGCTGCTTTACATTTGGAGAGCCAAATAAGGAAATAGAACATAATCTTCCAGGAGTTTCTTTGCCTTTTAGTTCATATAGCCCAGAAACTTGCTGTAGCAGGGGCCCTTCTTTCTGTGAAACCTGTTTAACATATTTGACTAAACAAACTATCTCCTAAAGAAAAGCAGGAGCTTTTTTTTGTGTGTGCCTTGCTCTAGCATTGGCTCTTGAGGACATTTCTGCATTTGTAAATGTACTAAATGAGCGATGGATTTTGGACAGCTTCTATGTTCTGATTTGTGTTGTTGTGCTTTTTTTTTTTCCCTCACCCCCCCCTCCCCTTCTTCCCCTTTTAATTTGTCTAGGGAAAAAAAAGCTCCTCCAGTGTTGTTTCCTGCAAAGACCATTCTTAAGAGCTCATTGGACAGCGCAGGGCTCCTGAAGTGATAGCTAATTGGTGAAAGAAAGGCCTCGATTGTCTTGAGGGAGCTGGAAAGTGCTGCGTGTGCTGCTGAAAGGGACTAGGGAGAAGGTGCCTGGTTTCGCTGAGCAGCTGCTGCGGGAGATGTTTGGAGATTACATCAGCATTGGAAAAAAGGGGCAAAAAAAAAAAAAAAAAAGAAGTCCAACTTCACAGAGACGGAGTTTATGGAGTTTTTTCCCCCTTCCAAAGGTCTTCTGACAATACTGTCATTGTCAATATAAGAGTTGTTAATTCTTTATGAATAGCACATGGGGCCTCTTGACTAACTAGTACGTTACATGTCCCAAATCTGTCAGCTGGACTCTTCTCTCACATGCTAGTGAGATCACTTTGATTGGAATGTTACAGGAATTGCTGGGCTGGCCCTGCAGAACTGAATGCTGCATTATATAATTAGGTCTCCCAGAGTACATTTTTTTTTTTTTTTGCATTATTTCATTATTCTAGCTTAAACATGGAATCAGTCGTTTTGATGATTTTACTGGTTGTAATTATATTAATACGATTCATTTTGTGGTCCTGTCTTAGTGCTTATATAGATTATAAACTGTCCCGAAGGTTTCCTGACACAAGGAAAGAGGACTAAGAGACTTCAAAAAGCTTGTTCAGATTTGAATTGATAATGGGGAGAACTGGATAAGGTAAATGGAGTTAGAGCAGATTTTTACCTGGGGATCTGATGAGAGAGAAATGACCTGTTGAGACTGCAACTGAGTGAAGATTCTTCAGAAAGCCTCACGTTGACAGAGGGGCTAAAAATAATGACAACTGATTGAGTCAAATGACTTCCTATCAAACTTGGGTATGAACTGAACAGACTTATGAAGTTCTGCCAATTAAATGATCTGGACAAGCTGGAAGGAATCCTATTGCTGGGCAATCCGCGACGGCCAGTGGCCCGGTCTTGATTATGTGAAACATGATTGCGTGCTGCCTGCTGGACTAACTGCTAGTCTGTTCATTAAGATGTCGTCTCCACAGCCTGCCTGGATGCAACAACTGACTGTGCCTGAATGAAGCTGAGGATTGCTGGCTGAGCTCTATATCCACGTGCTGCGCCATGGACTTGCAGGAGTAGATTTTTACCTGTTTGGCTGATTTGTTTCCAGATTCCTTGTGGTTCCACTTGGTCAGTTGGCTCTGAAACTCGGTGAATGTTTTTAACTGACCATAAACTGCTGAATGTTCACATTTCTTATCAAGCAATGTAGGAGTACCAAAATGAGCTGGACACCACTGGAATAGTCTGTTCCATGAAAAACAGACCTGTGCTGCAGAGATTGTCTGATGGACTCTAGCTGTGCTTGAGCAGCACTGAGGAGTGTGGGAGGCACATATAACAGCATAATATGCAATGAATTTTGGCTCCAAAGCCCTGCAAATTACCTTTATTTCTAGCCTTTAATAAGGACCCTAGTAGGACACTGAAGGACACCAAGGTCATAGTGACTTAGAACTTTTTTATTAACTCACCTTGCAAAATCAAATTAGTGCTTCCAAGTGAACCACTGGCTTTCAAGCCGATGTTATACTAAGACAAACATCCAAAAGTCTTACTGCATATACAACTCAATTTAACATCTACTTTCAAGAACTCATTGTTTTCTACAGTAAAAGTAAAAAAATGGTATTGCCTTGTCTGAGAAATGCAGTGTCTTTGCCCCAGTCACCTGTAGAAAAAAAAATCCTTTTTGGGTTGATAATTTTCTGTGTGATGTAAGAAGCCACTTCACAAACTGGCTTCTGTCTCTCTTGATAGCTCATATGATTAGAGTTCAGGCTAGGCAAAACCCTACAGTATTCCCATGAGTTTCTGGCCCATTCAGGCCAGAATCCTACAGGCTTGTGTAATTAGTAACTGTTAATCAAGTCTCATCACTTTGTCTTTTGAAGCCTCCTAAAATTCAGACATGATAGCTGGTACATGTTAATGTTGTGAAACAGCATAAATGTTGGGTCAATTGATTTCAGCCTCAGATTTTATTTATGGTGGGTGACCAATCTACAAAACAGCCTGCAGTGACTGAAGATGCATGTCATTGACTTGAAATCTAGCCAGATGATAATAAATTAAATGTAGATGTAACTACCTGCCTGATCCTTTTCTGTGGTTCTTAGTTTTAATGATGATTCTGTCCCTTTTTTTTTTGTTCCTCAACACCAGCAGACCACAATAGGAAAGTCAAATGTTGTCTACTGGGTGTGCAGACATACCTTTGAAAATAAGTAGCTGGAAAAATAGGCACAGTGGTCCACTTTTCTTCTTTCAGTTAATCATCACTATTCTTAGCTGTTTTGTGCAAAACAAAGCTTGCAGATAAATTGATAGTATCTTTAAGAAACAAGTCTTCTAATCCTTGATTTCACAACCTCTCTGGGCAACCTGTTCCAGTGCCTCACCACTCTTATGGTGAAGAAATTCCTCCTTATATCTAGCCTAAATCTGCCCCCCTCCAGTTTATACCCATTATATTTCTACATATCAAACAAAAATGGAGCTGTCTGATGTATGGATGCAGTTACTGTGATATCGTGACTCTGTATTTCTTACAATTATTGTATTATGCTTTGTTTTGGGTTTAGCCAGCGATTTCAACAAAAGTATAGGAGTTACTACATATGTGCTATTTCCTATTTTGTGAGCACCTTCGGAAGGTTATCACACCTTCCCATGTCTGAATTTCATCCTCCATATAATCAGTGTTACAATGAAGATCTGCTTTACAGGTGACATTAAAGCAGTTTATAAACATTGTAGGGGGTTTATGAACTCTGACTGTACACACCTGGCAGTAAGTGCATACAGAAATGGGTGTGGGTGTGTGTATAGGTATATACACACCTATATTTTTGTAAAGGAATGTTAATATTTTAATATGTTAACAGCCCTTCCTACTTTAAGCTGCTTGATCTTGTGCAGTTCTGAAAGAAAAATGTGAGATATAGCTGCTTAACTAACTGAAGTTGCAGAATGCCATTTACATTGTTGTGTGTTAGGACTGTGTTAATTTATGGTATATATTTTCCCAGCAGCAATGATACCAGTATAACCAAATTTCCCCCCAAACCAAATAGCCATGTTCAAGTTCCACAACAGACAGTTTTGGGTTATTTTGGCCAGGGCTCAAAAATCTTTCTGAGCTGTGAAAACTTAGTTGATTGTAAATATCTGGAGTATGGTGTCCAGTTCTGGAATCCTCAACAAAAGAAGGATACGGAGCTGTTGGAACGGGTCTAGAAGAGGGCTACAAATATGATCAGAAGGCTGGAGCAGTTCCCGTACGAGGACAGGCTTAGAGAGTTGGGGTTGTTCAGCATGGAGAACAGAAGGCTGTGGGGAGACCTTATAGTGACTTCCAGTACCTGAAAGGGCTACAAGAAAGCTGGGGAGGGGCTGTTTACAAAGCCTTGTAGTGATAGGACAAGGGGCAATGGATATAAACTGGAGAGAGGCAGATTTAGACTAGACATTAAGAAGAATCTCTTCGCCATGAGAGTGGGGAGGCACTGGCACAGGTTGTCCAGAGAAGCTGTGGCTGCCCCATCCCTGGAGGTGTTCAAGGCCAGGTTGGATGGGGCCTTCGGCAGCCTGATCCAGTGGGAGGTGTCCCTGCCCATGGCAAGAGGGTTGGAACTGGATGATCTTTAAGGTCCCTTCTAAACCAAGCTATTCTATGACTCTATGATTCTATCATGTCATTTGCAAATATCATTGCTATAACATCTGGTAACATGCAAAAACTTGGCAATACGGATGGCATTATGACATGGAGAACTAATTACAGATAAACTCGTGATTTGATGAGCATATAATTCTATTTATTAAGATAATTTTATTTAGCGGTGCTGTTACAATGGCATCCACTTAATTACTGTCAACCCATGTAAACCAAACTGTGGTAGAAGTCCCTTAAATGGATCTGGCGATGCAACAGGTGGTCTCATTACTGTAGGTAGGTCCTTTACGGCTGACTTCAGAGTGGAGAAGCTGAAGGCACAAACAATTATGTTGACTCTTGCAGAAGGAAACTGAACAGCTGGAGACCCAGTGCCTTGTCTGCCAACCGTTTACAATGAACTGCCACGTTGTAAACTGAGGCGCAGGGGAAATTTTGTAACCCACATATTCTTTGACCTGGCTGGAGGGAATGGAGAAGTATTGTTGGGATCTTTCCATCAGGATTCATGCAGGCATCAAATTAGTGGACAATGAAATAGCAGAAGTCTTGTCTTGATTATGCTAGCAGAAACTCAGTTACTTCATAGAGTGCAGTTGTTTTATGCTTGGTTGTCACCGAAGAAGGTGGTGGTATAGAGTGGCCTTTGGACTCTCAGTACAGTCAGGGCTGGTAACAGCATTTGTTACTAAGGCTTCCAGGCACTTCTAGTCCTAAATCCTTATTTTCAACTGTTCACAACTTTGTCAAAGCAGCTTTTCAAACTAAATTTTTCCGTTTTGCATTGGGTGTCTGCCTTAGGCTGAATTTTCTTCAGAAATTTTCAGCCAGAACAGTTTAGCGTCTTCCAAGAACGAGACTATAGAGAAATATATTGTTTTACCCATGCTAAAAATTATTGGCAATATTTTTCTCTGAAAAAACATAGTTGTCCCATTCTGCGAGATGATTCTCACCCTCCCAGTCTGGGAGTTATAAATACACAGGGAATCATGTATATTTATTTAATTATGTAACTACCTACTTCAAATTAAAGGGGAACAAGACCAAACCTCGTGTGGGGCAACAAGGATAAGAGAATTGCCAGGAAAAAATGGTTTTAGGTAGAGACGGAAAGTGGGCTGGTGAAAGGTGAGCTGGACTGCGCCATGCAAGAAGACTGGCACTATCAGTGAAAAACAGAGATAAAGAGGGTGGACAGGAGCTGCTGGGTTGATGGTGAGAGCCAAGGACTATTCTGGTAAAGGGACTGGGATAGACAAATAACAAGATATGAGGAAGGGACTAAGGGAGGCTACATGTACAGATCTGATAAGGAACAGCAGGGAGATCTGGAAAGAACCAGAATGATGCTGAAGTGAGAACTGCTGGTGAGGACATGGACACTGTGACTGGAGACAGGAGCTGAAAGCAAAACCTGCGTGGAAGTGGATGACTGGTTGACTGAACACCAGGCTGAGGAAGGAGATAGACTGGATGAAATTTGGACTTGATCTATGAGATCTTTTCCAACCTAGTCATTCTATGAAATTAGAATAGTCTGGGCTAGCAGACAGGACAAAAGTGGAGTCTGAAATACAGGACAAGGCTTAAGCTGGAAGGCTAAAATTTACTGAGCTAAGTGATTTACCTGGAACCAGAAGTTTAGGAAACTGTGAAAGGAATAAGAAATGGATAAAATGTCTACTGGACCTCTCTCCTTTTAGAATGTTGATGTACATCTTGGAACTCAAGCTTCAATGCTTTTTTGGCGATCAGTGAATTTCTGTTAAACTTTAATGTAAAGAATTCCTCTCTCCCACCTACCACTCATCCTGCAGCATAAAGTACTCCCGATCTGTATAATCCAGTTTTGTTTGCGAAACACAGAAGTGTCAGTGTAGCATTGTATGCTGAACATCTACAGGTCCGAATAAATAGGATGTAACAAAGCTGAGCACTGAAATTAACATAATGATAGAATTCAGGCTTTATGTGCAAGTTTTCTTCTGCTCCATGTGTGTTCTGATACAGTCAGTCTCAAACTGCACTTTTCCACAGTTTCTTTTGTTCATTTATTGCACAGGATGAAATGCTCTGGGATTGAAACTTGCAGGAACAATGCTCTGAATGTTCCAGAAATGGAAATATGGAGTCTGAAAGACAGGGCTTATAGGAAGACTAAAATTTTGAGTGCAGTGATGAGGAAATTAATTCTGTCTTTGCTTGTAATTTAACTCTAAGTGAAATCACTTAAAAATATGTTTTCTTTGCTTTTTGTCTGCTTACCTGGAGATCCTGAGTCTGATTTGCTTGTGTGCCAAGCACTAGCAGCTGCAGATTGTCAGTTTAACAAATAAACTAATACACAGAGAATTCGAATGCTGAGAATTTGAAGTGAGACATCTAAAATAAGCATATGCAAAAAGAGTAGTTCTTCTGTACTTTGGTTTCTTATTGCAAAATGAGATAAGGTGGATATAACAAAAATGTTAATCAACACCTGTAAAACGCATAAAGATTTGGGAGGAAAGTAATTATTCTTGCACACAGGACTGGGCACTGATAATATAGAAAACATGAGAACTCATTAAGCAAGCACTGTCCATCCTGTCTGCTGAATGTGGCAGGAAAACCTTGGAAAAAACAATCTACGTGGCAAATGAGTATAACAAAATGGAGGGAAAATAACTTTTCCTTCCCACACACAGTAGAAGAAATCAATAGTTGCTTCTCTAAGCTTCTAGAGGGCTCTTAACATGTCTGCTGGATTAGGCTACTCAATTGAGATGATTGGCCAGACATGTCTAGTACAACTTAGTTTCTAGTTCCAGTTCGTGCTTGATTGTGTGGTAGATGTGGGCCTTCCAGCACTGAGATGCAAATGCTCTGGGTGTATGCAGAAGGAAAAAAAAAATAAGGGAAACTTGTGTAGAATAGAGACATCAATAGCTTTAGGTATGCTAGGGAGATTTTTAGGTTTGCAGGTTGGCCGTAGGTCCCTGCATGTCTGTGGTACATGTCTAAACACTTCTTTTGGAAAGGCCCAGGTGAGTTTGGAACCCAAGTTCCGTATTTACGAGAATGCTTCAACTTAGGACTGGTCTATTGACTTAAGAGACTGTTTTCCTGACTGCCTTTGAGAACTGGCAGGCTTAAAACTCTTCATCAGGGTTTCCAATTGATACTCAGGAGGTGGATAGTTTCTCTTTTATTCTTTCAAGAATACTTTTTTTTCTTTGCCACTGGGTTATAAAAAACCTCCAAGTAATTACTGCTGTATTCAGGGAATTATCAACAAATAATGCAACCTAGAAATAGATACTTCTCCTCCCTAGTCTTTGTATTAAGACAAAGCCATGGAAGAAGAATTCATCAAGTGCTATTGAACACAGGAAATCCTTTTGCTGCAGAACGATGAAAGCTGAAGAGGATATTAAAGAAGCATCACTGTATGCTTGTCCTATTCTTAGCCTCTTAGACATCCGCTGTCAACCATGACGGGACACAGTACAGAGTTAACTGATTCTGTAGGGTTCAGTGCACTCTCTCTTTGCATCTGAAAAATATGAATCTGTCCATTGCATCATTAAAATTGGTCAGTGTGACAAATGGTTTCAGAGAGTTGGAAGAACTGTCTTCTACTGCCTCTGTCCTCAGCAAAGAGAAGGCTCTGGGATGAACTTATAGTGGCCTTCCTGTACTTAAAGGGGGCTAGAGGAAAGCTGAGGAGAGGCTCTTTATCAGGGAGTGCAGGGATAGGATGAGGGGTAATGGTTTTAAGCTGAAAGAGGGGAAATTTAGATATTAGAAGAATTTTTTTACTGTGAGGGTGGTGAGGCACTGGAATGGGTTGTTCAGGGAGCTTGTGGGTGCCCCATCCCTGGAGGTGTTCAAAGCCAGGTGGAATGAGGCTTTGAGCAACTGGATCTAGTGGGAGGTGTCCCTGGCCAGGGGTGTTGGAACTGCATGATCTTTAATCTCCCTTCTGACCCAAACCATTCTATGATTATATGAAAGGATGAAGAGAAAGATAACAGTGTGGATTACGAGTTACCTGAAGACATGTGACTTTAACACTTTCTATACTGATCCCAGAGCAGGTACTTCCAGTAGCGTCCCTCTGTGGCTCTGGTAGCTGATGAGATATCTGATTTTATGTCTGTTCTCACTGGCGCTTTCTTTAGACATGCTTTCTTTGGCAGGCATCTCAGACCAAATATAGTGACTTCCAGATTTTTAGTCCCTCTAAAATGTCTCCCACCACGCCTACATTTAAAAGGGCACAGGATCCAGTTAGCTAATTTGTTCCTGGGCAGTTAAACTGCTTTACATGAGCTCCTGACCATGGAGTATGTTTAACATACTATATTAAGAATATGTGAACAGTGTCTTGTAGGGGGACATATCTGTATCTGTCTCAGAGTGATAATCTAATTGGAGGTCGTCCTTTGTGTAACCCTGTTAACATTTTAAACTATTCTGGGAAAACCTGTGGCCCAAGTACTATGGAATGTAGTTAGGAAAAACAGTGTTTTCTCAAATATTTCAGATGTGGAATATTTATTTTGTAGCCAGAGAAACTTGTTTTGTTGCCAGGCAACTGACCATGAGTAGGATCTGCTGCCAACTGTACTTGAAAAAAAGGGAAAAAACCTACTTACCTCTTCTCAGTCTGCATGTGAGTGTTTACAAGGCAGTGAAGGGGAATTTTAAAATAAAATCTGCGTGTCGGGATTCATTGTTAGTAGCTTCAGGTCAGTTAGGCCTTTTCCTTCCACCTTCCCCTGAGTCATATAAAATTGACCGAATAAGCCACCGTTGAAACTATTGGTGCAGGAAATCCAGCCACTTTCCAAAGCCTTCCATTTTGAAGTCTGCTTCTTTAGAACCCTAGATAACGGAGTATGATTATTTGCTCTTCTCTGGGCTTCTGGTCCAAAGGCAGTCAAGGACCTTAGATACAACTTGGAATTCTGCTCAGATTATTTCATTGACTTGATATGTTCACTTAAGCAGACATCCAGATGTTCAGACACTGTTTGTTTCAGAACTAAGGTACCCAAGCTAGTTTCCTGAGGAGCCAAGGTTGCTTATCCTGCACTCAATGGATTAAGGTTAAAATGAGACATAAATTGCTTTGAAGGATGCTTATAGCAACGGGGTTGGTAACCATTTCAAAGCAAGTAAAGCACTCTCTACATGTCATGTCTACTGAATGAAAAGTAGATACTTGGGAGGTGTGTGTTTGTAAACAAGCATGCCTGTTTCACAAAACTTAGTTCGAGTAGAGTGAACAGTCATTCTGGATTGACCTTGATTTTCATTCATTGCAAAGAGTATGGGGATAATGAATGCAACTATCTTTGTTTCTGGGTTTTGGCCTTTATCAGCCATAATAATAGGGACAACTTCAATAACTGCTCTTTTAAAATATAAATGGCCTATTTGGCCATAGGTGGCCACAGTAGAAAATACTGCCCGCCTGGATAAGCAGGAGAAGGGGAACATTAATGCTGCTTTATAGAAGAATTGGGTTGTAGCTACGTCTTATGAGGAAGTGGATTGAGAAACTATAAAAAGGTACAAGACAGAGCTGTGAAATATGGGTGTTTCAGAGCAGTCTCAGTGAGATGTCAGAACTTTTCATGGGATATACAAGTACTATGGGATATGTGTGATATATAGGACAAAGCTTCTGGGGTTTCTCAAAGTTGTCCATGAAGCACCTGTTTATCTGTGTTTCCAATGTGTATTAGTTTATCTGTTCTTTGTTGTGTGTATAGTGCACTTCCATGCTTCACTGCCTACTTTGGAGATGTTGCTTGGGTTTCTCCCTGGAGAGGTCAGATGTCAAATTCTTTATGTTTTCAAGCACAAAAGGAGCTTGGCCCGTGATGCTGCTGTTCAGCCTCCCAAAGCTTCCTCCTCAACCTTGGTTCTTCTTTCCATTTGGTCTTCCTAATTCAGAATAATGCCTGTCAGTTGACCTCGTTTAGCAGTCAAGGCTGCACATGGTGGCATCACCTGTTCTGCAGCTTGATCTTCAGCTGCTAATGGAAGCTGTGTGCGCACGTTAGTTTGGGTAGCTTCTGTGACCACAGATGATTTTAAAATTATGATGTTACGTGAGGCATTTCTGTGGCTCTTGTGAATAAATTGGAAAGTTCAAGTAGTGGATTACTTCAAAAAATGCTATTTCAAATTAAAATTAATCACATAAGAATGATTATCATTCTTCGGTAAGATAGGAAAAGATTTACTGAACATGAGGATAAAGATGTTTTCTACATTTATGGTGTGTTTGCGGGATTTAATCTCCCCTAAATTCTACTCATTATGTTTCTCTCTAGGTAAGAGTATGTGTAGCTTCTGTGTTGATGAGTTTGAGATTTTTATTAACATAGTTTCATTTGGGAAAAGTTTTGAGGTTTCAGGCTGGATTCCAAAAATGTAGAGTTATTCAAAATGTAGTTCTCCACCAAAAATCAGCTAACATTACTTTTGGTGCAAAATAGTGCAGTGAAGAATTCAGTTTGTCAAGTTAGTATTAGTGTAATTTTGTCAACAAGAAGGTAAGTTCAGCAGCATCTAAAGATTCTGAAATGTATAACCTTTTCATATAATTGTATGTACAAATATATATTTACCACTTACAGGCCGTGGCATAGGTTGGGCAGGCTGTGATGGTATTTCTTTCTATTACTTCAAAAAACATTCAAAGATCAGTGTTGAGAGCTGTGGGATCTTTCCCAAATGCAACAATGATTATTTATGTACCAGTAAGACCTACGTGATTCAGTCTGGTGATCCTCTTTAAAGCCATGCATGTGCAAAAAGAAAAATCGTGTATCTAGTACTATTTCTGCTGTAGTGCCTCACACGCTGAAAACATTAGGTCCTGTATTATGAGCTGCTGTGATGCTGAAGTTTATAGTCTCCAAAGAGTGCTAAAATTGAGTCCGTGTTGCTCTGCTTTTTGCTTATGACTTGTATGAATTTTATGTCATCTTGTCCAGTGGCCTCTAACAGAACTAACTCATCTGAGTAGTTACCAAGAGAGGAGAGGGAAAGAAAGAAGTGCCTTCTTTCTTTTGAGCCTTGTCATTCTGTGGCATCACAGCTCAGGATCAGCAGCTCTGCATGCAGAAAAAGAAAGTTATCTCTGTGCAAATCGAACTGGGAGATAAGTGACTCCTAAGGCTGAGTTGCATTTTGAAAGGATGCAGGGAAATGTGAGAATTATTGTGCCTCTGGATGCCAGAGTCCATCAAAATGGAAGATATTGACTTGTCAAATACGGAAGGTGGAAAAGTTTTGATAAAAATTTTGTTTGGAAGGATTTCTTTGATCTTAACCTGAAATTTAAGCTCAAAACAAGAGGGCCAGCTGTGCCTTGTGGCTCATGAGGTGTTAATGCTCTTCTTCACGCAGCCACCTGGACCAAGTCTGGATTTCTACTCCATCTTGCTCAAATGAGACGCTGACACTACCCCATGTGAGTCATGGGTATTTTTAGCTATGCTAAACTCTATCACTTTCTCTAGATGAAAACTGGAAAGATGTCTTATGTGGAGTAAAAGGATGACATTTTTTTCTTTTAAATATTAAACTTTCTCCAGCAGAACAGGGGCACTGATTCCTGCCACATTCTCCCTCAGCCCACTACCTGGAAGTGTATTTCCAGGAGATACCTCACAAGATGGGATTAGTGCCACCGTCTAGTGTTGTGTGTGGGAAGGAAGGAATCTCCCTTGAATATTTTTATTTCCTTGTCTTCAGATTACGCTGGTGTCATTTAGAGGCGAGCTGGATATCCTGTCAGTTCTTACGCAAGTAATAGTAGATCATTGTTTTCCTTATGTGAGCAAAATTACAGAAAAATATGATCTTTTGAATTGTCAATTACTTCTGGATATTTACTTCCATCAGTGGGAATCATAATATACCACAGTCTGTATTTTAGGCAGTTACATGTGTCAGAGATTAATAACCTCACACAACAGCGTTGTGCTGCTAATGGCAATGAAGTTATTTCTGATCCAGAACTGGAACCATGTCTAGGAGGGATGAGATATTCCTTCATTCTATTCTTTTATTTTTTTTGCAGTGCAGGGGATGTACTTTCCCAGATTAAATCAAATGTTGGCATACCTACGGTCTGTACTAAATATAAGAATTTTGGGTTAGCTATTTAGCATCCAGACCTCAATAGTATGGGTACATGAAGAATTTGGAGCTATATTTGTTATATGATAAGTAATTAACCTGTTTTCTCCATTTGCATGAAAGTTAAAATTAAATGAATGCTAAAGAAAGGATGACAATTTTTTTTAATGACGCGGGTAGCATTTCAGTCTGTTTCCTGCAAACATTTTTTTTACCACCAAAAGCAGTGGAAATCTGAAGAATAATGTGCAGATTATGGCTGTCCAGCCTGGATATACTGCTCTGCTGTCTTGAAATCTTTCCTGTTTCTCTCACATAGTCATGTGATGAGGGAAAAGAGGCAATACTACCTGATTCCGCTGCCCAGTCACAAACAAGAATAATAGCTGATCAAAGTATGATCCAGGCCAGTGCTTTACCCAAATCCATAGTCAAAAATATGATTCCACATATTTTTTAGCAGATAATTTTGAATAACGGGCACAGCAAATTTTCATAGATGAGGAACTGTGCACTCCCTCTTTTGATCACAACAGCCATTGGAAACATCATCAGCTGAAGCTTGCTTTCCCAGCACTAATATGGGCACAATACAGTGGCTGTGTTATATTACGTATTATTTTGTTTGAAAATCCTTTGTACTTTGGGCTCTTACTACGTGCTGTGGCTGCTCAGGAGGTTGTTATTAGTCATCCTGGCCCTGGTTCTTGGCTGTGCTGGTTTGCACTGGCCTGCTGGATCTCTACTGTGAGAGAAAGTTTATTAGCATGGTAATCTTTTGCTGTCACTCTTGTAGCCACGGGAGTTCCTATGCTACATAGGATGCAAAGCTATAAGTGAGGGAGTATGGTCAAAATATCCCAACAATGCCTGAAAACTGCACTAGCTCGAAGTCACTGACAGCTGATGTAAAGCAGAACAACTCTGAAGATGCTCCTCTTTACATTAGGTTTGACCTGGAGGACAGCCAGTCTCATGGGCTGGGGAGCCCTGGTGGTGTGTACCTGCTTTGGCTCCGCTCTGGGCTCTTTTTGTGCAGCTTGAATGCTGCTGAGAGCCTGGCTTGGTGAGTGTATCCTGGCTACGGCGAGACTCCTGTTTTCTGAGTGCTTGCGTGTGTTGTGCATTGCTTGTGGCTGCGGCTGCGAAGAATATATGCGTAAACTATAGCTGGCAAGCACACAGCTGGGAAGTAGAAGAAATAGAAGTGAGTCCAGTAGTAGAAATGTGCTTTCATGCTTCTCATGGTTTGCAGGTATCACTAACCACATTTTACAACAACATTTACTGGTATACCTACTGCAAAAGCATTACTAAATCTTGTATCTGCCAAAATACAGCTTCTGGGTTTTTTTCCAGGTTTGGAAAGTACTGCAGTGTTTTTATTTTCCAAAAGACAGTGTTTGAGTGTAGTGATAGTTCATTAATGGATATTCTTAGTTACTAGTTCTGTCCCATTCTTACTTTTTCTGCCTGCCTTCTACTGAGTAGAACAAATGGGCTATGCAGCCTTAACAGTCACCTGTGGAATAGTTAGAGCAAAGTGTAATATTCTGAGGCTCCACTTTCCCAAGGCTTCCTGAAGGAGTCTCTGTTTATCATTCAGCCTGCAGTGCCTGGATTGGGTTACACTAGGAATGTGGAGCGCTATATGGGAAAATCAGTCAGGCTGTGAAAGATTTCAGGCTTTGAAATTTTATGGACCACGCTTGCTAATGCACATTCCATATTTCAGGGTGTCTGGCTACCCTCACTCCTTGTAAGGTTGTGATGTGCATTGTAGAATATATGTGAATGTTTCGTTACAAGCGTTACTGAACTGATAAACAAGGCCACGGACCTGGGAAGTTGCGGAGAGAGGAAATCCCATTAAGAGATAAATTATAGTGGCATCTATTAGTGTTGATACAGTTAAGAGTCAGTCACCATGTACAAAATATGATCTCTAATATGGTAAAGAGCACCACTGTAACTCCTTTTACACAACAGCATTCAGCACAATCCCAGTTTAGGAGTGGAGCCCACATTTTTCCTATATACAAATAATTACAAGACCCTCATCTACAGGTTTGATCTTCAGCTCCTATAAATCAAGCTCATATTCATAAAAGGATTTGCTTTCAGATATTTCAGCAGGACCTAAATTTGCAAGTTGCCAAGTGCGGATGATAGGACTTTGATCTAGTTGTGCATCTATTAACTGCAGCATACATTACATGTGCTTTGTAAAACAAAACAAGAAAGTCCATTAGCTCTTTAAATTAGCACTTGCGCATACAAGGTACCGTGTAAACAGTTTGAAAAGTCTAAAATTGTGTATTTTATTGAAGAGAATTTTTTCCTTATTTTTAACTTCAATCTGTCTTGTAAGGTTACCTACCAGCCCTGGTAAGATAGTTAAAAAACACAAATGAAAACCTATGAAATGGAAGGAACTTCCCAATTAAAGAGCTGCAACAGAATGTAATGCTCTTGTTCCCTCTGTGTTGAACACATGAAGCTAGTCAACTTTCCTGACTGCCTGTTAAAAAAGTGAGATATTAACAGCAAATACGTTGATGGGGGGTTAACAGATACATCTGTGTGTATTGGCTTATAGAAAGTGAGGCATGAATTCCAAAGTACAGAAGTTTGTCTACGTGGTCGTGTCCGTTAGCGTTTCCATCAAGCACAAGACTCCAGGTTAATGAACGCAACACAGAATCACTGCCAGTCCCACAAGTTGGCGCACACAAAAAAGCCATTTTAGGATTTTATATATCAAAGCAAAGAAGCCAAAAATTTGCTTGGAAGGCAGTAGACACCCCATTCAGATATAAACAATGTTCTGTGGGTTTAGGGGGAGACTCTACCTAATAAGCATTTCTCTGTAAATGTGCAAAAGAATCAGTTTTCTGCTGGATGAAATTTTGTGGCCTGGTTTGTGCAAATCAGACCATATGATTGTAATTTGACTGTAAAATGACTCACTACATTTCTTGAGCAACTCTGTCTTCTTTGTTCTGTAGCTCCATATTTTAAATGAGAATAGTTGATTAGAAGTTCTTAGGGTTTTGATCGCCAGAAAAAGAGAAATGTTGGTCCCTGGCAGCCACTCCTCCCTTGAGAAGACCACCCATAAGAAGACATGGTCTAGAATAAACTTCAGGCCCCCGTGAGAGACCATGGATTTCACCGATGGTGCCTGTCTGTAGCACCCGGAGAGTTATGGGTCAGTTTGAATTCCTAGCAACACCTGAGCTTATGCATACAGGTTCATGGATGCATTAAGGCTGATGGATTATGGACACTTTTCCCTAACATTTGTAGTGTTTTGTTGGGCTTATATCCAGACCTTAGTGTTATTCAGACCTCATGCTTTTTGTTTAAAATATGAAGCAAATGCATTGCGAAACTGATATATTTCCAAATAATTTTGTCATCAGGCAATTAAAATATCATGTGCTATAAGCATCTCTAAGACGCTATGGATGGGAAAGTTGCCAGTTTTACAAGTCACATTGCTTTCAAAAGTACAATGAATGTACAGTACTCTGAACAGTCTGGAAAGAAAAGTCATTTTCCAACTCCTAAAATCTTTTTTTAGCTTTTTGCAGTGCTCTGAAGTCAAATTATGACGATTTTAAAGGCAGAACTGTTAAATGCCAATGATTTGTCAGTACTGGCACACTTAAATTCTTAACAACATAGTTGGGCCATGCTTAATATCTTAATTGTGCATACGAAATGCTTTTAAAGTAAAGCTAGCCAGAAAATGTGTGCTGCCTATATTAAAAAAAATAAATCAATTCGCTTTATTGTATCAGAAAAAACTTCAAATAACTTGTACCTTTTTACTCTAGTGTTGCTGTTTCTGGCTAAGACTGTGACTGTGTAGACTAGGAATTTAAAGAGGGGTCTGCAAGGTCTCAGTCTTTTGACGAGATTAGACACCAGATTGTCTTCCTCGACTTTGAAAACTGCATCTCTCATAGGCTTGATCAAATTTATTTCAATTTATAAAAAGGTAAAAAGCATCTCTTGAAGCAATTTGTTAGCTTTAGCAGAAAGTGTTGTGAACCTGATGCCTTAGAAACGTAGAGGTTGAATGTGATATGACTAACTTCAGGCATTTTGATTTATTGTTGGGCTGTGCCTCGGTTGACTAAATTGTGGGATGGAGATGTGGGTGTGATGCCTGCCAAAAGGTGTGCAGTTTGGTATCTCTTCTCCTATGAGTGAAGAGACACTCAGAACAGCAATGTGGGTGTGGGAGAGGCACATACTCTTCCCTGCTGGTGCCTTCTGGGCTGCTTTTAGAACACCAGGTGCACTAAGTGAAAAATCATAAGCTAATTAAAATAAATGTTGCCTGTTCCATGGAAATTATGGTCATGAAGATCTTTAGTATAATGTACTTGAAAAAAGTAATGACATTCTAGAGCCTGTAATTGTTGTCTGGAAAGAAGAAAAAATGATGTGGCAATATTAATGACCAATCCCAAAGTAATAAAAGTTTCTTAGGTCTGTTCTTTAGTCTATTTAGTCTCCTTTAGGAACAAGAATTCCAATGAGAAAACCCCAGAGGAGTGCTAACTATAAGAAGATTTTAACTAAACAATTAACATTATCTTGATTACTATAACTATTTAGGAAGTACAGCAGGCCACGTATGCGCTGTGTTGATGTTCTAAATATATGCTTTGGATAACACACTTGCAGCCAGGAACTCTGTTGATGGCACTTCTTCTGGGCATTGGGTAGAATCATAGAATTGTTTATGTTGGAAAAGACCTTGAAGATCATTGAGTCCAACTGTAAACCTAATACCACGAAGTCCACCAATAAACTGTGTACCTAAGTGCCACATCCAAATGTCTTTTAAATACCTCCAGGGATGGTGACTCCACCACTTCCCTGGGCAGCCTGTTCCAATGTTTGACAACCCTTTTGGTGAAGAGCTTTTGCCTAATATGTAGTCTAATCCTTCCTGGTGCAAAGTGAAGCAGTCTGTTGCCTGAGCAGAAGTAGGTGGAAGAGAGGCAGTGAAAAGACCCAGCAATGGGCATCTCTTCTCCTGGTCCTTGGCCGATGAATGAGTGCAGAGTAAGAAAAAGGTATTAAGAAGAGCACAGTGTCCTGCCAGGTCAGATCTGCTGCAGCCAAAGAGCAAGAACAGTCCCACGATTGCTGGCTGTGCTCTGAGAAACTGAGCTTTGTTGGTAGAAAGATGAGAGCAAACCTCTTGATTATGTGTATAACTATACCAGTGCTTTGGCAGCAAAATGTAATTTTTCCTGTGCTGTGGAGGAGCCATCAACCTATTTTATCTTCTATTGTTCTCTGTATCTATTGTTCTGTGGGGAAAATCAGCATGTCTGCAATATTGAAGCACTTGCAACTATTTATGTCAGGTGCAAACCTATCACATGGTCATATCCATGTAAATGAATCCCAGGATTTTCCTAACTTTAGAGACTACTGTTATTCTGATGAAGATGTAGCCCTCATGGCTGTCTTGGTGGAAGTGAAGTGCTAGTTGCCCAAGAGCATTTTGCCATTTTTTAATTCAAGGGTTATGTGTGTAGAGACACTACCTTGTTGAGAGAGGTAGTTTGTGATGATATAATGGGGCACAGAATGGGATATTTTGAGAACAAGAGTATAGCAGAAAGAGGATTTCAATGCAAATTTGGAATGTTAGTAAAATGTATGTCTTTAAAATTATAATGTTTCAGACAGAAAAAGCAACTTCAGAATATCTGAAGAAGAAAAGATCTTCTTATGCAGAGGTAACTTTATGAATACAGGGCCTTTGTCTCTTTTATGTTAACTGCCCTCTCATCTTACACTGTTTTGGAAGTGTGAAAAGAACCCTTAAAGGGAGGGTATATTTAACACTGCTGCCTCTGGTGCCACATTTCACATCAGCAATGGGCTAGGGAGAAATCAATATAAATAAGAAGCAAGTAGTTGTGGATATGTGCTGAAGGTCTTATTGATCCTTGTATTTTGATCTGCCGGTTTTTTTTTGAAAATTCACACTTAAATTTTTGTAGGAAATTGTATCTGAAAAAAGAAAGCGATTAGTTATTCTTTTCTGATGCTTAGGAATGTGGCATATAAATATGACTGAAGCAATGAGCATGAGATTTCATTGCAAGTGCTGAGGGAGTAATAGATGGGAATTAGCAAAAGAATAGGAGGAATGAATGGGGATATGCACGGAGCGTTTATTCTCTTTGAAAGATGATCTCCCTCTCTGAGACTTAGAGTTACTAAATAGCTAATGGCTGATACAAATGGCTGCAGATAGGGTAGATGGCCTCAAGATTGATGGCTGACTGTTGTTGGTCTAGGTTTTTAATCCAGGCTTCTGCTGGAATGCAAAGTTCCTAGCTCAAGATCAATTATATAAGGACATCAAGAAGAAAAAGACAGTCACGGTATTTGTCTGCTTCTGAAACTCCCCAAGACGTGAAACTGGTTTTGCTTGCAGTGACATGCCTGTTAGTGCCAGGCAATGTAATACATTCTTATTACAACCCTTTGCTTGCAGTTAATAGTAAAAAGAACTTTTCTAATACATTGCTCGTTCCTTGCACTTTTTGATGAACTGTGATTATGTTGTCTACACAGACAAATCCTGGGGACTTGGGAGGTCACTGTAACAGAGCAGAAGGTGCCTGAGTCAGTTAGAGTGGGCAGCATGTTGGTAGCTGTGCTCTTATTCGAAATGAATTTCATCACACTGCAGAAATACTAGAATACACCCAGAATACAACTGGGAACAAAAGAAGAATTATACAACAAGCAGAGATGGGCCTGAATCAATTGTTAACTCTGAATTAGAAGACACTTTCATGTGAGCTCATATCTGAAACATGCGCCTTGTTCTCACTGGTGTTAACAAAACGGAGGTTGATACAGGGAATGGGAGCTATGGGTAATGTAAGAAATCTAAACTTTCAAGTGTATGTCCAAACCGCAAGACATACTTAGATAATGACCATGAAGCAGTTGTCTCAAGTGTAGAGGTCCTTTACAATAACACCTGTTAAACCTCCTTTGATTTTCCATTAACTAAATACCAACAGAGAGGTATATGATTGTGTAAGGCTGAGAAAAAGATAGAGCGGTAATATTTTAAAGGCACTTTTAAGAAATGGTAACTCTAAAAGAGCGTGTGCTATTATTTTTTATTTGCTTTTATCTTCTGATCATTCTTCTAATACATAGAGTGTGAAAGTGGGATAAGTGTTACGTGCACAAATGCATGCATCGCATTTTAAAAGCACAACTTAAAGTGGTCCTTTGCTCATTGAATATCATTCTGTGAAGGAGAAGAAAAAGTTTCTACTCGGGTCAAAGGTGATGCAGCAGACTGCAGACAGTTGATGTTGATGATATTGTTTGAGATGATACAATCAGTAATAGTTACAAATAAGACTGAGTTTCCACACAGAGTAAAAATATTAATTGAATAGCTTATAGCCAATGCCAAAAGGCAATAGATAATTTGATTAGAAAAGGGAACTAGATTAATTGAACACATAAATTCTTAAATACTGGGTCAGTTTGACAGCATGAAAATACTGGCTAATAATTTTAAATGAAATCTTCCATCCAAATGTCAAGTGCTGTTACTTCCTACACTTCTATAGTCAAACAGCTATGGTCCAAATTCTGTACAAGTGGAAGAATGAATTTTTAAAGATGAAAGTGGAAGAAATTTTTAATTTTTTCATCACTTATTTCTGCCTTCTGAAGAATTCTCTAATACAGCAGGTAGTCCTTTTCTGGTTTTATGTTCCCCATTGCGCCCTATTAAGTCACCAGACTGGTATTCTATGGAGAATGTAGCGATGTGCAGAGCTTTGGAGCCTATCCTTGCCCTCTTCTTGGAAATAAAAGGCACAACCTACTTTCTCTGCCCTCTCTGCCCCACAAAGTTTCCTTAACTGGTGAGTTTAGCTATGAGACAGGACATCCTGTGTCATTTCAGCGAGTCCATATGGTTCTTGAATGCTTTTCCCAAGGTGGGGATTAAAGAACATCAAATGCTGCTTGATGGAGAGAGGAAATCTCATGTAATGCGTTTGTTCTGCTAACATCTATGTAAAGAGCTGTCTGGGAGTTTTGGAATGGAATCTGTCATCGCTGTAATCCGGTTCTGGAAAATCGTGATGGAGACAGCAGAGGGAGTGATATCATTGGCTGTCTGACACAGTCATTGCCCACAGCAAACTCATCTCCTTACCAAACTTTCCTTTGTCTCTGACATTTGAATGCCCACTTGGCAAGGCTATTGGTGTTGCCTTTTTTTTTTTTCTTCCTCTTTTCACAGCTGTGTTAAAATTTGAAACACAGATATGTGAGAAAAAGGCCAATATAGCAGCGGGTCTGTTCAACGTTCTCTGCAGACCTCAGAGGAACTTTTTTATACATTCTGCCTTCTGTCTCATATGCAGGAAAGTCTGCTTTGGTCCTTACGATGCAATAAACAAACCTCTGTGTATTGACTTTAGATTTTAGCATTTCTCTCACAGCCTGTGGCAAGTGGTAAGACTGAAAGAAAGAAACAGTTTGCTTTATAAGGGTTGTGGCCTGCCCTCATTCTGACATACACCTATTTGTTGAGAACCTGCTACCATGTAGGGCAATGGAAGTTGTATGACATGATGCAAAGGTGCTATTTATATACCATGTGCTAGCAATTAAACAATTGTATCTCGTTGCTATCCTTTTCAGCCTTTGTGGATTGATCCACCAGTGATGGGAAACACTGTGGTCTGCACTACTGGGCGTGAGAAGGCAACCTGTATTGTAATCCTGCCTTAGAGGTGCCTGTTTTGCAGGGTAAGTTATATGTTGTGTGTATGGACACCCTTGTTTGTAAGGCAGAGTTGCAGGTTGTGTTTTATGAATTAAATCATGTTTTTATTTATTTGCCTTTACATACATGCTATTGTTTTACAGATAGCAACTTTATGTATAACAGAAAGTCTTGTTTTCAGAGATGATAATCACTGAGAAGGCAATGATTTTGTTTACTGCTATGCGTACTCAGTGTTATTGGAGCCAAGCCCACAGAGATTAAGTTTAAATGTATCGAGAATACACCTTATCTGCAAAACAATGGCTGCTGATGTCATAAAAGTAAGGAAACTCCAGAGTGTTGGCAGATGCTAAAGCTATACCTAAATTATGGCATCTGAGTGTATTTCTGAGGTCTTAATATCAGTATGTGTCTCCTGGTTCCATCAGAGCTTCATGCGGGGATAAGACCTGAACATGTCTCCGTCCCCATTTTTCCTTCCATTTCTCCCTGGTTTTCCACTTCCCAGGAGCATGAGAGCTGGGTGGGAAGGGAGGATTGACATGCTGAAGCTACATTCTCCACCTGAGTAGCGGGAAACTTCTCATGCATGCCAAATAAGTTCTCTCCAAGGTACTTGACTGACAAGTTGGATTTCTTTACCTTTTGACATTTATTTACAGATTTCTTAGTGTAAACTTGTCACTGAAATCTATTACGTTCTTTAGTTTTTCAATTTGATTCATCGGTTGCTAGTGTTATGGATCTTTGATTAGACCACTGAATAGGACTAGAGATATACGAAAGAGAAGCAGGAGTGAAATATTACCAATTCGTATCTTTTTTTTCCCACTTGAACAAAACCTAATAAATGGTTGAACTCCTCCATTCGGTGACTGAAATGATGTGGCTCCTGTGCACAATGTATTGGTTACCGGTGTTCAGAACCCACAGCTAAATTGCCTCTACTTGGTTTTAGAGAAAAATGAGCTAGGTGGATTGTTTGGATTCATCAGACAAACTCTAGCAGAAGAGGAGATGGAACATTATCCTCATCACTGCCAGCACCACCACCTGCAGAGGTTATTGCCACCTGAGTGGGAAGAATCCCTTCCTGCTAGAATCTGAGACACAAGTGTGAGGACTTGGTATGGACTGAAGCTGTTTGTTCAAAATGGAATCATAACCATTTCTTCCCAATGAGTCTGATCAAGTGGAAAAAGTTTATCTGTTTCTGAGAGGTGTCTAGGCCTATAGCAGTATGTTTTTCTCTGAGGACTAAGGAAACTTGGCTTTAACCCTGGTTTGGGCAGCATCCCGCCCTGAGAACTGGGAAGTCAGTTCAGCTTTGAAATGGAGGTAAGGGCAGGAAAATTTTGAGACCTGTGGATGAAAATTGTAGCATCAGCTTTCTGTATGACACAAATCCTGGTTGTGTACTGAAATCAGAAATGTCACGTTACATGCAGGAACTCTGTAAGTGCTGGAGTTTTTGCTGTACACAGGGTTTCTGTTCAGTTGGAAGGAAGCTCCACTGAAGCAATTTTGGGCTGAAATTCTCGGCAAGAATTTATCAAAATCAAGACTGACTGTGTTTTCAAGTGCACTGTGCAGAGAACAACATAGTCTATACTAGATTTCAGCTCTTTAATTTATGACCTTTACATAATTCCTAAAATCTTTTATGGTGTCACTAATTATTTGTTAAAATTGCCTGTCAGTAACAGTTTTCTTAAACAGCATTAATTCTACTTCCGCATGGACAGTATATTTTCCTGCTTTGGTTTTGATGCTCTTGGGTAATGCTACATGGCGAGGGGGAAGGGGAGCTGAGCAGCCAACTGGGAATCTTCAACACAAAAACTATTAAGGGGTGATAAATCATTGGAGGCCCAGCACGTGATTAAAAGCTGTGGCCACCAGCAGTGACCCATGGGGATGAAGGTATCAGTGACAGAGAGCAGGAGGAGGTGTTTAGCATTCCTGTTCGGAGGCCTAACCAGGGCACCGGTATTTGTTTATGTTTCTGTTCCACTGACTCCTGTGAAATGCCCTCTGTCTGTGCAGGGAACACACATCGAGTTAGGAAAAGTATCTTTGGTATTTCTTGAAATGTCAAGGCATGGATACTTGGAGGTAATGCGTGAGGAGAATTACCTGGGACTGCAGAGTGAAAACTGAACATTTAGTCAGTTCTGGGCTCTGTGAAACAACAGTCAGCACTACATAGTTCTTGTAATTTTAGGTGAACTTTACACAGATGCACAGAATATTGTGCATAGATCTCATTTCCTCTCAACTAAGCCCATCTAGAAAAAACAGTTTCTCTTGGACCAAGCATGGGGACATTCACTCTCAAGTTCTACTTAGTTCTTGGCTTAACAGAAAGCTTGATTAAATAGAGTAAAAAAAAATCATTATGATTTGACCCATTTTGATATATGTTTGGAGCAATAATAGTATGTTTTGTTGCTGTGTGCAAGACAGTGCAGACAATTCCTATGTTGTTTTTTATATAGCAACTATTTGCCAACAACATTTTGCTCGATGTTTACCAGCGTGTACAGTGGTACGGTTCCGGTTGCAAAGTGCTGGCAAGATAGAGGAGCAATGAATAAAAACACACTTTGGAAGGCAGTGAAGAGCAAGCTGAATGAGAAATCCAAGATCTTATGTGGTGGCAAGCCTCTGAGTTATACTGGTAGAGAACTGTAGGACTAGGAGAGGAGAAGCTTGGTTTGACATGTGGAAAAGGTCACAAGAAAGGACTTGAACAGAGAAGAAGTCACAACATCTTAGCAAATGAGGTGCCTTTGAAGACCAAAAGGGCAACAGAAACTTATTTTTTGAATGCCACATTTTTTATAAAGACTTTTTATCTGCTTAGAGACATCCTTTTTTTCCCGTGAATTTATTCTACCATGTGTGAAAGATGGTCTTGTCATGCTTAACAGTATCATAGGAGATACTTTTTGAGCATGTTGTATTATGCTTGATGGCAGCAACCCCAGAATGCTCCAAAGAAACACACTCGTCAAGTACAAATGATTCTACACGATAGCTTCTTCCTATTCTCTGTAGGCAGAGTTGTGGTTTGAGGCCTGAATGGGATGATTTTACGTTCCTTCCCATGCTCTTTTTATTACCTTGAATTGGATATTTTCAACAGCCATATAATCCTGAACAACTGAGAAGCAACTGACTGTAAACTTCTTGAATTTTCACCAGTGCCAGGAATATCTTAAAAATTTTGCTGTGCTACAGATAAGCAGGTGATTACTATACAATTGATGCTGCTCAACAGGATACACGAGTGATATGGGCACACCTTGTAAAGAAAGAACATGACACAAGGAAGTTGGTAATAAACCGGTGTAAAAGGCTGACAAGGACTCTTAGCAAGTTTGGAAACATTATGGTCGCCAGATGTGCTCCTCCAGATGTCAGGATTTCCTATTTATGCTTCTTCCGGTCAGGAGAAGGGTTCCCATGATAATGTGTTAGAGCTTTTGAGGCACAAGGGTTACCCGACCCTGAAAATTAATTCTGTGACTTTTACTGCGAATTATGCTTACTAGTAGAAAAGACTGCAATCCTACACACCCTCTTGTGCATGAAGGATCAGCAAGATGCCTTGGTAAGTGAAAGATGGAAGAAACTGACAATAAAAATTGGAAAAAGTAAAAATTCATTTACAGGCAGGAGGCCAATGCAGGGTCTGTGTGGTGCTTAACTCCCAGCAGAACCCTGGGGTGTTTAGAAACATACTGTGCACACGGTTGGAATCATCCTTCCAGGGTGCTCCTCAGCCAGTGACTTACAATTGTCCCTGTTGCATCTGAGTAATGGTATAACACAATATAACTCCTGCTAATTTAATAATCTGCTGGTAGTTCAATTCTTTCTTCTTGGATGTCCGTAAAACTGTAGCCAGGTGTTTGCTGGTCAGTTGTCATCTGCTGCAGAAGACACTTCTCTGAAGTGATGTTGTGCGTCAACTGAAACTACACCAAATTTGTCATTACCTCATAGCTTCTTCATACTCTGGCTACGTAATTGCTTCCTAAACTTCAGTTTCTGTTCAAGTGCCCTCAAGCCATGTGGCTTTGAAAAACAGTTCTACTCTTCATTGCTGCAAATAGTTACCTTTGCTCTGCCTTGCCCCATCCTTTTTGACCCTGGTCCCTTCTGAATACCTGGAGACATCCTCCTCATTCTTGTGTGAGGGTCTCAGGTCCACAGATCCTTCATGTCAGGAAGGTCTGACATGTCTTGCCTCTGTTCCAGATCTGTGGATTTCCCACAGCATCTTTCCCTTAGTTTGACCTTTCTTGATCCTTTGAAGGATCCAAGATTCCATCAAGCTAAGTTCAATCACGGTTCCAGTGCCGGGTCTGCTACTTGAGTCCCAATGACAGTACACAGGGAGTGCCTATGGTCCGAGACCCATGCGTGGCCTGTATTCCAGCCATCAAATTCAGTGTCTTCCTGGAGATACTTTTTGCCAGCAAGAGATATGTGTATCTGTCCATCATCCTTTTCCCCTTTGGGGTAAGCTGCCAACCCAGTTTTCTCTGAGTGGTTTTTCTAGCTTTTTTCCTTTTTTTTCTTTTGCATCACACTCTCTTTTTGCAGAACGTGAGTCTAGATTATGAAGCAAATGATGAGAGAAAGAAGAAGTGAGGAGTGAATGTACCTTCATGTTGCACCAAAATGTTTAATATAGGCATCTGCCAACAGCAGAAATGCTGTACTTTTTACAGGGAAAAGGTAGGGTTTATTTTTTTGCCCAAGAGCTCTTTAAAAAAGTCACCTACACCTAACAGACAATTCCAATAGGCAAATTAAATGGCTATAGGAATCCTAGGTAGAAGCAAAAGTCACGTACAGGTCTCCTGTATCTCAATTCAATGTTTTATCTGCATGAGACAAATGAAAGACTTACTCAATATCTGATTTCTCTCCATGATTACGTAGTCACAAATGATAGTTATTGAATGCTTTACTTAATAACTAATGTATATTCATTTCTATTTTATATTCGAGTAACTTCTAATATTGTCTTTGCTACTTAAAATGACAGAGAAACTGGGCTGGGAGGGGCATCAGATGGTCACATAAACAGCGCAGTGCTTCCAAGAGCATCAGTCATACTCATCTATTCCTAAAAAGGTGCTTGTACTCCTAAGAGACTTGCTAGGCTAGAGGATCTCACATGAGGTCATGTGCTGGGAGCCCTTGAAAATGACAGAGCAGGGACTGGAGTCTGACTCGTGTGTAAGGGAATCTTCCAAATCCAGCTATTGTCTATTCTGGATAACAGCAAGAGTGACACTAGTTTTAAAGGCTACCTGAACTGTGGAACACACCTTCTGGAAGATGAGACTACCCAGGAAAAGTGATGATAGTATTTCAGTAATTTTCCAGACAACCAGACTTCATTCAAATAAACAAGTTTCCAACTGCATTGTCAAAGGCAAGATGTTTCCAATGTGAAGGAAACCAAAGTACGGATATCTGCCTGAGTTTGCAAAGAGCCTGAAACAATAATTCCGAGTTGGTGAAGACAAGTTAAATGGCAATACTTGACAGTTTATAGAAAGTGTTAAGAAAGTGGAAATACAGAGAGTTCTGCCTGCATCTCAGAAAGTATGTGGTATAAAACATTAACCATGTGAGAGATATGAAGGAACAGCAAATTTGGAAAATTTCATTGTCCTAGATGTGAATTTCTGCTTGCAAACATCCTGGAAAATATGAGACAGTCCTGAGGATTTCCCTGTATGCATGGAGTGTCCTATAACTGCTTTGTCTTTATGGATCATACATTTAATGTGATATCTTTGCTTCTTGACCAGCTGGGCGTAAGCCTTGTGTAAGTTAGTCTGCATCTTAGTTTATAGTTCTGGGAAGACACTTGCGTTTGTGTGCAGACTGTGTTCCTTGTCAAACCCTCATGTTGTTATACAAAGCTCTGTATTAATTTGGTTCACATTGCAAAATAAATCCTCCTGACAACTCGAGGTTTGTTTAGTAAGGCTTGAGCAACATGGAGAAGTGTTTATGGACTGAATGTAATACTATTATGAAAGATACTGCTTATACGTTCTCAGCGGTGATCCAGCCCAATATTTCACATTTTGGCCCAGGCTACTGCTTTGTGCTATCTTTATAGATAGTTATCTGTGGCCACTTCAGAATTACTTGGTTCGATTATTTATATATAGACTTCTTAAAACTCGTCTGCTTAAACGACAACCTGTGTTTATGGCAAAGGATTTTCTGGAGTTCTGTGCTGCCTCTAGCAAAGTGACTCAGCCTGATTATGGGTAAATAGGCAACGCTGCTGTGAAAACCAGCTTTCTGCAGACCCAGAGGGTCAAAGCAGTAGCCTGGAAATGCATTTGGGTCACCACGCAGACAGGAGAGACCTTTAACAATTACTTTTAATTTGACTTGCAATCAAACAGAAATAGATGGCAAAGCAGGAAATGGTATCTTTAGGCATGACATGAAATAGTATTGCTGTCAACTTGAATAAGAAATTCTTACTTCTTTTTAAGCGGCTACATATTTAAATAGCCTGTAGGGTCAAACAGCCTTTCCTGCAGCCCTTTGATAGCTGGCCTGATAACAGCATATACACTATAAATATCCTAAATCAATAACCCTGTATCACTGCTGAAAGCAGGCGTGTTCACATATCACAGCAGATGGGAAGAAAGCAAATAATATTTGTCTTGCCTTTCAAATTGATTTCCTGTTTTCAGTAAGCCAGAGTCTGTCCATATGTTAATCAGATTGCTAAGAAAGATAGCAGGGCTCAGGGCAGCAGACTTTTACTTGACCTGCTCAGAGACGGGGTTCGAGGAAGGGAGGAGGAAGTCCTAAATGGTCCTAAAATATCTGTGGCAGAAGTAGTTTTTACTAATGTTATGCAAATGCCGGTAATTCGCTGACTTTCCTGGAAAGTGCTGAATGCTCTCTCCTTTCCTTCCTAGGAAGACAATCTTCACAGTGCTCAGTTAGCTGTAGGGTTGGATGTCTTCACTGAGGATTTCTTAATACATCTTGTGTTTCATCTTGGAGAAGGTGAAAATTCTGGCATCCCAATATTGGGTAGAAAGACTCAAGGTCCTTGGGCAGTGCAAAGGCTGCAGCACATCTCCTCTGCCTTCCCTTGCCCTTCTTCAGTCAGTGCGCTGTGTTTCTTTACTGCTCTGAACTTGTGCTAACACGTGGCTAATTCAACTGCAATGTGCCCTGCCATGAGGCACAAAGACTGTCCATAATGGCTTCCAAATGGACTCCCAGGTCATATTTTTTTTCTCTTCAGATGGAAGATTTTAATTATCTTTAATGACAAGTAGTTCAGAGATAATTTGTGTGCACATAAACTCTAATAATGTTTATGGTCAATACATAATTGCCTGGGAGAAAATGATGGTACACTTGATGTTCTGAACGTATTTTCTGTGGAAGGTGTTTATGTGTATTCTACAAGCTCTTTGGTTTTATTCTGGTTTTAAAATAACAGATTTGTAAAATGTTCGGTGCAACGGTGTGAAGAAAATAATTTCAGTGGATGTTTAGTCAATACTCATGGTATTGAAATCTCACGTGGCAGCTGCAGTTCTGCAGAAGTTGTGTGTTCGTGCCAATGTGACATACTTATATTATCATAAACATAAAACCCAACCAAATATATCTAACATATCCTATATGGAATATACAGTAAATACCAAAATGAATGGGTAATATGTCAAATTTGTATACATTTGGTGTTTTGCACTTGGCTGATATAAGACAAGATGATCCTGGCATCCCCATTGAATCGCAAGTAGCACTTTCAGTCTTTTAAGACGAAGGTGGATCCAACAGGCAGAACACTACGCTTGGTTTAGGACACTACTTTCAAAAACCTACCTTCATGTTGGATTTTTAGCAAGTCAATGATCTATACCATTTTTCCCCATCTCGTGATGGAGAGCAGTACTTCCTGCCTTGTGGAGCTGAAAAATACCCTGAGGACTGGGATGTGGTCAGATTCCACAAAGATACCTAAAAGAGAAATGGGTGTGCCAAGGATTAATTTAATCCAAATCTTAATTTATGGTGCTTGCTGTTTGGGAGCTCGAAGGGGAAGAAATGAGATGAAAATGATGCTGTTAACTTCTTTCCTGTGCACAGTGCCCAATGGCTGTGTTCAGGAAGCATTTAAGAAGTCCAAATGCAGGGAAGACCACAGCTGATCATTCTTTATATTTCTGAAGTTAAAAGACAAAAACATAAGACCACCCCTTCCTGTAGTGGCTTTTATTATTAGAAAAGAAAAGCAGTTTTTTTGGAGAGGAAGGATGATTTTATGGAGCTGGAAGCCAGATGATCTCACTTCTAATCCTAGTGTTGACACAGATTTTCCTGTGCAACCTCAGAAAAATCTCTTGCTGCATTCCAGTTCCAATCAGTAAAATGCAACAATCATTCTTTGTTATCTCTGAGGAGCACTCTGCAATTAATAATGCATTTTTTTTAAGTGCTTGAAGATGGTAGTTTTTTATCCAGTCAGGTTTTTTATTGTTCTTTTAAAAGCATTTAAACAGATTAGGTCTCAATTCTTGTGGCAGTTTAGGAGTTCTGCTTGTGTCTCCGTTGGTATATACCTCAATCCATTTCAAAGTTCTTTCATGAACTAATGTGTTGGCAAAATAGAAAAGCTCTGGAAATAAATGGAGTTCCTGATGAGTATTTTGGTAATTCCATTAAGAGAAACAAAAAGATATAATCAAGTGAAACTTGTTAAAGTATTTTTAAAGTCACTATTCTAAAATATGTAATCAACTGATATCTTGATTAAGAGCCAAACTGCCTCCAACCTTGTGCTGCCTACTTCCATGCCGCTGCTGCTACTACTGCTACCCAGAAGAGGTACACATAATTTCTTTTCCCATAGTTTCTGCCCTTATACTTTTATATATGCCACCGTGTCATCATGATGCACAATAACCTGTGGAAACCCTACAGATACTTTGACTCACTGCTACTTCAGGTTGGCCATAGAATTCTCTGGAGTACTCGGGGTGTAACATTCTCCAGAAGGCAAATTTTTAACTTTTCAAAACCCATCATTTGCCTTTGTCATGTTAGGAAAATGTTCATAATGGGACTGAAAAGCAGTCAAAGTTTGAGCTCAAAAACTCTCTTTTTGGTGACTCTTTTGGGTTGAGTTAATGGGTAGAGCCTTGGCAAAGATTGTAATGTTTTGCAGCAGCCACTGCAAAAAAGAATAGGAGAGAAGCCAGAGAAAAAGTGACATGGGTAAGGTTACAGAGCAGTTCAGCACCTGAATAGGGACAACATTACAGATCTCCTGGTTCCAGCTTAGTGCTTTAGCCAACAATTTATGTCAGTTGCTAAATATCCAAATTATTCATCCTGATTCTTACTGCGCATATAGTTGGGTCCCCTCTTCCTTTTCCATATAATCACCATTTAAAAATCAGTACAAGCATCTTTTTGTTCCTTTTATTTGCTTGCCATTTTCCTAGCTGCAAATCTGATTCTTGGTAGAGACAGTTACTGTAATTTCTATGCTGTTATCTGATCTATTTTTTAGTGTGTGTAGCTGGTTTTGAAAGCAAATACAGAGTAATCCAGTTAGACTTTATTTAAATCCATTCAGTAGGAACAATTATCTCAAATGCTGCAGCTTCTGACATGCATCACCCTAGAAAAGGACACAATGATGTGTATAAAAATATGACCATTTAACTTGAGTGGTGCTTAGAGGACATGAGAATACAATCACCCTGTTGCTTGAAATAATATTATGTGGCTAAAATGTGACAAACGGGTCTTGACCATAGCCATTAATGTCTATGCTTAATAAAGAGGGTCTAATAAAGGCACTCCAAAAAAGTTACCACATATTACAAAGAGTTGCTGTGCTGTTTACATCAGCAAATATTTTAGGTAGAGGGAGAAAATCGTTAAGTGTTGGCTGCTAATCTTGGGTGAATGTAATAGATTCAATTATGTAATGTGACAATGAATTTGCTCTACTTTGCCTTGGGTTAGAATTTAAGCTTCTCCCCTTCAGATTTATTCAGATTGTTAAGTGGCTGCTGAGAAGCTGGAACTTTGTCAAACCAACTTGGCTTTAAATTTTAAATTATTTTTAATCAATATGTGAAGAGGCCAAGCTCTGCCATATGTTACTCACCATCCATTAGTTGGTAGCTGGTCATTAAACTCTCACTAAGGTTTCCTAACTGTGACTATTGTGGTGATTTTTTTCTCTCTCTCTTTGTAGAGTATGGGCAAAGGGGAGCATTCGTGGCAGATTGCCTTGAGGACAATAAAAACTCTCATGTAGTATGGTTGGTTGTTCAGACACAGACAATAGAGACATTTTGCTATTACCATTTGCCAGCTATCAAGGGGTTTCAAGTCCCCTCCCCCTTGGTGCCTACAACTCAAAACAGATGCAAAATCTTTCTTTTCAGTCCTCTTGAAACGACCTGTGGTGGTGCAGTGTCATTTAGAGGAGAAATTATTGGAGTGAGAGTGGCTTGTAACAATAGGGGCCTTGTGCCAGGCACATGACAGAACAGTGAGGGGGCTGTTGGTGACTTTATTGGGGAGGAGAACGGCGATCTGGCAGGTGCTGCCATTGTTAAAGGTCTCCGCTCCTAGACAGTGGTCGCAGATGAGTTCATGTCATTTTGTTCAAGCTCTTTACGCCGGATTCAGTGATGTGACACTGGTCAAGTAGCCGATCCAGCTTTTCTGATCTCCTTGACCTGGTCCCTTCTGTAACACAACCCTTTATTGCTGAGATATGTCAACATGCTTCCAGGCCATATGGCTTCAAGCTAGAGTAACTTTTGTGCTCTCAGAAAGGGACATAATCACTTAATGTTTACTCTTCTAATACAGCCCTGGTACTCGCTACTGATCTTGGCATTATTCTGTGAAGATGCCATCCAGAAAACCAATTAAACTGTATTGATATAAAATAGATACTTTGGTTTAATGCTGAATTTGACAACAACAGAAATGGTTGTTTATGAGCTGAAAGCTCCCACTGGATATATTTAGAAACATGGGCTCTCAAGGGGTTCCTTTTAATATTTACAGCAATTCTGGGTGGGATTGCCAACTAGCAAGGGTGAAGAAGTTTAAATTTTTTTACACTCAAAAGAATCGCATGAGTGATGTTGAGTAGAAAAGGTTAAACACATTGAAGTGAATGTATTAATGCATTAATTTTACTCATGTCACCCCTTTTCTCAAAGCACCAGGCCACACTATAATAGCTACATCTGCTTCTGTTGTACATATTGTTTAGTGCTAGATTTTTGGCTCGGAGAATAGAAACTGGTCTTTCTGTGGGGAAACAAAGAATTTGTTTTTGTAAATTGCCATTTTTTTTCTGAATAAATCATGAAAAATGCGGCAGATTGAACAGATCAGCCATATGGAAACTGGCAAATTTTAGTCTGCTAAGGATAATCAAACATGGATGTTACATAGTCTAATGAAATACATGTTTGTGGCACAGGAGAGAAGCAGAGAGACACAAAATGAGGAGATGGCCCTCAGAAAGAAAAATTGCATCTTTCGGATTAGAACTGCTGACATACAAAAGATCAGAAGTAGTTTCAGAGCCAGTTAACAGACGTGGCATAGGTAGATCTCATACAAACAGTGGTTATACATCCAAAACTGGCAGACAATTTATAAAATTCCACTAAAGGGGCATGTTTTTTGTCTTAACAAACATCATAGAGCTGTGCTGATACATTAGGAGCTAGAATAAAGACTTGGTGATGATATGTGGAGGAACTTTGACCATATAAACTCATTTGCACTTGAGATAATTATTATTGTTCTTATTAGACATGTTTGACTACCTTTTGATTGTCAATATATAACGTAAAATAAAAGACAGACCAATTTACAAGCAACAAATGTCTCTCATTAAAAAAAAATATATATATTGTATCAGATATAGAACAAAAATAATCAAGAAATATGGCTTGCAGGAAAAAAAAACCTGTGTAACTCTTGCTAGGGACAAAGCGAAATCAAGTATCTCAGTCCTTGTGAGATATGAACCCCCATAAAGCTGAGGAGGAGCTTTTTAAATGTTATCTCTTTTGTTGAAAATCTGAGAATTTACCATATTTTTTCTTATATTTTAAATAATATTTAAATATATATTTTTATCCTGTATTTTAAATGCTTTCTACTAGGTCGCCTTGAAAACTTATGAGGTTTTCCGTTAGGGCAAACAGTTAGCACAGAAAGTAGGTAGTTTCTGGAGTGAAACCTGGAGTCAATGAGCCAGGAACATAATAGGAAAAGGCATGAGGGCTTGTAGGAATGTTTAATATCAGTGTAATGGGAAATGACTCAAGTATGCAACCAGACTCATGACAAACACTCTACAAACAAACAAGCACTTTCCACCTCATTCCACAAAAATAACAAGCAGAAAAGCAAATGTAAAACAAATCTATGGGGCAGTAGAGAAGGGTGTGGGGGAATATGATCTGCTTAAAGAATATCACTAAACCTTCCAATTTCTGCTATCTATAATTCTCCCAGGAAAAGGGAGTCCCATCTCTGGGTGTGCTACTCACTCACATTGTGACCTTTAAACGGAGTAAACCTCTCTGTTCTTATCTGCATTACAAGCAGTAAAAGGGAAGAGATTACTTCCCAGATGTGGGGAGGTTTTCATTAGGTTCAGTAGTGCACTCTGACCCTTTGGATGGCAGAGGCAAAAACACAAAGAAGAATGAGGGCACACACACATACGGTTTGTGAAATTGAGCCAAGTACTCCACACTACCCCAGCTGTGTGACAAAAGCTTGTGCGGTCAAAGAATTCTCTGCCTCCGAAGGGACAGTTCTTACAGCTTGACAGAGCTGCAGAACATGCATTATTGGCACAATACTGTATTAAATATAAAATGCCAAATCCAGGCTTTCAGGGTCTAAGAAATGCCAGGCTTGAACCTGGTTGTCTGTGGAACACAAATTGGCCCACTTGTACAGATGCAATATGACGCAGCCTTTAAAGGTGTGATCAAGCAGCATTTTTCTACAGGGCCTCTGCTCCATTCACAGATCTGCTCAGGAATGAGCTTCAGCTGAGCAGTCTGATGAGCTGGAATGTGAGTATTAAATGAGAGAACTAGAGGCTCACCAGTGGGATAGAGGAGTTTTTTTCATACAGATCCATTCATATAGGGAGTTCCATTAATGTTGTGTGGCCAACCTTAGTTCTGACTTCTCAGGCTTTCTGAATTCTGAGAACTTGATCTTGTTGTCTTTTTAACACTTCTGTATTTATAGGTTTCCATTAGTTAGTTTGTACCTTCTCTACAATTAAAAAAACAAACTAGATGTATGCATATGCATAATTAAAACTCTCACCTATTCTACTCAGAGATAACCACAGGTTCACCAACATAGTTTGGAGTTTTAAATGCAGTGCACAGACCAGTCAAGCTGCAGAGATTCTGGTCATAAGATCAACTTGTAGTGCGTGCACACAGACACACACTTGGAACAGATTTGCTGGTATTTATCAAATGCAGAAAGCCTCCACGCTTGGCTCTGATGGGAACAGCGCCACAGTTATCCAGTTGTCCATCTTGCAGCTTCTTGTTCAGCCCATATTCTTTAATCTGCCCCAGTTCGCAACTCCTACTTATCAACTTGGTGTGTTTTGGTTAATTCTCCTTAGCCTGAGTCCTTTTCTCATACGACAGCTCAATGTCAGTATGTCTGCTTATATTCAGTTTGTATTCAGTTTGCATGTTAGCACCCAAAAAATCCACGCACATAGTTAAGTGAAGGTACTGTGTTTGAATTGAGGGCCAAATCTGGCTCAATCTATTCTCCCACTTCAATTGCCAGTTGTTGTCCCTTTCTCCAACCAATTGTCTTCTGTATCGAAATCCTCTCAGTGTTCTCAGTACTACCTGTAAGCTTTATAATAAGCATAATAAGCAATATACATAAAAATAACAGTGACAGGTAATAAACTAAGCTTAATAGTAATGTTACCAGACCCCCCTGAAAGTGCATGTTTGAAAACTGGCTGTCTTGTGGTTTTTTTTCAGAGACCAAAAGAGGTCATGGATCTTGGAGGCGATGGTGGTGGATCAAGCTCCATCTCAGTGGTCTGAACGCTCCGTAATCATCCCCAGGGCTTATGACGCTATAAGTATTTTGACAGTACTCAAAAATTACCCTATCTTATTTTAAAATAGGAAGCAGTAGTGAGGCAGAAGGATAGCTATGGTCCACAGGGTTTACTTTAAGGGATTCCATTTACAAGATGGTGTGTTTCTGTTAATTACATGGGCAGAATTTTCTTAAGAATACAAATTACTCTCATTAGATGAGTGCACCTGTAATTTCTTCTTTGTCATTCAGTAAACTTGGTTACTCTAGGGAAATATCTATTTCTTATATGCTATGTTATCATTTGTACATCTATGAAATTACTTCTCTCCATTTTTGCAGTATAAAATCTTGCTATGAAAATGATTGGTTTACAGTCATAGGTATAGTTTAGATGAGTGCTTCGGTAGAATACAGTTCATTCAGAACAGGGAAGTTTACTTATCTCAGGCTCTCATGCAACAGAATAAACAAAATGAAAAATTAAATGAAACTAATCTTTTTGTTAAAAATAACTCTCCTGGAAAGGACTGTATTAAGAGCTTATCTTTTAAGAACATGACACAAGAAGTCTGAAAATCATCACAGTATAAACACTACGGTTAGGATGAGAAAATGCAAACAACAAATGTAAGAAACCTGCACACGTAGGGACATATTCAAAGAGATCTTTGCATAGCAAGGAGTATCAGGCTTCTCATCTGATCTGCAAGAATTGATATTGAAGAGGATAAAATTAAGTCCTTTCCTTTGCAATCAAACTTGCTTTCTTTTGCCTAGACCCCCCCCCCCGAAACCGAAAATATAATTCAATATTTTTGAAATGGAAATAGTAACTTCCAGCAGATTTCGTGTGTTAAAAAAGAACAACTATGGTATTCCCCAGTGACTAAAGCTCATTTGCATCTGGTAAAAATACTGATGTGTAGCTAGATAGGTAGGACAGGTAATTAACTATCAGGACTCATAGTGGAAAAATGCCACCAGAGATCATAAAATCATAGAATGGTTTGGGTTGGAAAAGACCTTAAAGATCACCTAGTTTCAACCACCTTGCCATGGAAAGAAAGATCTGCTTTCACAGAAGAGCCACCCCAGATATCTTGCTGAAGAGATAGTCTGGTAACTAATTTGGAAAACATCACTTGCAATATGTTATTTTTGAGAAGGAGAATTATAAATACAGAATAGTCAGGAATGCAATACATAGAAAGTGGGAAATAAACACTGGAGAATTGTCTTGCAGAAATGTAAGGATGTGAGGCTGTGACAGCTGGAGAAAGAGGAGAAGTAAGTGGGATGCTAGAGTCATATTTTACTTTCTAAGATTTTTCTAATGAAGGGGCAAGATGCTCCAGTGTGGTGGTGTTCAGGGACAGCAGCACCTGATGCCCAGAAAAAGTGCAAAAGCTTTGAGCTTGTTGAGGGCTGGAGTCCTCTACACCTAATGGAGGCAGGGTACTACCAGCCAGGCAGAAGTTACTGTTTTCTGCAGGGGAAAGGATCTTTGTGAGATGCAAAGCATTCAGTGGAGTCTAAGACTTCAATAATTCAGGATTTGCCATGGGAACTCTAAGCACCCACTGTACACAGCATGATGTCAGTATTAAGGCATCAAAATGTACCCTTACTGCTGCACACCGAACACCCTCAGCACTATGCAGTGTCACTTCTTTCTCCCAGTAACAGCAATGTAAATCATTAACGAGGTCATCAAGGCTTGCTGGTTTGAGAGCTCAATGTGTCCTACAGATTTCTTGGTCTTTTTACAATGTCAGTGTAGGTTCTCTGTCTTCTGTTGACAATGATGGGAGTTTACCTGGTTCCCTGTCTCTGATATCACATGCTTATTGTGGGTTTTTCCTTGCCTTCGCATCTGATGTTCCTGAGGAATAAAAATGAGTAAACAAAACTGAGGGAACAGAAAGCAAGCAGGCTACAGCCAAAACTCAAGGAAAAATATACAAATAAATTAAATGCACTGTTGGGACGTGAGGCAGATATCTAAAATTATTTGACTTATTAAAAAAAATTCCTAAGAAACTAATACAACTGATCAACTATTTTTAAAGGTTTTTGTAGCTGAGAGGGAAGAACAGTGGCTCTTTCATTACGGCAGGCTAGCAGTCCTGGGAATACTCTGCTCCTCTTCTGCTTGTTACCGAGTACGTTTGAAGAGATGATAACAGCAAGGAGCGTATCATAGCTTTATGATCACTCATCAGTTTTGGGGAGCCTGTGAAACGAAAGGCCCCCGGACGGGCCAAGGTTGAAAGGTTGAGGCTATAACCAGACTTTTTGTTCCTGAGACGGCCAGAGCCATTACTGAACAACAGACAACTGTGAATAGATGATGGGCATCTTTGCTTTGTTGCTGCTCCCTGGTTTAAGGATACCCTTGTCCTCCTTCTGCCCCTTCTATATTTGACAAGTTTGCTTTCAGCAGATATGACAGGCACTGGTGGGGGTCACTGGCCCAATTCCACATTTCCACACTTGGCTTGCTCCAAGTTCACTGGCCTGAACTAATGTCTCCAATGGAGGTCGTACTACTGAACATTATGAGTTTTTATATATTAAACATGCATTAGTGGTTTTACCCTGCTTATCTGACAGCTGTAGAAAAATAAAGAAAATTCAGTTTGAACTTTAAAAAGCAGGGCTTAATCTATGTCCACTACTTTTGTTCCTCACTTTCTTTTTCATTTGCCAATTGCAAAGCTCAAGGGAGATAATAAAATGGAGGAGCTGCTACTTTATACTTCCACGTGCTTCCTAGTGCCTGTGCCTTGCTGGGTGAGCTATATCTAAAACTAGGAAAAGAGTTTTCAGATGGAAATTTGATTAAACAATGCAATCATCTGTCTCTCAATCTGTTTTTTTATAAGGGAAGTATTTTTTTTTCCAGGGGGAATTTTCTTTCAGAGCGTTTTGTATGAAAAGGCAGACGTCATGAATACTGATGGGAAGGGCTCAGTGTTTTGTTATTTCTGTATAACAAAGACAAAACGCTTTAATAAAATCAGAAAACACAGATGTTACTTTGAGTGTATTTTGCATCTTTTACTTTTTTTTCCTTTTTTTAAAAAAGTTGGGAACAATCCCTCTCTCAGACTGACAATAGCAGCTCATGACAGACAAAATTAGCATCTGGAAACTTAGCCAAAAGTTTAGGCTTTTTAGTTTGTTGTTATTGTTTGGGATTTTCTTAGATGGTGAAAGGCACGCTTGAAGGAAGAGGCATGGATGAATTGAAAGCCCTTGTTTCTCACTCGCAGTATAGTTTGACTGGATTTTAGATTTTATAAACAGTTTAAAGTGGGAAAATGCACAATCCTTTGTTTAGAAATTAGCCCATTGTGTTTTTCTCTTTTTTGTGTGTGAGGACTTCAGAGGGAAGTTTCTGCGGTCTGATAATATAGACTTTTTGTACTTGTTTAAAGAGATCACATTTTTATTTACGAAATAGAAGAGTTTCTGTATGTCAGTGAAAAAGAGCATCTAGCAATTTTTCCTAAGTAATCTCTGTTTCTGTGGAAGGAGTGAGAGATACCTGGTGATACCTTGTTGCTCAGACCCGTGACTGAATAGTGAGCAAAGTGAATTAATATTGTAGGATCACAGAATCGTAGAATGGTTTGGGTTGGAAGGAACCTTAAAGATCATCCAGTTCCAACCCCCCTGGCCATGGGCAGGGACACCTTCCACTGGATCCGGTTGCTCATAGCCTTATCCAGCTTGGCTTGAACACCTCCAGGGGTGGGGCATCCTCAGCTTCTCTGGGCAACCTGTTCCAGTGCCCCACCACCTTCACAGGAATAAATGTCTTCCTAAAATGTAATCTAAATCTCTATTCTCAGTTTGAAAATATTCCTCCTCATTCTTTCCCTGTGCTCCCTGATAAAGAGCCCCTCCTCAGGTTTCCTATAGACCCCCTTTAAGTTCTGGAAGTCTGAAATAGTAATTTCATTACTTTTTGCTCAGTAATATTTAGGTCTCCTTGTTGGTTTATATTCTGTGAATTTTACAGTGGCAAAGATGGCTACTAGAAACTGCTCAGGGTCCAGAAGACATCTTCTAGCACGACACATATCTTGTGTGCTTACTGTTTTACTCCGTGCTCAGAATGCTGAGTGCTAGCAGGGCTGTCCTTAGAGTGCCTGGAGCTGGGAGGGATCATGGTTGAGGATTACCTCCAAGGACACCTGGTTGTGGGATCTCCATTTCACCCAGAGCCAGGAAACCACATCTTCTAAGTTTATGTTTTGCCTGATGTTTAAATGCTTCTGAACACAATGGAGGAGAAAATCTGCAGAACATACCTTTCTATGAGATCTAGCATGGGTATATTCAGTGCCAGACTTGGGGGGGAAACATCATGGGATTGGTTCTCGTGTGCTTTTGACACAGTTTGGATCTCTGTGCTGATGGGGCTGTACTTTAGAACAATGGCTACTTCAGAATGGTCTCCAGATTCCTCACAACTGATGTATGTTTTACTCTAAGAAACAAAAAATATGAGATATTTTCTGTTCAAGAAACAATTAATTAAGAGGCAGGATTTTACAGCTTTCCTGGTTTTGTCCCGGGAATGTTCTCTTCTCTCTCCTTTGTTCAAGCTACCTGGAAATTTCCTAATGAAACATACTTTCTCAGGGTTGCCGGTGGTCAGTCGCTGTCTGCACAGCATATTTGTAAATGGATTTTCTGGTCATGCTCTCTTTTATTCTTTCGGGATATAAGCTCTTCAGAGAACATACCTCTGGATTTATATTGAGTTTAAGAAATTGAGGGGAATACTGGGAAAATTCACCTGGAAAGACTGAAAGGTTATATTATTGTCAAAACAAAATATTAAGATTTGGGGGATTTGGCTTTTGTTTTCTGAATCGACTGTGTGGCATGTGGGTTAAAACCTTAAGTACATGACAATGGAAGAGAAGAGCTTGTAATGATTATAGCTTTATTGTAGGACAGAAATAAGACCTGCTGAATGCATATAAACAAAATTGTGAAGAAGAAATGGTGTTGTAACGAGAAGGGATCAGAGTAGAAGAGGAAGCACCACTCATATTCCATTTAAAAGGTAAAACTGTCACATTCTTACTTCAAACTATCTAGCATTTGAATGTTCCTTCTCAAAGGAGATATGTAAACTGAGAGAAATCAACGAAAATAACTAGATCTGATTTCAAAAATGTTCCCTGAAATACTGTGTGATCTCTAGTGTGCAACTGCACAACAGGAAGTTGTCTGCAGTGGTAGGAAATAGTATATCCTCTGAGTCTACCTTTATATACAATATTTAGTAAAGAATCACTTTAATAAGGAAAAACTATTTCTAATTCTGATACCAGTGACACTTCCTTATTTCAGTAGCATTATCTATTTGGATTTACAGAAACTTATTCCCAAACTAATTATGTAGTTTTTCTTCCTATGTAAATATTACTACCTGTCTGCATTAGTGTTTCTGACGCAGGAGGATCCAGCAGATGAAATTTTTGTTTTTCAGCTTATTAATCCAACTCTTGATGTGCAATAGAGTAGTGTGAATGACCCCCGGATTAACTGTGAAAATGAGGAGACTAGTGAGATGCTGTATGGTCCATGTCCATGGCTGGAAAACTGAATTTTCAAAGAATGGTCTTGTTTTCCTGGGCCTCTGAGAGGATTTGGAGTATGTTTGTTGTCAGAATAGAAGAATTCAGGAGTGGTAGTGGGAGAGAAAGGGGCTTTGGTGGAAATGCAAGATAAGGAAAATATTGTTTTGTGTAGGAAAACATCTTGTATCCAGAAAGTATAGTACGAGGTACTGTGAGAAAGTCAGTACTGAGGTTTCTGGCTTTTCACACAGCTTGTTTATAATGAAGACCATTCCCTATCACTTCCATGTGGAAGCATTACTTCACACTTGCCACTGCGCAAGAGCAAATGGAACAGAAGAGCTTAATTAAAGTTATAGGGACTTCTTTATAAGAGAGCAAATGTTAGTTTAATGATACAGTTACAAGTCACAAAGAAATCGGAGCAGACGCCCCCAAGTTTTATACATTTTTGGCAAAGTAAGTGGGAAACTATGTGCTAAAGCGAGGTCAACAGATGGAGGAAGAGAGGTACAGGAGGGGAAGAAAGCTACACACCCATGTATGAAACCAAAAAAGCCCCCCAAACCCCAATCAAACAAACAAAAAGAACTAAAGAGGCAAACTTTGAAAGAAACAGATTTTTAAACAATGTTTGCCAAATGAGCAAACTTTTTTTCCTGAGGGCAGATGCAAAGTGCCTTTTCAGTTAATTTTGGATAGAAATAAGTGAACACATGCTGTGCTTTAATAAATCTTGGCACAATCACAATAGCAAAACTTAGATTTTGATGAACAACTCTGTGTTGGAGTACGGTGATGCTCACCAATCCTCTTTGCGCTCTTCCCTCTCCTTTTCTGCTTTGGAAAACAAAAATTATCAGTGGTATGCAGAAGTCTTTTCCTCTGTCCCACACAAGGGCACAATCAAAGCAGCCTGATCATCTTTGTAACACCTAGAAAGTACCTAGCTGTTTGAAATCTACTAATTTGAATGTGGGGTTGGGAGTCAGAACTCAGCACTTCAAAACCTTTATAGGTCTGACCCTGGGCAAAAACTAGTTAACTTTATATTTTCGAAATTTTCATGGTCTGGAGTGAATTCTTACCTAACCCTTCTGAAATTCCTTCTCAGGAATTCAGCTTCTAAATTTCCATCTTAAATTCATCCTTCAGCTGCAAAATAATTTGATTTTCCTGAAACCAAGATATTGATGTAAAACTCTGTGAATCTTTGTGGTCCTTTTTATGAAATGGGATAAAACAGTCACAGACAATTTATTCCACTCCTATTTTGGATCATTGTTATATTTGCTTTGAAAAACATAGTGGTGTTTCATAACATGTTTGCATAATCATGTAGTTCTGTCTCTGGATTTGCTATTATCTTTTCTCAACCTCCCAACATTGTGCTGTCTATTTTTTATTTTGATAATTTTTTTTTTTTTTAAATAAGACCAGGTTCAGAAATGAAATCTTGGCTCTGTCAAAATCAGTGGAAACAATCTAAGTCTTTAAGAGAATCAGGATTTTAATCTCAAGTATTTATATTTATCTAGCTCGCTTGCATAGTTATAAACAACAATAACAACGATAATAATAATAAACATGTAACATGTTCTGGTCCCTGGAAAATATATCAGATAAAACTTAATACAGCTGGTAAGTCTGGAGTATGCTTGTTATCAGGCTATTATAACTGTATCTAAAAAGGACAGATTGCGTGGGGGAACATTATCCTGACTGCAGATGTGTTGACATTGATGAGCCTTACAACACGTGATGCATTCATACAAAGCCCTGATGTTTAATGAAATATACAGTTGGCGAATTCCTGCCAGTCCATTTTTCTGGGCTGCCATAACCTTTTTGGAGAATAGTTTTAATGCATAGAATTGGTTTAATGTATAAGTTTCATTATGTTGAATTCCGACAACTGGATTTTGTACAAATCCTATGATACATAAAATTACAGAATCGTAGAATGGTTTGAGTTGGGAGAGACCTTAAAGATCATCCAGTTCCAACCCCCCTGCCATGGGCAGGGACACCTCCCACTGTTATCAGACTGTCCAAGGCCCCATCCAACCTGGCCTTGAACACCTCCAGGGATAGGACAGCCACAATTTCCCTGGGCAACCTGTGCCAGTGCCTCACCAGTCTCACCCTGAATAAATTCCTCCTTATGTCTGGTCTAACTCTGCCCCTCTCCAGTTTATATCCATTCCCCCTTGTCCTATCACTACATGCCTTTATAAAAAGTTCCACCCTAGCTTTCTTGTAGCCCCTTAAGGTACTGGAAGGTTGCTATAAGGTCTCCTCGGAGCCTTCTCTTCTCCAGGCTGAACAACTTCAACACTCTCAGCCTGTCCTCATATGGGAGGTGCTCCAGCCCTCTGATCATCCTTGTAGCGTCCTCTGGATCCGTTCCAACAGTTTCATATACTTCTTATGTTGAGGATTCCAGAACTGGACACGATATTCTGGGTGGGTTCTCACAAGAGAGGAATAGAGGGACAGAATCACCTCCCCTGACTTGCTGGCTGTGCTTCTTTTGATGCAGCCCAGGATGTGTTTGTTCTTCTGGGCTGTGAGAATCAAAGCTATCAATATCAAACAGGGAACATCTGATACATAAATCTCCCGGGTACACTACTTTCTTTCCAGAAAAGGCTTGCAAAATTCTGGCTGTTGTGAGAAGTTGCCTTGGTTGAAGGAAGGATTTTTTTCTGAGCTAAATGTTCTTTGCTCTATGGTTGTGGTTTAAATTTTTCTTAATGCTATTTTTGTATGAGATCATAGCTTACTCTGTTCAAATGCCTATGGAAAATGTTCAGGCACCTCTTCTTTTGGAGCAACTTGGAACATCTCTGTTGATGTCAACGGTCATACTTGCTGGATAGGAATACTTTGATCTTGATGTCGATGTATAAAAAACTTCGGCTACCATAGGCACTGTGGCCGAGACAGAATATACTCCAAAACGGAACATATTTTTCCACCCCTAGAATCCTTGTAAAGCTTCATGAAATTCATGTCTCTGGAAACTATTTGGTTAATATGCACTATAAAGTTACCAATGTGAATTTGCATCATGGAAAGACTTCTCAGTCAGTGCAGGTAACTGAACCTCCTTAATTTTGTTACTGTAGATTAAGACAGAACATTTTTTTCGAATAAGGATAATACCATAACCTTGATGAGAGCTGAGAGTAAAAATTGCTTCTTGTTTTCTCCCTGTTTTGAGGGTGACACAGAGTACGTGTGATTTCTAAGTCTCTGCGGGTAAAATGATCATTAGGTGTGACAGAAAAATGGGGAAGATATGAAATAATCTGAAGTCTTTTTAGGATTAGAAACAAAATCAGATATAATTTTAGAGACCTGAATTATTTCCATTCCTTTTTAGTTGGAAAAGAGTAATAATTGTAAATTGCTCTTTGCAAACAGAAAAATACCTCTGGTACAGTCTCAGGTCCTGATATTAGACCACGTGTTTCCGAAGTGGACCTTACCTCTCATAAATTTTCAACTGAGATTAGTCACAAACAAGATAATTACTCATTTCTAGGACAAAAATAGACGAATTGACCGGGGCTTACAATATTTATGTTTACTTTAATTAAAAGATTGAATCAACAGAAATTAAATACTTCCTTCTCTGACTGTGATCTATTTTTATTGGGTGAAAAACAAAGTGGACTTCTTGTAACCTGTAATCAATTTTATGTATTTGGGCATTATCTGTTTAATGCGGGTAACTGCTTATTTGGTTTTTCATTGAAATGGCTCATTTAAGACTAGTTTTCATGCTGTATTTCAGACATACCGAAATAGAGGTCAGGTAGTCATTCCCACAAAATATTGGCAACTGCTGGAAATAAAGAAAAAGTTGATTAGCCAATGATAGAAAAGTAGGAACAACTACAGTTTGTCATAGTATTTCTTCAATATGCCAAATTATCTCTTAGTAAAAGTCATGTAATTCGCCAAGCGTGCTGAACAGACTAAATGTGACTTTGAATTCTTCCCCACACCTTTCACATTATACTGAATCTCCTTGTTTTCACATTATACTGAATCTCCTTGTTTTCTCTTCATGATGGTCCAAACAAGTTTTTCCTCTGGAGAGTGGTGGAAATACCCTACAGAGTGTGCTTATGAAGTTGGCTTTTGCACCAGTGGGACACTGTGTATGAGCAAATTTCTGAGATGATACTACTTATGGACTCTTGACTCTCTTAGGGCTTCTCCAGAAAGCTGCACTCTTCTGTGAGCTGGTAGGCATCACCTAAGTTCTTCTTCCTGCTTCAATGTGTGCACTTCCCAATGAATTGTCTGAACTGCTTTTGTTTTTCCCCACATTACACTGTTCTTCCCTCTCTGTTTCTTTACTGTTCCTTGCTTGGGCTCTGATTCCTTCTACAGATATTTCCCAAAAATATATTTTTGAAGGGAGCTTGTAATTTTTTTTCTGCACACCTCTCCCTTTGTATTTGTGTGTATGTTCACGTGCATGTGAGAAGGCCCAGATAGCTTTGTGTGATATAAAAAATTTACCAGATTTTACATTTGAGATACATTATTCATGAAACGCAAAAAATCCCAATGCAATTCCTCAGCTTGCTACAGCTTTTATTATGTCACAGGGCATATTTTAGAAATACCTGTTTGGGAATGGTTTTAGGTCTCTACACACTTCCTACCTGTCAAACTGGTGAGTCCTTCATTAGCAGCCTGATGCAACAGACTGTGAAGATCAACTGCAGCAGAAGTCAACTCTAAAGCGTTTTGAGTCAGTGGTATCTACTGGCCACATGAAGTCAGGTTCTTGTGCTATATGTATGAAGTGAATCAATTGGAAGTTTGCTTTTCTATTTTAAGACAATGTGCCATGCCAGACCTTAAAACTGTTATTGATCCTGAAACCTCTATAGCTGTTTTGTCCTGGTATACCACTCTGTGCTGGGAAACTAATAGACAGAAGTTTGTAGAGGAGGGAAAGGCTTAAATCTTTTTCAGCTGCTACTTTGGAAAATGTCATTTTTCAAGACCTGTAGTCCTAGCAAATGAAGTGTTCAAATGAGAACAGAATAGTTGTATTAATTAACTTAAAACAGAAAAGATGATTAAACACCATAATGAAGTCATAGTGATAATGACTGTGCAATCTGATGTGGATTTCAGTCAGACATGTCAAAAGTGTGTATATGTATGACTGTAACTGTGGGTGTCTTCTCTACAAACAAATACTGAGGTAAATATTTTGACTTTTGCATGTGAAGGCACTTAAGCACAATCGCTGCTGCCCGAGTCAAATATCTGCTTCTCTTTCAATGTAAGATTTTCCATTTAAATACTGACAATGAAACTAATATATAAAATCTAGGACTGGTAATTCTCTTTGAAAGGAAATCCTGGGGAGTGGAGACATGGGTAGATATGGAATGTGCAAAGTGATGATAAGAAAATATACGCTGTACACCTTGAGATGGTGTTATATTAAAATAACTTTTTTTCCTTCTTAGGCTTCAAAAGAAAAATTAATGAATAAAACAAATTGACCTGTGGCCTCTTGAACCTGTCAGAAACAAGTCTGCTGTTAAGAACGCTTTCACTTCACAGATCTTAGTTGGATAATATTCTTACATTCTCTCTTTCTCGATTGCCGGGATTTTTTTGTTTGAATTTTTTTCCTCCTGGTCTATTGGAAAAATATTCTGGTTTTACTTACTTGTGTAATAGACAAAGAGGTGCAGGAGGATGTGGATGGGGATCTAGATCACAGTTGCGATGGTTATAGGGAGTAACTCACAGTATTGTTGAAAGTCAATCAAAGTTCTGGGCAGCAAACCTGGATTTGGGAAGGAAAAATTCTTGTGCGTTTTTGGACTGATGTCTGGAAACCTTCAACCTATGTCGATGTAAATCACATCTAATGGGTTGGTTCTGGGCATATATCACCATTTGATATTTTGTGTGCTCATTGAGTCTCTGGAAAAATCTGGACCTCATGAATAGTGAGGGAAATGTTCTTAATTTTGCCTTTGGGATATTACTTCTTCGGAGAAGATCATGAGTTTTAACACTTATTGTGTTCCTGTGACTCAGAACTTCCATGTTCACTTTCTGGTTGTGACGCTTACTGTGACCTGCAAATTGCGGGACTTGCAATTCTATGTTCTGCTAGCAAAGAACAATATTGTTCTTTGCTTCTTATTTGCCCACAGTTGAGCTGGGCACAAACGGACACGGTTTCAGAGATAGATGCAAAAAGCATTCAGGTTGTGACAGTGCTATATGTAAGTTATGTTTTTATTTGTGTGCTCATGATATTTATGTCGGGGAATATTTGTGTATCTAGCTGGATACTCTGGTACCCAGTAGCTACTCTGCCTTTCCACTAATAGTTTGCAGACTTCTGCCAAGTTGTTTCTCTTTTGTTATGAACAAGATAAAAATAAAATAGGCTGGACCTTGATCAAGAAATGATATTTAGATACCACTTGGCAACAGAAGTAGACCCTCAACAACACTTTCCATTGTACAGTCACTCTTTTTGCTTAACTGGGCAGTATGATGAATAGCTAATTTCAGATCAGGCAGCTTAAAGTGCAGAACAAAAACAATGACACCATGGAAAATAAAAAGGGTGTCCAGGGTATTGAGTTTAAATTTAAATCTGTCTCTCTCAGGAAGCAGACTTCAGCAACTAAGATGGAAACACACCTCAGAAGAATATGGCTGAGGTCTAATGCACAGGGTTGTCTTTCAAATTCACCAAGAAAAGTTGGTTAAATCCTTTCTTCTGAAAAATGGATGAACTAAACATGATTTTTCTTCAGCTCACCTCTGCCATATAGGAATAATCCTGTCTCTGGTTAAGTAGTTCATTTTCAAGTTCACCAAGTCTCTGTTTTCTGTTTTTAACAGGTTAACTTCACAGTGGTAAAAAGTAATTGCCTCTTCATATGTATCTTGATCTCACAGCATAAAAGATGTTAGAAATGTTCTCAAAATGCAGTTTTCTGGTCTTTTCCCTGTCCATACAAGTTTGTACCAATATTATAATTCAGAAATGTTTGTTGGGCATTTACCAGCATTTTTAGAAGTATCTAAACAAGTCAGGTGCTTAGATCCCACTGAATATAATAGGATTTAGGACTCTCTTGATATCCAAATACCTACAACCATTGAATTGGTAGGTTTTAATGCACTAAAATCACTGAATGATGGCTAAGTACCCAGCACTGCAAAATCTTTGTGAACATGGTTCTGGGCTCTTTGATCACTTTCAAAACTGAGATTGGGCTGTTTAATCATGAATATGGTTTTGAAACGATTGTCTTAAAAGTTACTGTATTCTGTTCCTGAGGAAGATATCAGCGCTGTTTCTAATTGTCATGTTAGTATTTGACACATGGATATTATTTACCTGTATATTAAAATATTTATTGTCAGTGATTTTACTCTTTTAGTATTAGGACATGTAGTTACAACACTGATTCTTTTAAAAGATATGGAAATAATATAAATATATGAATAATTAGGAATTTGCTGAATTGAAGTATATAAATTTAGTTATTGAGACCTTTCCTATCAAACCAAATCATTTATTATTCTTTTGTACTTCTCTGAGCAGTTTCCAGTATGACAAGATTTTGTTGGTGTTGAAATGTATAAAGCATGAATACAAAATTCAAATGTTGCTGCATGACAGCTCTGTAGTGGGAGACTTAAACCTCTCTTTTGCGGTGGGAGAAAATGCCTTCTTCCTGCCTGGGTAAGTAAAAAGTCTTTGTCTTTTTTTCTACTATTCATCACATAACAAACTCGTGTCTATTTTGCTGTTCGTTATCATACTAAGATTTTACTAGGTTTTCTAATTGAATAACAGAGTTTTAGACAATTTCCTGGAGTTATGAGTTAGGGTGACCATCTGTGGGGCTAAAAGAGTCATTAACTTTCCATGGTCATTTCCACCCATTGTCTTCCTTTGAGACTACCCATAAGGATTCTAGTTAGCAACCAAATGTAACGATGGGTTAGTTTTTTGTGTTGGGGAACACCTGTCCATTAGGAAGAAAACAGAGGCTTTCAACTCTTTTTCAAGGAGATCAGTGTAGGACTGTCAGTTGGGAAGAACATTTGGTCACTGGCAATCTGGTACAGCCTGCTTCAAATCTATGACCCCAAACTGGAAGACAGCATTGCCCGATCAACCTGCTTCTTCAGGCAAGACAGCTTAGGTTACAACACAATTTTTTTCATTGGACAGTGAAATAGCATTTGTGTAACTTTAGGTAAGCTTGACTATAGTTTTAATGGTTTCCTTGCACAGAATTCTCGCCCACACATAACTGAGGTCTTTTTTTAATTGAGTGCATCTATCTGGTCTGGAATTAGGGTATCATCAAGCATACAATGGACCAAAATTAATATTTCACTGCAGAGACATTCTACCTCCTTGTTCATTAACAGGCTTCATAATTACCTCAAAATTTCAAAGTAGAAAAGAACCTATTTTTCTTATGTTTTACATTTGCATTTCCTATTAAAAAGTGAATTTTCTCCTTAAGAGTGAGGCAAATACTTTGCATTTGATACTTGTACTGCTGATCTCTCCTTCCTCGGGAGCTGGTTTGTCACTTACGAATTTCAGCTTGATTAATGAATTCTTCTTACCAATTAATCCTCCTGTATATTTTACTTAATTGTTCTGGTCATTGCTTTTGTCCTAAAATGTTGGTCAGTGTCCTGTGTTTACAGGAGCTGTATTCTGCCACTGTGACATCTGCATTTCAGGAACAGGATTTCCTGTTCTTCTTGGTGTATCATTTCCAAAGAGGAACTGAAATAAGGGAAATTAAATTTTAATTTTTTTTTTTCTCCAGCACCTGCACATTTACAAGTGCTTTATGAAAATGATACAAAGCCTTTTTTCGCTGCCCAAATGACTGCAGATTTTTTTTGCTTTGGAACCAAAAGCAACTGCCCATTTTTTAATACTTTTCTTCCTTGTTCCTGCTGTAACTTGTGGTAACTGGTTTCTGAACTTACTGATTTACTAAGGCGCATAGTATTCGAACCTTAAAGAATCATAGAATAGTTTGGGTTGGTAGCGACCTTAAAGATCATCCAGTTCCAACCCCCCTGCCATGGGCAGGGACACCTCCCACTGGATCAGGCTGCCCAAAGCCCCATCCAACCTGGCCTTGAACACCTCCAGGGATGGGACAGCCACAGCTTCCCTGGGCAACCTGTGCCAGTGTCTCACTACTCTTATGCCCATCTTATGGCAGCAGTGGAAGGTTTGTGACTTTTCCAGTGTCTTCAGCCTTCTGTTGTTGCAAGGCATTGACTTCCTTTCCATTTTCTTAGTTTTGCTCTGCTTTTTTTTGGTTCATGCTTGCTTTCTTTTGACTAACAGCTTTGCATTTCCTTCTCTTTTATAGAATTTGTTGCCACATAAGTTATCAGCTATAAAAGGGCAAGAGCAGGATAGCTCGTCCTTGACACACAGAGTGGAATTTACAAAAAAAAAAAGCAGGGGAAACCATTTCCTATTACTTTGTTCTGTTGGTAATTACTGTAGGAGGTTGTCAGAAGGAACAGTGTCTGTCTTCAGGTCAGGATAGTAAACTGCAGCCTGCCGTACTAAAGAAAATACAATTTTTGTTTCCTGCAGGGTGAGGTAAAGCGGATGTGTCTGCTGACAGCTAACCTTGTGAGCAGGGTTAACTGCAGGAGGGTATGCAAGGTCTGTGTCAAAACTGGATAAGTACGGCAGGATGAGGAGTAGCCCACTGTGTTCATAAAATTCTCTGTAGCTTGCAGCACTACTTCAAAATTTAGAGATTTGCAATTTAAAGCATTTGGTCTGGACTAGTTGTCTATACCATGTCACAGTGAATGCTGATGAAATGACAGAGTCACTGTAAGAGGATCAGTCATAACTTAAATATAACAATTTATGAGTACCTCAGACATTGATGGGTAGTGTGAATCGTTCTTTAGAAACACCTCTTTCCTTCATTGTCTGTACATAGGATCTAGCTGGTAGATTTGAGCTTTTTGGCTAAGGAATACACTAATTAAAACTAGTCAGACACATTTAGTTCTCCCTCTTTTTCCTCTCTGTGAAACACGGAGAACTGACTTTTAGCCATGAGTAAAATGCTTTGATAATGACACACAGCAACACCTTGCTTTGTTGTTACTATTTTTGGTGTAGCATTGCAGGACTTCAGATCATAGTTATGGATGGGATCATTTTTTATTAACTGCCCTAAATACATAGAGTAAAAAGATGTTCCCTGCTTTAAAGAGCTTTCAGCAAAGTATGGGATATTATGAATAGATGCAGCCTATTCAGTGGATGACTATGAGGTGGTGCAGAACCAGAGAATACTTTCTTTTAAGATGAATTTATGAATTTTCCACCTATATTCTCTCTTCCGGGGATCTCACAGCTAGGTCCCTGTTGGTTTTGGATTTGGACATTTGAAAGCTTTATGAATCCAGGAATTATTTTACTGTGTGTATAATTATGCTGCAGGGCTGATGACACCCTTTTGGAATGTCTGTCAGGTTGCTCATGTGGGATTTCTTCTGGCTGACTTTCCTCTGAAAGTCCCGTCTTCCTTCTTTGAGGCACTGGCTTGTTTGTCTTTGCATGCAATAGACATTCTTAATCTGCTTTAGAATAAATAATGCTTTCAGGGGCTAAGAAGACATTATTTTCCCCATCTATCATTAAACTAATTTTATCTTTGTGGATAATTCTTTTGAATAAGGGTGCTAAAATAAAGTGAGGTGTCTCATGGACACTGCTTTCCTTAAATTACGCTTGAACCTTGGGGATTAACTGGGAACTCTGTTTCACAAAAATTTCCCATATTCAGTGAGTTTTTCCAAGCTGCATATTTGTAATACACATCAAGCCAAAGTGTAGATAATCTGTATGCCTGTACTGCAGGAAGTTAAGAATAATGAATATCAATAACCAATGTGGCACATTTTGTAGCAATACTTTAATAGTTCTCAATTAATATAAAAATATTAACTTGTAGCTGCTTTTGGTTTAAAGAAAAGTCTTACCATCTGTGAACTGAATTAGTCTGGTTTACTTTGGACCAAAGCACTGGTCCATCAGCTGATGTTTGATTGAATATGCAAACACAAGTGGTTCAAAACTTGCGAGTTTGACATTCAGAAAGGATGAGGCAGGCTTAGAAATAACACTATATTGTGAAAACATTAAAGTTTTCAAGGTTTGAACTTTTTACTTTTTTTTACTTTGAAACTTGTGAGAGGCAGTTACTGTATGGCAAAAAGACTATCAGGAGGAACTATCGGAAAATACTAATAATGTCCAACAAAGCTGTCCAAGTTGATACCAGTTACAGTCCTGAAGGACTTCTGCAGAAGCAGGATACCTGCAAAGGGACATTTGATGACTTGGGCTCACAAGAGTGACTGTATAGGGAAAAGGTCACAAAGTTATGCCATAATTATCAGCTCTGCAAGTTCCATCCAGCTTGAGGAACAGGAAAACTGGCTGAATATGACTGATTCTGCTTTAAGCTTAGCTGGAACACTGACAGACCTCAGGGACAACAAGATCACACCATATACACCAGGAAAGCACAAAGGAAAATGGGTTTAACTTAATGATTGGATAATAATATTAGTAAACTATGGTGGGTTAAAGCACGAGGGAGCGGGGAGAAGAGATAACAATCTTCTCTCCTGCTTGGTTTATACAAGAAGCACTTCCTTCTCTGCTTCCCCACTTTCTTGGCTGGTGAACTCAAGGTAGTTTATTTCAGACTTCTTTAATCACTGCTACTGAGGAAATTGTTCTCTATTCTTCCACCACTTAGATTGCATTTACACTCGGGATACAGAATATCCGGCTAATGTTCCATGGTTGATTAGCCCTGTGATGTTAAGGAATTGAAGATTTGTTAAGGAATTTTTGTTAAGGGTTGATTTGAAGGAATTGTTAAGGAATTTAAGAATTGAATTCTTGGGTTACAATTCTTCCCTGCGTAGGTAGAAGATCTGACCTGGGGAGTGACTGCACAAAAATGCGTTGCTCCTTTTGGTCCTAGAAACAGCAGCAGCAAACTCTGGACCCTGGGGTCCTTTCCTGAGGGTCTGACAGTACAGACCAAGGTGCCTACAATGAATGGTGTAACTTTCTGTGCCGTTTGTTTTAGAGGGATGTTATTCTTTTTATGTGCCACCTAGTTCTAGAAGAAAGCTATGCCTGCTGGTTTTTGTGTACATCTGGCTTCCCAGCAGCGCAGATAAAACTGAAGAGTCAGCCCCATTTGTTGTTAGCAGGGTCGGGAAGAGAGAGGGACAGTGATGGATGCAGTTGGGATGAAGCAGCCTTCCACCAGCGACTGCTGTCCCACACACAGTCATCTCCTCCTTTAGCAATAACAGACAGTTAGGCTTGCTGGGGCTGTGGTATCATAGAAAAATGGTCATTTCGGTATTTCCTATCCTGTATTACACCTAGTAATAGCAATAAATAGTAGCAGTGGTATTAGTATTAATCTGTCTGTAATAATAATGAGAACTAAATGATTAAAATTAAAGAAAATTAGTACTTGAAGAACATGTTTTATGAAGTTTTCCTGATGGCTTTAAAAGTAATGATTAATGGCTATAAACTGAAGAGAGGCAGATTTAGACTTGACAGAAGAAGAAATTTCTTCATGATGACGGGGATGAGGCACCAGCACAGGTTGCCCAGGGAAGCTGTGGCTGTCCCATCCCTGGAGGTGTTCAAGGCCAGGTTGGATGGGGCTTTGGGCAGCCTGATCCAGTGGGAGGTGTCCCTGTCCATGGCAGGGTAGGTGGAGCTGGATGATCTTTAAGGTCCCTTCCAACCTAAACTATGCTATGATTCTATGATTCTATGAATCTATGAATCTGTGATTCTATGATCCTATGAATGATGTTGTTACCTTGGCTGCCTTTCTTGTGACACACAGCTGCCAGTCAGTATTAATGAAGCTCTCTCTATTACACCCTGTTGAAACAACTTGATATGTATTACCTAAACTGAAGAAAGATTCCTATCACAGGTGTCCCTTTTGATAAAGCAGACATAAAGACCAAATTTTTAAAGAGAACAAAGAAACAAGCAAGTAGTTTTCATTTTTCTTTTTTCTTCCATCCTTACAGATACTCAGGAGGTTAAACACAGCTGCTGTGAAACATGGAGAACTTTAGCAGTACAGCTAATGGCAGTACAAATTATTGGAATGAGTACAACGCAGGCCCTTATCTGCGTATAAGAATTAAAGGATATTTTTTGATTTATTGACTACATTCTTTGCTACAGCAAGATTTGCTAAAGTGGTGCCCAATCATGCTGGAAGGGTTTTTTTCTGTGTTCTTAACACATCTTTGAAACACTGGTTCACTTCAGGCAGGGCATTCAACACTCATCAAGTGAGAATGATTTTCAGATAGATCATTCAGGGAACATTGAGGGCAATGAGTGTTAATTTAGGACAGTCACATTGAAGGTGCAGTGGTTTGTAGCCTCTTACCCATCCACAGGACCTCATGGTAAATTCACTTACTCTTTTTAAGATAATTCCCTGCACAGATATTTTTTTACACCATTTTTCTACACCATTTTTTTTTTCACACCATTTTTTTTTTCCAATCAGCCTTATGGTTAGATGGCTCAAGATTTCTCTATCTCAGTTCAGAGAAACATCTAGACATTTGGAGGAGTGTATTGGCTCTAAGTTTAAATGTGAGCTTAACTTGAAGCAGGGCACCAGTCTCAATCACATCGGCAGGGTGACTCGTGTGCCTGTACTTAAGCGGGTTTAGGTACTGCAATGAGTCTGAACATTGGGGCTGAGATCTTAAATATTACAAAAGAAACAAGAATTTCCTGGCTGAGGTACTGCAAATTCAAGCTAAAATCCTGCCATGTTCCTTTTTAATAACCCATTTGATTGCAGATTTTGAATACATTATATATTTATTTTATTTTGCTGGCAATGTGTTACTGACATGAAGTCCAAGCCTTAATTCCTAAAGAAATAATATTCTGCTGCCATTGCTTGTTGCTGTTGATTTTGGCTCCATTATCTGTGGGTGTCTGGTACTAGAGGTACGTCATCCCTGTGGTCTACAGTGGCTACCCTGGGCTGGATCAAGCCTCTTTTTTTTTTTTTGTCTTTTACAATGGGTGAGATGTGTTTAATTTATTGTAGGAAACTCTTAAAGATGCAAGATCCTTTTTAGAAGCTTCTACAATAGCCGTGAAGCACTTATTTAATCCCATTGAATGGAGGCTAGATTTACTAGCTGGGCTAGACATTATTTTTGTTCAGTAGTCATCTCGGAGTACATTGAAATTTAAAGATCTTTGCAGAAAACCTAAGGAGAAACAAAAGGAGTAAATTTTAAAAGGAACTTTGTCAAGGAGTTTTAGATGTTAAACAGATAGAAAAACCATGGTGGCTTGACTGAAACGAGTGTTGGGCTAGCAGAATCGTTACTGATCCGGTGAGACATGCTAATGAGACACTTTAAATGCAAGTTTGATGGAAAAGAGGGCAATTTCATACCAAAGTGCAGCAAGGTTACTGAATCAAAGAAGGTACACTTCAGTTCTGCAAAAGGGGACAATGCTCCATTGTCAGATCCTTTTTCTTTTGACTTTAAACATGTTTTAACTACACTATTTACTAAATTGTACAATGTGGTTTGCCTACTGATTGAGAATTTATGACCAGAAACAAACCTGTTAGGGAAAAAAGAAAAACTGAGTGTGATCCATACTGTAGCTGCATAAAATAGTTTGAATGAACTTAACCTGAGCACGATGGGGGGTGCACAATATGGTTTTCAAGCCTGGGATCCGAGTTCAAATAGAATTTTCTTTCAATAACGCTTTAAGAAAAAAAAAAAAGGAGAGTGTTTGGAGACATCTGTGGCCTCTCAACCTGCTTCAATATAGATGTCTCAGTTTTGTCTTAGAAAGCTTGCTTCAGAATCATGGCTTGTCAACCCATGCAGCATGCAAAATTCCTCAGATTGCATCATGCCTGAAAGTCACAAACATCTTGCTTTACTTTCAGTCATTGCAGCTCTTGGTGCCATGAAAAAATTGTCACTTAAATCCTTTTCTTTCATGAAGAAGAGTTGAGGCTCCTCTATAAGATTCATTGAGCAGCTTCTGGGTGTGATTCCTATGCATTAACACAATGAACTGGCCTATTTTTTGTCATATTATTTGTTAAAAAAATGGACAAAATTCAGTTGAAGTGAAGAACAGACTTTTTCCTAATCGAGTTTAATAGAATTGCACTGGATAAATTATAAAGCATGTTTCTCTGCCTTGGCATAACAGAGTCCCTGCTCTAATGGTTATAAGAAATTTCAGTTATGGGCATTCTTCTTTTTCTCAAAACTAGAACCCGCCTGTAGCAATATATTTATTATTTCATGTCTTGTGAAGGGTTGCTCAGCTGAGTTCTGAGTTCAGCCTTCAACTTGCACGGTTTCCCACAGGTTCTTCTCGTCAGAGCCAGCCACCACAGAGCCAGCATGAAAGCAAAACGTCATCATAATGGAGAATCTCAACAGTTCCATCTCAGACCTCAAAATGGAATTTATATGAGGTTTCTAAAATTGCTTTAATTGTACTGCACATGTCTCTATGTTTTATTGCTAAGCTTATAGTTCATATCTTGGTGTAAAAAAAGATTATCCCAGTGTAAAAGTTCTCTTTGTACATCTCAAAATGAAAAATATATAGTATCTCAGTGAGACAGCTTATGTTGCAAGACCTTTCTGCGAGATTTTTGTACAGCAACTACATTAAGTGGGAAAGTTTCATTTGTCAATGAAAAAGGTCCATGATAAAAGTCATTAGATTCAGTGTCAACTGGCAAAGATCAGCTGTAGGTCTACAAACTTCTGTGGTGCTACAAACTTGGCTTTTGTTTCCAGCCTGCGTAGAAAGCTTGAGTTGGCTTTTCACCCTGTGTTTGTATTTGAGATTGGTAACTATGCATCCTCAAGATATATTTCAATATTGTATGTAGATATATGTAGATTTGTTCAGTAAGTTTATCACTGCACAATTTTTCACTGTTAAACATCCCAGAATATGTCACATAGGTGACTAGAATGAAAATTTTCTGCTTTTATGTATATATATTTTTACCATGGAGAATGCAAAAGTCTAGGTAATAATGATAAAAATTGAAAACTAGGTGGCAGTAATATGCAGCTGTTCAGCCTCCCTGTGAGAGATGATGGGATGACTCAGTTTTCTTAGGAATTCTGAGGGTGCTGCTGTCCCATACTGAATGGCTCAGCTATTAACAGCAGAAAAAGTGCAGGACCAAGTGCTCATATGGTCTCATTCACTTAAAAACACGGAGTTACTTACGGCCAATCTTTGTCTAAAAAAAAACAACGAGAAAAACTAAAGTGAATATGACAGGAGAACTAATTAATGCAACCACTTTTATTTAAATATATATGTTCAAAGCAATTATCTTCCTACTTGGACTGAGTGACAGAAGAGGAGGAGGTATGATTAGTTCTAAAATTCTTGTTTCTTGTGGTTGTAGCTGGGGGTCAGCAAGTATGCTGGAGTCCATAAGCAGGTTGCTATTCACACTAATGTTTATATATAGTCTATGAGATGGGTATTTGGCTTGTGCCAGAGTACGCTAAAAGTAACATGATTAAAATCAGTGGAATCACTCTATAGAAGGACTATTATTGGCTCTGATCTCAGAAGTTCATGATGAACATCCTTATTTATTTAGAGGCATAGACTAAGGCTACAGTTTTGGAAGAATTAGACAACTGTAAGATTTATTGGCTGACTTCATTGTTTAAATTAATATGCTCTCCTTAGATTCATACAATTTAACTGCATGTGCAAAGAAGAATGCAATGTCCTTTTCTGGTTAGCTGAACTGCTTGTGTGGCACGACTGAACAAAAGAGTTAGGGGAATCCTGACTCTTGGATATGGTTCTCTGTCTGGCAGTAATGGAAATACATAGTATTTGCTTTATTCCCATAAATTGTTTTGTTTGAAACTGTGTCACCTAAATACTCTCAGAATTGTCTGAGCTACCACAAACTCATCTTACTTCAGCAATCATTGCAGACATTTGTTCTGTATTTGATTTGAGTTTCTGTAGCTTTATGACAAAGATCTTTTGATATCTGCTCCTTTTCCAACAAATAGTTCTTTACTCTACAAGATCTTTCTGTACAGACTTAAACCCAGAATAAGTCAGTGGCACTACTGCTAGTAATGTAACTATCCTTGATGTGTTTCCTCTTGTTCTTCAATAAGAAATATTAAATAGTTATAACTCCCTATGTGCCATATTTTTTTTATCTAGTTAGGATGTAACAATGAACTCAATATCAATATTTTTTGGGTTTTTTTTCTTAAGGGAAGATATTTCACTAGGCCTTTTCTGCTCTCACTTCTGCCCTTCTGAAACATATGCAAGTAGGATATTGTCAGCTCATAACTATCAGTTACTGAAAAAAGAGTCTCTTTCAGAAGTTATCCAGAGTATTCACAAAACACCTCTGCCCCACATCTAGCAGTAATAGAAAGGCAATTCATCTTAGCTGTGGGATTACATCATGAGTGGTGGGTACCAGTCACTGGATGACTTCCTAACTAATAGAAAACAATTAGTCATGAAGTTTTCCCTTAAAACTAGTAGCTCATTTTACTTTCTAAACACATCTTGTTTTCCAAAGCTTCCATTTTCCTTCTTCCTGATCCATTCTTTATTTGCATAATAACGAAGCCTATGAACCCAGTCATTTTTCTACTGCTTTATGAAAAGTGTGATAAGATTATTGTGTTTGTATATTTTTTTGCATATGTTCAGTTGTTCGTTGTATTAGGGAAAAGAAATGTTAAGTCTTTTGTACCTGAGCCAACCTGAGTCTAACCTCTCCCAAACTATGTCTCCTGCAGGGAAGGGAGTAGTTTTCACCTACTCCTAAGGACACGGGGAACAAGATATGCTTTAGGGTAATTTACTAATTCTGGGAGTCATGTAAGTAAGCACAGCTGGGGCTTAGCATGAATTTCTGCCTGTCTGTAATATAGGCTCTCTTAAATGACTATCCCCACTTTTACATGTATGTAGCCGACTACATGTACTTTACCTCTGCAGCTGGGTGTTGTTTATAAGCACCAAAACCATACCCATGAATTTTTGTCTATATATATTTTACAGGCTTGGAGTGCTCTTGATGATAGACTTAGAAGAAAAACTCTTCCATGACGCTGGTAGCCCAGGGTCAAGCCTAATACGTACATTTGTGGACTTTTGCCCCCAGCAAGACTGCTGTCTTCTTTTGATGAACAGAGCTAAGGGGCTGTTGGATATGTTCCAGTGTTTTAAACTATTTAAAAAAAAGTATTTCTATAGAATTATATCAGCAAGTGTTCCTATTGCTTGCAAGAATGCAATTTAAAACAAACAAACCAAGCTGTGATAGATATAGTTATCAGCAATACAGAAAAGATCTTAGCAATTACTTTTGTAACATCAGAGATCTGCTAAGGGTAATTACCATGTATTGCCTTAAGATTGTAGCACACTTTACGCTTTACAATCACATCATAAATAGAAGGATATCAGCGATCTCTTTCATGTTTGTGACTCTGCTTTTACTTAAGAGTGTTAACCAGATGACACTTCTGTCCCTGAATTTATTCGAACAGCCTGTCTAATGCCAAAGCTCCCATTGATAAAAATCTCATCTACGGAACAGAAAAAAGAGCAAGTGTAATCTCTGGGTGGATTTACTGGATTGTATTCTCTTCTACACTCCATGCAATTATACCTTGCAGAAGTGGATGTTGCATTTTCTGTCAGAAGGGAATTGCAGAATGTCACATAAAAAAAGGCAACTGAAGAGAATTCTTTATCCTTTCTGGGAAAGGCAGCAGTATCTTTCATATTTATAGGAAATCAAAAGTAAATCATTAACTTTGAAAACTTAGAGGTGAAAAAACTCTTTGGATCTATCTATGCTGACGGACAAGAATCAATGTACATATGTAGGGAGGAAGATATTTTTGTGTGTTATTTTTGCAGTTACTCTGCATAAATTACTAAAGAAAGGCATCTATGTTTCAGGTAATTGTACATGACTTTGAAGAAAGTGATACTTGCCTTAAAATGCAACATATATTTTCACTTTTTGAATCTTCCAATAAGTTCAGAAAATTAACTTAGAGGTCTGGAAGTCAAAGACTATTTTGCCTTTTATCTCAGTAGGAGGATTGAACCCCAGCATTACACTTCCACAGCAGTCACTTGTACATCACATCAAAAAGAGAAATGGAAGTTTTCCAGCAAAATAAATATTGATTTCTAAGCTAGCCTTTTTTTGACCTCAGTTCTGTGAACACCTAAATGATTCTATGATCAGGTCTTAGTGATGATGTGTGGACAGGACATAGGATTGCTGTGCAGTTTGGAAGGGCTCCAGTCCTCATAAGTAATAAAAGAGCAGCGGTGGTGAAGGCTGAACAAAGTCTGTGGTGGGCATTCCTTCTGTGTTCACTAAACAACTGCAGTTATCAACTTCTTTCCTTTTCAAAGTGCTAAACACAGGTATGGTATTAATGCAGATCTGAAGTTATACAGATCCAAATAAGCCCTCTGTAACTTAGTTTCCCTTTTGAGTACATTTATCTGTACGTACCTAAACAATCTCTTTATACCCTTATAACTGTAGTATAAATGCATTGTACTGAGATGCACTGTATTATGCCTATCTCTCTAATTTACTAGCATTCTTTTCTCTATAAGTACTACAATCTGATCCTGAAAATGTTTCTCACTCCCCCTGGAATCTGGATTTTCAGGCTAGAGGATTGCCTTAAAAAAAAAAAGCTACAGATAATACCAAGGAAGCCTTCTTTAGGAAATCCTTGTAGAAAATGTAGAGAATGAACAGCCTCATTTAGCTTTTATATGCCAGCTAAAGACTGTAAGAGGTTTAGTGGATTCCAAAATCTCTAAAGACTCCTCATTATCATGTTTCAATCAGTGTATAATATGTTTTATGAGGTTTTCCAACAGAAACATTAAGTGGAAATGATGTAAGATCGTAAATGTTTTCTTTGAATGATGTGGACACTAAATTGAGTTACAACTTTATTCTATATTTCCCAGTGAACTTGATAACAGTTGTAACCTCTTAGTTTTGTCTATAGTAAATTATCCTGGGATCCATCTTTTACTGCTTTGGTTTTAAGCTACTGTAGTTACACAAATAATACATGTGAAATTTGGAATCTTGTATTGTACCTCTTACACCGATGCTCTTATTATGATACATGAATACTATTCAACCTCACCAAATTGTTTCAGTTCTGGGCTAGAATAGTCACCCTTAAAAATAAGAGGACAACCTAATCTATTTATTTGTAGCTGACTCACATAGGTCCCTGCACATTAACCTCCTACCAGTCCAGCAAGAGGACAGTTTGCAGCCTCTGTCAGGACAGTGTCTGATGTGACCAGAACAAAACAAAAGTGGCGATAGTTCATGATGGAAAAGGCAGTAGAACAGTAAGGGGAAAACTGGGAGTAGTAAGAAATGAAGCTATTTTTGCATATGGTTGCTTGATTGTTTTTCCCCTATGTCCAAACCTATATTAATTTAACATTTTCAACTATTTTTTGTAGAGGCTTTTTTCTCTTCTGACCTTATTAGAGGTGGCAAGTAACCACAATCTCATCTGAAAACACAATGGCCTGAGATTTCCATTTTGATCTCTTTTTTTGATGTTTGACAGTTTGGGTGCTGGTGTGAAGTGGTGAAGCATTTCCTCACAGTCCGCTTTACTGTTGTCCTGTAATTTAAATCTGCCTTTCAAGGAAAATACAAGCTGTCATTCTTCAATGGTAGTGCTCTAAAACCACTTTAACTGCTTGCTTCACATTTTCCTGATATTCAATTATTATGTGTGTATGAATGATACTAATATTCACTGCTGTGTTGCTTTATTTCTAAGGCTATCCAAAAGCTTTAAGGATTATTATAAAGGATATGTCTGAGCGTCACTATGGCATGTGAGAGGTGTTGGTCTAATTTTACAGATGATGAGCTCCTGGAGAAAATTCTGATAGAACTGGATCAGATTAGTAATTTTTTTTTCTCAAGTTTTGTAGAAAAAAAAGAGAGATTTTCCTAGTAAGATGTTATAATGTTCCCCAACAAAAAAAAAACCAATGCAAGCATTCCTTGTTAGACACAGATTGGCTTAATGCTTACTACAAGCAAATACATTTTTTCTGAAAGGAAACAGACACAGATGAAAAATCTTTCTAAAACATGGAATTGTTATGAGTTTTTTAGAACTGACAAGGACATAATCAAAATCTCCCTTCGCTTCTCATTTCTTGCATCAGGAAGAAATTCCTGTCTCCCCCATAATCCAAACACATTCAGATCACTGTTCCCAAGCAGTCAGAGAATCATAGAATCATAGAATCATAGAATCATAGAATCATAGAATCATAGAATCATAGAATAGTTTGGGTTCCAACCCCCTGCCATGGGCAGGGACACCTCCCACTGGATCAGGCTGCCCAAAGCCCATCCAACCTGGCCTTGAACACCTCCAGGGATGGGGCAGCCATCACTTCCCTGGGCAACCTGTGCCAGTGCCTCACCGCTCATAGTGTGAAGAAATTCTTCCTTATGTCTAGTCTAAATTTGCCCCTCTCCAGTTTATGGCCATTGCCCCTCGTCCTATCACTAGAAGCCTTTGTAAACAGCCCCTCCCCAGCTTTCTTGTAGCCCCTGCAGGTACTGGAAGGTCACTATAAGATGTCCTCGGAGCCTTCTCTTCTCCAGGCTGAACAACCTGCAGTATGCTTTTATTTTGTGTGATATGGCTCACTGGAACTGATTCTGTGAGTCTCACATATCACTCTACCTTCATGAATGTCTTTTCAGAGGTGGATGGTTTTGGTAAAGAACTCTGCCTCTGGAATACCGCACTCTGCATATGAGACCCTATTTGTCAGCAGTGCCTCTTCCATCCTGCAGCCACAAAACCGTGGTCCTTTGTTCTCACAACACAACAAACTGCCTGGCACTTTTATTCCTGGTCACCTTTGCTGCTTTAGGGCAGTTGCAGAGGGCAGAGCAGGAGGCCTACAACAGCAGATCTCTATCAGAGCTGATGTGGAAGTGAGTGCCTCTCCCGCCCACAAGTTTCTGACCACTGTTCTCACAGGTGGAGAGGCTGCCTGTGTGGATTTGCCTACTCCTCATAGCCTTAGAGTGTGAGATGGGTGGGGATGAAAGTAGCCACTGAGCAAAGTTATTGGAATGACTATTTCCTGCAGTCTTTCTCCTTCAGTGTCAATTTTCAAATGGAAAATATTTCATGTGCCACCACAAAATGCAGATATTGCAGAGTTACAGAACATTGCTCTTGAAAGCTGTCATGAAATAAATATATATATGAGGTTATAAAAATGGGTTTTGTATAAACTGCCCTCTTCTAGCAAACATTTCACTTCCTATAATTGTGTGCGCTTTTGTTTGAACTTATCAAATATGTGATTGTTCTCCTTCTCCTTCAGGGAGATAAGAAATCCACCCTCCGGATATGCAGAATGGTGTTGTTGTAATCACTCTTCAAAGGGAGATCCAGAGTAAACAAATGTCGTCCTCTGCAGCTTCTTTTGGTGAGCTGTAGAACTTCCAGAAGAAGGCTGGAACTAAGAAGAGAGGAGAAATTCAACCTAAGACCAAGTAGACAATTTCCCTTTCTGCACTCCCAGGAAAGGTGAATGAGTCTGTGTAAGAACACCTCAAAAGTATTTTACATGTAATTTTTTTTCTAAGCAGCAAGTGCTTTGCTTCCGCATAGGTTGATTTTTTGAAGTTTACCAGTGTTGCTATGAAACAGCAAGACCAGGAGACAAAATTACACTTTAAGGAAAAGTGCTTGGACCGGATAACAATATACAACAGCAACAGGGTTTCAGTGCACCACGTACATAACAATCTTATAGTTGCAGTTACACCTGTCAAAATCACATCACAGCTATGCTGGTAACACTTTTAAATGCAGACTACAACTTATGGATCTTTTTTTCCCTACAAATTCCTATAAGATCAGTCCTGTGGAATCAAAGCCTTCAGCCAAGTTCAGCAGCACTAGCATATAAAAAGTTTCCCAGCCGGCCCAGCATTTACCCTTTGTTAGGAGGAGATGGTCTCTGAACGGCACAGCTGCCTCTCCACTCTTCCACTCCAAGCTTTCTGTGTTGAAACTCCTAACAAAGCCACGCAGCGTTAATGTAGGTGTGGTCACTTCTTGGGCACAGAAATGAAGCCAGGCAGGGACAGGGCTGCTGCCTTCTTCTGCTGAGGGTTTGGGTCCACCGGAGGGCTGATGCAGAGTGTATCTACAAGGTTAAACATGATGAATAGACTCATAAGGTACCCATGTTTTCTCACACGAGCAAAGGAGTAGATGCAAATTTCTCTCAAATGTGGAGGTGCCTGGCCTGTGTTCTGTGGTCAGATTTGTGTCAGTATGCAAGAGATTTCTGCTCATAGTTGCTTATTTCTCAAGGAATTGCAAGAGCAAAGCCCCAAAGCCATGCATGATACAAGCCCTTGTTTGTTAACAATGTACTCTCCTACTGGAATAGACGGAAATGTTCTCTTTGAGTTTGTACTCACCACCTTAGATTCAGGTGTGCTGGAGAGATATCACTTTAGATCCTGTGAACTGTTACCAGATTGAAATTCCAGACTTATAAATTAGAGATTTGACGTGATTTGTTGCCACATACTTTGAATTCCTACCCAAATCTGATCTGATCTGAATTCTGAAACTTCTGAGATTTACTGATCCCTTACATAAGACTTAATTCATAAGACCTATATTTAAGGCCCCACTGAAGTCAGTGAAGTTAGGTGTTTCTTAGGTCATGAACAGTTAAAACCAGAAGGTGATTCAGAGATATTACAGGACTTTCTGCATGACTACTGTGGGAAGAAAAAATTTCTTTTACTCTTTTTCTCCAATTTTTTGAGCTCTTTCTGACAATAGTTGCTGAAAAGGGGTTGTGTAATAAATCAGTGCTATTGTCATCACTTAACAGTGTTCAATCACAGTTTAAAAAGTGCTTGTCTAGTTGTATTTTGTGATCACGAAATATATTCATGTATTACGATTCTGTATATGCTTAATCTTAGCATGGTTAAAGCCATCATTAGTTTAAATGTCTTCCTGAATTTAGGCCTCAGATTTTGTAGTATTTGGTTGACTCCAGTTCTGTTGTGTACATTTAACCAGAATTGAAACAGACATAACTCATTGTTATGGTTTTTGTGCTCTTTTTGAACCAAAAGTTGGGAGTGTTGTTTAAGGATTCACATTTGCAAAAGGTAAGGGAAGTGTAGAAGTGCAGTCACAGAACTTGGAATAGCTGGAGCTAGTACACATAGCAGCACCTGCGACCCCCTGCAAGAGAGTAAAAGCCTTTTATACTGTCACAATGGCTTTACCAAGAAGATGAGTTATGAAATATCATCTTTGAGAAAGATTTTTATCTTCCCTGTTTTCTAGTCTTCATCCTTAGAAGTGGTAGTGACACTGAACACATTTACATTTGAAGTGAGATCTAACTTAGAAAACTGTTTAAGCAAAACGACGCAATTCCTTTGTGTTAAGCATATACATATATATTTTGCAGATTAGTTATTTTGCACTTTAATTTTACTGTGTATGCTTTACTTTTGGTTACAAGTCTTACCAATGACTAAAACCTGTCGGCTAATATTAAAGGTCTTGTATTCTCAGTGACTGTCATTGCCTCTGCACTCAGATCAAACCAACCCATTCAAAAATGAAAATGCAAATTGAATTTTCTTGCTTTGAAAACAAGGGCTCAATTGTCAGAATTGTCTATTATCTAAGCATTTTTTTGCAGAATGTACATGGCTTGATGTCCCTCAGCATAGTGCATCCTTTGTCTGATTTTCTTCCAACATTTTCGATGTAGGCAATTTTTTTCTTTTCTGTGCTAAGAAAGGTAGTGTCATTTTTCACCACTTCTTTCTCAAAGAATAAAATGTTTGACTTTACAAAGTTTTCATTGAATGATAATCTGTACTGTACTAACTATTAATTAGTTGGAAGGATACTTGGTGACTACAATAGTGAAATATAAGCCTTGTCTCAGTGGAATCTGGATTTCTCCTCTCTATTTGTGAGTTACCTAAAGATCAACAAGTAGGAATTTCGTAAACACTTTCAAAATTAGATCAACATCTGAGCACCCTCATCAAATTCACTTTCAAAGTGGCTAGGCCATCCAAATCCTGCTGGGTCAGTGGGAGACATGCGGTCTTAGCAATTTCAAAAGCAGGCTGTTGCTTTTTAAGTGCTTAAAGGTGGATTAAGGAAGATAAATATACTAAGGAAGCTAAATTCATAAATAAATACCAAGACCGTAAATGGTGGGGTTTAATTTCTTCGAGCCAAACTTTAATGTCATCATCCCCGATGCCTGTATTGTTCTGCTGTTCTCTAAGCAACAGATTGGTCAGGAATAATGCACGCTCCAAGGAGTTTCCAGTTGCTTACACCCATTTAAGAGTGGGGAAAGTTGTAGGTGTACATATTGTACAAAAGCACAGCTGGAAATAATAGAGTGGGCAACTTGAAATTCATGATCTATTACGGTACCTGGCTAGAACTGTGGTAGACATATTACCACATGTATTGGTTACATGCCAAAATGTTCTGTGAATTCTACCATCTTCACAGCCTTTAACTGCAAAGTGAAAGTATTCATGCCTACTTTTGAGAAACAGGATTTAGTTTACATAAGACTTAACCAAGAGCTGCAATAGCAAGGATGGATGGCACATTGTTAAGCCCAGAAACCACAACCACCAGAAAAAATTTGTCTTATTTATTGACCCAAACCACAGAAATTCTTTCATTGTTTGCTTTCTATTCGTGCAGGTACCGTATCAGGATGGGTGAGCTCTCTCCAGGTAAGCAAATTAAGCTGTGGAGAAGTAAAACAAAATGCAAGTTAGCAGGATTCTGATTTTTGCCTGCAAAAATAAGTGTCAGACCTGAGGTTGTTGTCTATGTAAATTAAACATAAGGACTTAGTATCAGAGGATAGTTCCACTTGGGCCGCTTAATGACAAAAACCAGGATAAAAAAATTGCGTGAAGTGTCCACACTGAAACACCAGATTAAGGTACCAACTGTACGAGAAATAAATACATAATAATTATTATTTTGCAAGCTTCTCTGTCCTCCATTTGTTACTTGAAATTAGTAGGAACAAAGGTTCTAGTGCAATGATTTTTCTCTTTCTTTTCATAGTGCTAACTTGGAGCTGCCTTTTGCCACTCGATTTCATTGCCTTCCTGGACTTTAAATTGGTTTCTTCTGAGTGAGCCAAAGATTGTACTGACCTAAATGTCACTTGAATTAATGTATTTTTGTTTCAGTCTTTATTTTTCTCTTGGAGTCACTTCTAGCTTAAATTACTATGTATTTCAAAGCTTGGAAGCAAGGTCGCAGTCATCCAAAGAATTAAAGGTATGGGACATTTCAAGTTTGCCTTTAGTATTTTAAGAGAAACAAGTTTGAACACAGTTGTTCCTGAGCTTATGAAATAAAATAACTGTATCAGGACTAATAGCCCGTATTATTACATAAAACCACTTGCTCAGTGATGTATTATTCAGTGAAAGTGAGGGGAAGGGATTAGCCCAGACATATAAAGATCAACATGTAAATCATAGCTGGAGCTGCAGAACTCCTTGGCCACTGAGGATTTTCATCTTATTTTTCTGGTGAATGTTCCTTTCCCTCTGCAGAGACCACAGCTGTCCCGATTCCAATTGCATGGCTGCATAGTCTCCACACATAATATTTGTTCTTTCAGCTGCTCCTGGGTGATATATTGCAACAACTCAGTGTGCAGTTTTGCCAGTTAGAATCATGGTTCTCCTGACCTGATTCTGGACCATCGGTAGAAAAGCAAAATATTAGTGTCTGGCATCCAAAAATATTCTACAGGGAGGATAAGCACTACTATTAAAGCTCCCTTTCTATGAGAACAACCAAGCTATTGCTTGGTCACTGCTATTTCACTGGAGAACAAAGGCTAGAGGCACTATTCTAGCATAAGCAGAGCTGTTCTAAGAAGTGGACTCTGAGATTTTGTAGCCTTCTTTTAATCCTGGTGTTATTTTGTGTGCTCTCTTCTTTTTCAAAGTATGTCACTACTTTTTGCCTTATTCTTGTAGCAGAGCAGCGCCAAGGTTTTCTGGCATTATAGGGAAACTTTTGTCTGAGGGAAGAACAGCAGAAAGTAAGGCCAGAATTTTCGAAGGTGGACAACTTCATCAGACCACAAAAAGCCCTTGAAATCTTGGGATTTTAGTAGTAGTGAACAAAGTCTTCTTCCGTGATTTTCATCAGCGAGGTTTAAACTCCAGAAGGGCAAAACAAAGTGGGGAGGGTGGGTGAGTGGGAAATAAGTCCAAGGGGCTTTCTATATTTAATTTCTGGATTCTTTCTATTTCACAGTTGCTAAACAGAGTACACAATGAGAAAATTAGCCTTGCAACTCACATTTCAAATAAGATTACCTCCTTTAAAAATCGCTCATATTGATATTTGGCATAAACTGATTACATGATATCATGCTTCGTGATCATTAAACTTCCAAATAGTGGTTGCAGGGACACAGAAATGTACTATAATAGTAAGGAAAGCGCTATAAGTCCACAGTTTTCTGCTAGCTTTTTCTTCTATTGTCCTTTCACAGAACAGACAAGTTCTATCGTACAGTCTTTCTGTGAGATGCATAGATAAAATGAGTAGAAAGGGTGAAGGGAGAATAAAAGTGGCATATAAACTAGAGAATATTTTCTGGTTATATTTAGTTTTTATTTGTCCATTTACTGTTTAGGCCTCTTTCTTGTCTCTTAGTAGGTAATTCACGTGTATCTGCTAACTCTGTTTTCTGATCCTCCTTACGGAGACAGTTTCACAGGCTGGATATATTTCACATTAACTAAGACACCTGTATTCTCTCTTTGCTCCTAACTTCCACCACTTAACAAGTTACAAACTTAGCTGTTTCCTGTGTTTTCCTGAAGTAATAGCAGTTGGCACAAAGAATCCCTAACCCATTTCCAGTTTGACACACAACATATTCCCCCTGCATGTCACAGTTCTCTCATCTAATATAGGTATAGAGTACACACTCCAATGAATTGCTTAAAATTGTAACTTCTAGGTGTGGTTTTCCTTCTTTAGAATATATCCTCATTTTGTTTACAGACTTTTATCAGCTTCTAATAATTTCTTATGGACACTTCTAAATTACAACATTATATGGAAAATTTAAAGTGAAAATGTGTCCGCCTTTATCTTAGTATCTGCTTATAAGGTGCTCATAAAAAAAAGAAAATTGTTTGAAAAGTTATCAAATAGCAAAAAGTGATTAAATAATTTGCATGTGCCAATATAAAATGATTTGCATAAGCTGTTTTGAATGCAAAATGTCGTGATGCTGATAATTCTGAATACATTAGGAGAACTGGCTAGGTCTGCTCTCATCTTAAATTTGATGTGTGCTCAGATTAAGGTCAGAAGGAAGTTACAGGAAATTGCTCCCTTTAAATATCCTGTTTGGTAAGAAGTTGGGTGGGTCCAATATCTAAGAGTCTCAGCTATAAAGTAAAAGTCTGTTATGTAATTTGCAGCAAGTCCTAAACCTTGTCTAAAAGCTGTGTCTCATCAAATTCATAAGTGCAGTATTCAGGGAAACACAATGTTGCAATGCACATTACATCAGTAGAGCAGATACTGTACGCTTGGTACTGCTATTGCTTGAAGTTGCTGACTTGTAATTTTTCTTCTGGATCAACTGAGTCAGCATGTTCAGTGTATTTGGAGTTGTTTTATTTCCACAGCAATTCCACTTTCAAGTGGTTGCAATAAAAATACATCACAACATTTCCTGCATTCCTTAACAAACTCATTGTTTTTAATTTTATTTTTTGCATTGTGTACAGCTGCAAACTCTGGCAAAGGAGGAATCCTCTTTATTCATATTTGACAGGCATTACAGTCTAAATATTAACAAACACCAGAGTAGTATTTGACTGTGCTAAATATGATAAACAGAAGTAGTTATGGCGACCTTTCTATCCATTCTTCTCGGATGTGGGATTTTGCATGGGACTGGTATCCCGCAGTTGAGCAACACCCAGTCTTGCTTCACCTCCTTGCAGACTTGAGCTCTGCTATCAAACGTTGTAACTTAAAGGCAGAGAGGAGGGCTTGCACTTCACTCTGCCTGGTGGTTTGCAGCATAAGGGTTGAGGAATAATGAAGTGAGGGCATGGAAGAAGACTGGAAGAACATTTGGGTTACGTACTGCTGATGGAGTGGCTGTCTTTATCAAGGCACTTGGAGATTCAAGCTGGTTGTGTGCCCTGGCCGTATCACCAGGTTATTGGGATCTAATGCCACCTTTCCTCTTGGACTGCAGGAACTGCATTGCAGCACACGCTTGCCTTGTGGTCTAGGCATAGCCTGGAGTGGCATGGATTAAGGAGGTCTAGACAGAAGGTATGAACATTTACCTCAAGTATTGAGTGCAGTTTCGGGCACCACAGTATAGAAAGGATCTAAAGCTACTGGAGAGTGTCCAGAGGAGGGCCACAAAGTTGACAAGACAAAGGGTGTAGAGGGGATGTGTTATGAGGACCAGCTGAAGTCACTTGGTGTGTTCAGCCTGGAGAAGAGGAGACTGAGGAGGGACCTCATAGCAGTTTGCTGCTTCCCCATAAGGGAAGGAGGCGGAGCAGGCACTGGTCTTTTCTCTCTGGCCAATGATAGGACCCAAGGGAATGGCACGAATATATGCCAGGAGAGGTTTACGTTGGATATTAGGAGAAGGTTCTTCACTCAGAGGGTTTTGAAGCACTGGAAGGGAAGTGTCCCCAGGGAAGTAGTCATGGCGCCAAGTGACACTATTCAAGAAGTATTTGGACAATGTACTCAGATACATGGTGTAAATTTTGGGGTTGTCCTATGCAGGGATAGGAGCTGGACTTGATGATCCTTGTAGGTCTCTTCCGTCTCAGGTCATTCTGTGATACTGTGTGATTTTGTAACATCTGCATTTCAGGTATAGAATTGAGACTTGGAGGAATAACAACAGCTAGGGAAGTCTACGTCTGCAGGAGAGCAATTGCAGAAAAAGAGATATCCTGTAAGATCTAGGAAAATGCAAAGGAAAGATGTATAAAGCTAAAGGAGTTACAGCAGAGAGAACAGGCCAGGCTTCTGAAAGTCGCTGCTATTGAAAACACAGAAAAAGCACAGCAGTTAATGTGGGAGGAGAAGGGATCACACCAGACATGGAGTGGAGGCAGAGGAGAGCAGAGGAACAACTAATTGCAGAGAAATGCAGTAGAGCAGAATAGTCTGCCAATCTGCAGAGCTAACATACCACTGATCACTGAAGCATTTTTAAGCCATTTTGTTGGTCTTTTTGTAAATCCTATGTGCAATGTAAATATGCAAACAGTATTTGTTTTGTTAGAATAAGAAAGCACTTACGCTTGGTGTACCCTACAAAAGTATTTGAGTATATTCAAGATTAATTACAGCCTCAGAAATCATGAAGCTAGTAAGAACAACTGTAGATACCAACGTGAGGGAAAAAGACTGTATATTCACTTGGCAAAAGATGGGAACATATTTGTAAAGCTGGTTTAAAAGCTTCTGGCATACAGCAGAGCATAGACTCAGAGCAAATATATTCCATACATCACTGGAGCCTAACTTGCAGGTTGGCAAATATCCTGCAGGCTTGAGCTGGAGTTTTAAATTTGATCTTTCACTTGCATATTACCTGTGGTTATGCAGTTGTTGTCTCACTGCTTTCAAGCATTTCCTGGCTTGTCTGATTTCAGCCTGCGTTCTCTCTGCTTTTGTGTTTCAAACAGATACCCATGTCTTGATGAAAGCCATGGAGGTCTTCCTATTTATCAAATAGGCTCAAAGGCTGAGAGCCTGGTGAGTGAAGGATATTTAGACAGAAGAAATAAGCAGTTTTCATTTTGTTCCCTTATATGAAACAAGTCTGAATTCTCAGATCTGAAATCTGCCAGTCATTTCTAATATTTTAGATGGAAAATGCTTGGCATAACCATGGTGGATATGACTAGAAAGAAAAATAGCTTTCAAATGCTTAAGTGTTATGTGTAATTCGTGACAATCAAAGCTTTGTTGCAATGATTTTTGGCTTTGCTTTCATAGTGTCAACTTTCTCACATGCTCCTCTGAAACAGCTCACTCTGGCCACTGCCCTTTGCAGTGGTCTGGAGCTGTGACGGCTTGGGGAGGAAAGGGCAGGGAGATTTCATGTACCTAAAATGGTTTTCTGCCCACATGTGGATCAAGCCACTCGCCATTCCTGGAGTAAGAAAAGCAGATCCATCAAGGGGTACAGGAGGGATTGCAAGTTAACTTGCCATGCTCCAGTTCTCTTGGCCTCCAGGAGGTCAAGAAGTGAGAACAATAACATTCTTTTTCCTGTTGTTATCATCTTCGGTGTTTCTGTGTGAAATACTAGATAAGGTTTGAGTCATAATGATGTGGGAAAAGTCCTATGGTAAATATTCCCTTTGTGGGTGCTAGATGGCGCCGTGGATTAATGCTCCAGCCTTTTCTCAGGGGATGTTCTGGGGCAAACCCAGTTTGGTCAGGTAAGGACTCGGCAATTAGTTTGCTTGTGGGAATTTAGGTCTAGATCAATAGAAGTACTGAGATTCTTAAGCCCTCCTGAGTGCTCAGCCTCTACTGGGCATCAGGAAGGACTCATAGCTGGAATTGTCCTGCTAAAACTTAAGGCTACAGTCTTCAGCGGACACCAGCACCTGCTGCAACAGAAGCCACTCGCTCACCCCAAACATGGGATCTAAAAATAGAGGTGACGGCAACAGCAGAAATCCTACACTTGCATTAATATACCCAGATATCTAAAAGTACAGCTGCTGGTGCTAATGACCTGAGTTAAATTACTGCTTATCAGCCATAAGAGTCTTTTATATTTTTGTTGAGAGCATTTACATTTAGAAAAAGCAAAAATAAGAAACCATCAACCCATAATTCCTTTGGCAACATTGAGATGTATTTCCGGTTTTTCAGGCTATTTCTGTGGTAGTGTTGTTAAAGGATACTTGCCTGGAATTATTGAAACTTTCCATTGAACTACTTTAAAAAAAAAAGTAAAGCACAATAGAATAAACTGGAGAGCACATCTCTGTGCACAAATGTCAGCACACTCTTGGGCATGGGATTTGTATTCAGACAAAGTCTTGCTCTTTCTTTTTGTGGGAAAAAAAAGTCTTACTTAAAAACAAATGGCTTATAAAACAATGCAAAGACCACTTTATTGTGAAAAACTGAAAATTCAAAGAACAACATGTGAGAATTTAAATAGCCATGAGCAATGGGAGCAGCCACGGGACGATTTTGGAGGGTGATCAGTGAGGACTGGAAACCGTTTTACGTGGATTAAATATCCATCTCAAGCAGATACATTGAATTGTTCTGTGGCCTGTATGAGGAAAATTCAGCGACAACCAGCTTCAAACTCTCAACCCCACAGTCCTTTGTCATTGCCATTGGCCCCAGCTCTTAGCAGAAAGTCAGCTGAAGAACTGGCCTAGGGAATATGTTATCCTTTGGGTTGAAAGGGTTGAAACACAATGACTCTGTTGCCAGTTTCAGCTGTGTGGACACCCAAAAGGCCTTGATACCCCATTGAAATGACTGGCAGGTTCCAGAGCAGCACAGGGGGGTCCAGACTGGAGTTTTTTTCTGTCCTCCTCTTTGAGGCATCTGATACTGTTTATGACCAGTAGTACCTCTGGTGGAACAAGGGGACTGAGGTGGGAGACCTGGGGACAGGCTGCTCTGCCCCTCTGCTGCTCTGGAGACCTTCCTGCTCGTTATCTTTTGCAGATTTCAAATACAGGTTCCTTTGCTCAGCAGTCAGTAAACAAGTGTGCTCCACCGTGTGCTGCCCTGACACAAAAAACTGCTTTCAAGCTTCTGAAAAAAACAGACAGAAAAATAATATAGCTTAGGCAATGTACCTTGGGAAGAAGCTTCCAAGATTTGTTCCAGCAAAGAAAGAAGATGCATATATCTCTTTACTGACAAGTGAGGGACAGTACTGAGAGAACAGACATTCATCATGAGGCACATTCTTAAAGCTTTACTTCTTCCTATTCTTTTCCTGACATTTGCTGTTTTATACTTTCTGGCAACCAGCAGAGCTCCACCGATGCTGACTTGCAGAGCCCATAGAGATACTAAGGAAATATTTTTCCTAGCAACAAGCGGCACACAAAAACATGAAGAAATGCTTCCCCTGCTCATATTTCCCTTCAGTTTTTTCGGTCATCTGGTGCTGAGATAAGAGCTGTGTAATGAAACCTGCTACTAGCTTGTGTTTTGCAAGGCAATCTGGAATAGAGGTACATGTGAAAAACTTCGTGCCTGTCATTAACATAGCGCCTGCTTGAAACCTTGGTGCTGTGGTGCTGAGCAGTCACACTTCCTGCCACACCAGCTGGTCCCAGTGCCTCAATGCTACTGGGTCATCCCAGGTTGCTCCACACCAGCTGGTGCTGAGGTACCCTCAGGTGGCTCCTCAGCCAGTGAAGACAATGTGGTGTATGGCATTGCCTTAAGATGGCAGCTGTATCCAGGTCTCTTAGGACAGAGGATAAATTATGCCATCTCAGAAGTACTGCCTGAGGTGCCTCTTCCCACAGACCCTGGCTGAGATGATGTGTTCAATGTTACTCTAACAAAAAAGCAACAATGAATGTGTTGCATCGCCCAGGCACCGTGGCCACGGAGGTGCCTGGCACACAAGTGTGGGCCATAACACAAGAGAGGCAATGCTGTGCACGAGGTCATGTTCATGAGGTGATTCTCATGTCTCGGATACATGTAGATGCTGAGAGGTGAGAGGAAGGGGTCAGCAGCAGACAAGTGGGATCTGGTTCTGGCCCTCTCAACCAAACTCTCTTCTGGCCCTCTCAACCTCTCACTGGAAGCAGGTTTGGGTCCCAGAGGAAACACGAGGCATGGATACCATTTCCTTTCCCTTCAACTCTTTGAAAATCTGAGAAGGAAACTGGGAATGGTGCTTCATCCTGACACGGCAGTATTTTCTATTTTCTGCTAATGGGACGGAGCTAAAGTGTTAATGTTATTTTAACCAAAGTGTAGTTTTCTGGGATTGAATTATTAGCCCTGTGGGAGCAATGACTGGTACTTGTGTCTGCTTGTGAGTGACTCCCCCTTCTTTTCTGTCCTTGCTCAGCCATGCTGAAACAGCGTTCACAGACGCGAGGGCAGCAGCCACAGCAGAAAGGCTTTGTCAACACCAGCAAATCACTGTTCCTGCCTCTGCAAGGTCAGCTTCTGAAGGCAGCGTGTCCGAGACCACGGCTCCATAACTGGTTGGGAACATGAACAGTCAGGAAGCATTTAGAAATTACACAATATTAGTGGCTAGAGCAAACACATTCTCATGGTAGAGCCAACTTCTGAATTTAAGGCCAGCCTTGCACCCATAGGGTGGATTTTTTGTGAGTAACTTCAGTGGGGCTAGGATGAAACCCAGGAGGTTCTTACTCATCGCTTGATGGGTTACTGACAAGAAGAACATCTGTAAAACATGTTCCTGTGTCATCAGTATATTTCCTGAATTTGTCCACTAGTATTTTAGGTGAATTTGTCCTTTGGAAAAGTTCAATATAGGAGACTGAAAAGCTCTGTCTCAGTGGAACATTTACTTCTGTAGTTGTTTAGAAATTAGTTTGCACAAAGATAGATTTGTAAAACTGATTTGAAAGCTCTATTTATGTAAACAGAATACATGCTTGGGACAGACATACATGTCCCAAGATGAGAAACTATCCTGCAGGATTAAATTGGAGGTGAGAATCTTATATATTACCTGAATCTATATCTACACTACAGTAAAATTCCTACAGACTCTTCTAAGGATTTCCATGGATACTGGTGTTGAGCTGAAGCTGGGGTTTTTGCAGTGAAATTGCAAATAGCGCTGAATTGTGATGATTTAGCAAACCTTAAAAGAAAACTGAACTGTGAAGTATAACTTTTTAAAAATAAACCCTCAGGGTTTTTTTTAGCAGAACTTGAACTCTTAATGGGTTTCAGATTTGTCAGTCATTAGTTATAATTTATCCGGGAATTGTATTACAGTGAACATCCTAACATGCATGGACTAGATAGAAGACCGAAAGACTCTATTGTGTAAGGAAGGCCATATTTTCTGTTTTATCCTTCACTTTGGAGAGGAAAACAATGAGAGGAAATGGTGTGTTGATCAGTATGTTATACGCATCGTGTTCTATAGAATGAGAGATACAAGGCAACTGCCTTCTATCGATTCAAATAATGTATTATGGGTTCAGTGTTAAGTTACGTACCCTGCTCCATATAGTGCTCAATGGCTTTTTATTATTTATTTTCTGAGCTGTCACTGAAAGATTCTAAAGATAAGTCAGAGTAAATTCAAAAGAGTATGTTTATTTCAAGACAGAAGTGGAAACATCCCTTACTTACAGCTAATAATAGGATTGACATTGTTAAACAATTAAATCGAAAAATATTAATAATAGGTGCTTCATGCATGTTAAACAAAAATTCAATAAGTGCTCTGTTTTATTGTTTAACTGTACGTATGAGTCATAAGAAAAGTGTTAATGTCCAGGATAGGATATGAATCATGTATTTGTGAACAATCTTCCAAGGCCAGCACTGAAAGCCCAAACACATTTATTCTTTGTAGTTAGTCAGCTCTGTGCTTGGAAACTGAAAGTGCAATCAAAGCGAGAGTTTGTTTATTAACTAGTGGATGCTGTGCATCTTATTTACACAGATTGATAATGGGGGGTGAAAAATAAGGAAAAAAGCTGGTAATGCATGGAGGTCTGTGTCCCTGGGGTGCAACTCACAAAAGGAACCCGAGCAGCAGTAGCACCAGCCATTAAATGCTGAAAGCATTCTGTGACTTTAAAAAGAAATCCCATATTCATGGAGGGAATCCATATGGCACCCTATTTGTGAGGAGAGGTGCCCCATTCTCTTAAAAGCTGACTCGAAACATTTATTGTTTTGACTGCTTTAGCATTAGAGTGAGAGCATTAACTTCAAGGGGAAAAACCGAAACAAGTTAAATACACAGGAATACTTTGGGTGTTATTCTATATTGTATTGATTTCCATACAGATAGAATGTTGGAATTGCTGAACTACAAGCTCTTTGTGCTGGCTGTATTTGGGCTTGCTGAGGAAATCAAGTTCTTTGTAGAAAGTAATCTCACTTGGTAATTATTTCCCATCATCGGTAATAAGTATGCTCCTAATTGCCTCCGCTTTGCAAAGGCATAGAGTGAAAGGAGGGTTGAGTTGCACGTTCTGGAGGAGAGAGAGGTCACTGTTAGGACTGAAGATCAGTATTATAGACTAAGAAAAGTTTCGGAGTGCTAGCTATGGTTTAGGGGAGAGCTCTAGTAATCTAGTTCAGCCTCCAATACTGCTTGACCTTGAAAAAGCTGATTTTCTTGTCTTTTCTGAACGGTGAAATGGATCCTAAAAAGCATTGGGCCAAGCTGTCAATCCGTCCTTTGCTCAGTGAATTACTGTTGAATTGAGCTAATGCTGGGGATGTATGATTTATGCCATTATGGCATTAAGTGTAGAACTGCTTTGGGATAGGAGTGAATCCACATGGCTTTTGCAAAGGTATGTGTTTGTTTATCTCCCTGTTGGTATTCTCATAATTTAAAATATACTTAGCTTTTACCAATAACAAAAGTTTTCATGTTTCTGTGTACCTGAGGTTAATGTAACATTACCAGCCTCATCTTGTAAGATCATAAAAATCTCAGTATTGATGATAATATTTAAAAGAATCAAAAAGTGAGTGGCAAGGCTACATTTGAGTGGAGAATTCCTGGCATTATACTCCTACCACTAAACCTCATTTGCAGATAAGAAGTTACGTATACTCACAATAAGTGTTCATACACAACCTATTTTGCTTGATAGCCTGGATAACTGGGTTTGCCACGTGGTGAAATATGATTTATGCTCTCAGGTGACAGGATGCTCGGAGTCACAGCTGGCACACTCCTGACCCTTCTGGGAGGCTACTGCAGCCACCTCTGTGTTGCCCCATCGCTTGGGATGTGCATTCAAAATTGTGTGAAGAAAACTGTAGGATCTTTTGGCATTTACCTTTAACTGTAAAGGCCAGAGCGCTACTCAAAGACAATTTAACTGAAATGAGATTTGGTGGTGGCTGACCAAGCAGAAACACATCTAATGTACAAATCAAGATTTTACATGTAAACTTAATTTCCCAGCAACTTTCTATTCTGTTCAATTCCTCAAATGTGAATGCTATCACATTAGAAAGAAAATTCTACATCTTTAAAAACAGGCAGTTGCACAAGGTTTGTAGTAACAGATTCAGCTATATAAAGAATTTTTTTTGTCTTTTTTTTTTTTTTAAGCATGGCCAGACCAAACTATCACTGCTGCTTTCTTTGATGGTGAAAACATAAAGAGATGTTTGACTAGGAATGCTTCCTCCCTCAGCCTGTGTTGGCTTCTTTGTATTTCTAAGCAGTATATCTCATCTGCTCTGTTTAAGCAGAAGTAGGGAACTTCTACTTTTAAAATAAATACAAATCAAACCTTTTGCACATTATTGAATTTAGCCTTTTTCATTTTGTGTTGTGCCATATACGTCTTATCTTTCTTATGCAATTTCGGTTCGAGTACAAACACAACAGTGCAAACCAATGGCCTGTTGCTGCTTTATAGCAAAATACTTTATAGAAGCTGTAATAAAAATTGTACATTAAATTGTATTAGAATTTAAACATCCTATTGCAGAGACTTGGGTCAGTCTATCTTGCTGTTCTGGCAATTTTTATTTTATTGCTTGGAATGAAATAGTGTCTCTGAATGATGATATCTGTGGGTGAATATAGGTATCGCCAACTAAAAGCTTTTGGATGTGTGCTGTAGCAGAGAGCAGAAAGATGTGCTCAAAGAGCACTTCCATTGCAACCAATGTTTGATACTGTCTGGCATGAGAACTGATCAAAATAAGAGGACACCACTGCGGTGCAGAACTGTTTCAGTTACTCTCAACTCCTATCTTTGTTACGGATGGTGAAGCATGCCCAAAAAAAGGGATGGAACTGCTGCTCTGTTGGTGTTGTAGTTTAACTCTGTGAGCCTGGAGGAGTTTAAAGATGTCTTACAGCCTTTCATGTTATCTCTCCTCTGAGCAACGCTGTGCAGCATATATCCATAATTTAGGAGGTTGTCTAGCAATTTTCCTTATTTGTGGCTTTAGCATTAGGTCAGATTCATTGAATTTTTTTTCTCATTAGAAGACTAAGTTTGTCTGCCATTTCTTGTCTACAAAGAGTTTCTGATTTCTGCCTGCCTTCAGCAGGGTCAGCTAGCAAAGCTTGCTGCCTTCTCAAGGTTGAAAATTTAAACTTTGCTGCCATACATTGTCTACGGGTTAAATAATGACCGTGCTGAGCTGATTAATAGAGAACACTCAGCTTCCTTATTGCTGATGAAAGGGCTGGAATACGTGTCCAAATCCCATTAGTGGAAATCTAGACACTGCTGAACTATGCAAGATTTTCAGAACTTGTGTGGTAAAAAGGCACAAATATGGGATATAAGGAAGGATAAAAGAACCAATTTTGCGAGATGTTTTTGCATTATTGCAGTGTATTTAAAAAAAAACAAAACAAAAATGGGCATATTTTTTGCTGGTACGGGGCTAAATAATCGTTACTTAACATTTTATAGTTTGAAGATACATGCAATATCTACATAACATAGTAGTTCTACATCCTACCTTAGCAGTCTCCAGGCTCAGAATATAAACACACCCACAAACCCAGACTAGCAGCCAAGCTCTCAGTGATGGGCCTATGAATGGGGGCAAACTAAAAGTGGTCCCTTCTGAGTTGCACTTAGATTCCTGTATTTAGTGGCAATCGACTGCTTCTAGGAGGAGTTGTGCACTTGACTTTTATTAGACCATGTGCTGTTGGGAGAACAGAATAAGCTGTACTTTTTTCCTCCTATACCTCTTGAAATATCCTACGTGAATAATTCATTCACTCCTAAAGGAGTGCTGAAGCCTTATCCTTCATGTGGTTACTCAGAAAGAAGAGGAATGATTGTCCTGTTGTGAATGTTGTTCTGCTTAGGGACGTGGTTTAGTGGTGAACTTGGCAGTCATGTTTATGGTTGGACTTCAATATGTTAAAGGTCTTTTCTACCCTAAACAACTCTATGGTTCTTGAAGCTCCTCCTTCATTGCTGTATCAAGATCTTGGGATTAGGGCCCTAGATTAAAAATCTGTGGATTTTTTTTCTCCAGAAATATAAACATTATTGTTAAAATTGACTATTTAATATTCATTTACAAGGAAACTAGTTAAATTCCCTTAATCTGGGAAAAGAACAGAGGACAGAATCACATCTAAATTAGTAGGAAAGAAAAGATGCTTGGTTGATTTTAAGATTTTCCATGCTGTTCTCAGTACGCAGTAAGGAAAAAACACATTAGAGGAATTTGTTGGTTAGTTGAGTTAAAAGGTGCCCACAATGTGCTGATTACAAAGTCCACTTTACTGAATAAGTAATGTAAATGGCTTGCAGGTGTGAAAATAAGCATGTTCTACTCTTTCAGGTGGTCTTTATTTTGATAGTAACATCTTATGGATCACGTTCATATTCTAATTAAGCTTATTCATAGAAATGAGACTACAAACTTTACTTTTATGTGAGTAAATTGCTTCTGTGTTCTAATATGACAGCTCCAGGAGTTTTGCGTTATAGACCAATAGCTTTTTCAGAAGGTATTTTACTCAACAGGACAAAGCAATACATCCACAAAAAGCTATTGCTCTCCCTGTTAAATAGGAAGCATGGGGCCAAAGACTGATGAGAAGAGAGATTTTGTAGAGCTCCTTTATTCCACAAGGAGTCTTCCTCAACAGTGGGAGTGTTTGGGTCAGCTTCTAATCAGTGACAATATTGAGAAATATAATTATGGTGGAAAGTTGGTTGTATTTTTTCATCCCCTCCTCCCCCAATGCCCATTTTGCAAGTAACAAAAAAAAAAAAAATGACTGACATTCAGCCCAAGTATTTTAAATATTGGAATTAGCACACTGGGTTCACATTCCCATAGTTCCCTGCAGTTGATACCTTTGACTGGACTATTGATAATCACTGGGTTTTGTTTGCTTCTTCCACTTTAGCAGCTTTGCGGTTTGAGTGGTTGTTTGTATAGTATTATTAACACATATGCCACTAGCCTGTCATTGTGGACAATTATTTCATATTCGCGTACTTTTATTATCACTCCTTTACAGCCTGCTTGTCAATTTTTAGGTGGATAAAAGTGCTATGCTGGACTGCAGAGAAAGGTACTGATATTAGGAAATGGGTCACTGAGGCTTGGTAGCTTAGGATAGTTTATAGTGGCAGGTGTAAGAGTGTCGTATTTACTGATAGATGAGATTCTATGAGTGCCATAAAATCTGACCCAGAGTGTCAGAACAGAAAGCAAGTTATCTTTTTTTTTAAGCATAGTACACCTAATGTTTTGAAGAATGATTATCTGCCTTCTGCTTTTATTGCCTTCAGATTACCAAGTTAAAACACTATTTCACTTAAAACTAGAAACAAGGACAAATTACTTTTTGATCAGAGTATGATATAGAAAAAACGCTTACAAATATTGTGAGTGAAATTTAGAATACATTTGGATCCAACTTGTTCTTTCTTGAAAGCAGAAACATCTCTGGCTAAGGTTTATGGTGAGTTAACCGTTCCGGGGTAGGGTGTTTAGTTCCGAATTGGAGAAATGAAAAACGGCTGACTTTTGCTCTTATTAGAGGTGGGGACATCTCATGTGATCAGAAAAACCTCAATCAATCAAATTCAGGACAACTGTATCACCTTTGACTGAAATAAGGGCCTGCATTAGGTCCTTATAATGATAGATTCATTTTCTGAACAGGAATTCCATTTGTTGTTTCCCAAAACTGAAAAGGTTTTTAAACAAATTCTCTGGTTTTGGCTCATTTCTGTTGGAAAGGGCCCCTTACAAGATTTGTTGTCTTTGGGTCCTCACTGTTTGCGCTGGAAAACATTTACAAGCCATACTTCCACACACTGCCTTGAAAATGCAAAGGTTAGAGTTTTATTCTGCCAGTAGCGCATGTCCAGTCCCTCTACGAGTTTGGGTAGCTTTGTTTGTCGTGACTCTTCAGAAATTTTTAGGCAGCCAGGCAGCTGTACGTTCAAAAGGAGCAGAGCAGATGCCTCTACTTTTAGTGCTGTTCCATTCAGGTTATTTCCTCATTACACTACGACTGTGCTGGCTCAAACCTACCATCATGTTAAACAGAACATATAATAATCCATTTAAAATATAACACATTTATCGCTTAGCTTAGATCAAAGGTGCGTGGCTTCAAAGGCTCTAATTAAACTGTGATGATGTAGAATGCTGGCTTTATCTATATAGGTTACAGACTGATGGCTGTGCGGTTTGGTTTGTTTTTTTTAAAAAACTGTTGAGTTCAATATACAGATTCTCTATAGATTGTCTACAAATGATATTCCTAAGAATTATTAATTTAAAGAAAAGGATAGTAAGGTTATTTCAATTGGGAAAAGGTAGATAGGCAGATAGCGTTGAATTGCTGCATTAAAAGTAAGAAAAATAAGAAGTGTAGGAGAGGTGTTGAAAAGTCTTGGACTGAAGTTAAAAAAGTTAGGTGCTAAAATGGTAAAAATGTAGGTAAGAGAAATTACGGTTGTGAAGTAAAAGGAGAAAGGCTGTATGTAACCATGCTTGCTGTGTAGCTTCTCTGAAGCCAGTGGAGTGGCACTCGGATAAGACAGGTATAAGGTTTTGTTTTATAACAGAAATATTAGCAAAAAAAGAGAAGACAGCCCGAGCCAAATCCAGGGCAAATGCCTTTGCTATAAATGGCTCTGCTTCACTGAAAGGAAGATGAGGTAATTTGTGGCATTTTGACTCAGTCAGGCATGTGCTGCCAGAGAGTATGGGACAGTAGAGGTGCTTCCGGAAGGTAAAGTACCTGAGACTTCAGCTCTACAGGCTAATAACAATTGGTAATAAGTTCAAAATTGGGATTTTTTTTTTTTTTTGTTCAGCAGTTTAAAAACAATGGCAAGTAAAGTGGGGATGAAAGTATTAATTTTGGTAAATAAAATATCATTTTTCTACTTGTTTTTTTATTCTGCTATTTTCTCGGTGTCAGTGAGACTCTCCTGACTGTAAAGGGACAAGCACTGTTTCTTCTATTACTTTTTTCCCTTATGAGTAGCTGGGATCATATCTTCCACTTGTCTGTGACCAATGAATCATGGTTTGCTCCAGAATCTGTTGTAAAATGACATCTTCATTTAAATCTTGTGTGTCAAAACTTCCAGTTTTGCAAGCTTGCATGAGCAACTAGTCAAGTTAATGGTCTTGTTTAATTCACTGGAAATGCTCACAAGCGTTTTTGTTGATCAGACACACCAGAGGATAAGCCTTGTTTTATTACAGTATACCCTATGCTTTGACCCGTATAAAATGGTGAAGTTTTGAAATTATTTTTTTTTATATTTAAATATATATTTTTTTGGCAAAAAACTTCACTGGTATTAAGAAATCTGGAAAGCAGATACTATACAAATAATTCACTATTGTAGTAATAAGAGTAGGGGAACAGATTTATTATAATTTTCCTCACAACACATTTAAGTTTGGTATGTATGGTCTTAAAGAGAGCAAAAGTGAGAGCCAACTGCCTGCTGAGAACTCTTTCTCTTCTTATTTTTTCCCAGTCTTTCAGTGCAGCCAAGTCATCTCTTCTAGTAAACTGCTGAGTCAATACATTTAAAAACTCACCAACTGTTTCTTATTTCTGTACAGTTAACTGATAAGGACCTGTTTAAGGGTTACACCCTTCCGTATTTACAGTGTTAAGGCAAACATGGTTATAGGAAGCAATTACATTTAAAATTTACAGTGCGTATTATATGGTATCACAGTATTCTTTTGGCATATTTAATTTAATGCGTGTGTGTGTGCAAATATAGTGCTAGAAGCTGGAGGGCTGTGTTTACGATGACTGATACAGAAGGCTGTTGCCAAGGAGCTTCCTCACAGAACCTTCTCTCAGGCTTTCAATTGACCTAATACTCGATGCTCTTAGAAATAGGCAAGTCCTTTACTCCCCTTTGCTATTTGAAATTCTGGCTGCAGTAAGAAGTTGCTGTTTATTGAAATGAAGACATAAATCATACCAGTAATGGCGTTCCCAGACATGGGAAATAGTTCCATTTTCCCCTTTATGTATTAGTGTTCATTTTCCCCTTTATGTATTAGTGTCCTTTTTATCTCTCTGTGGGAATTTAGGAGATTTTTAGATGACTGCAGGAGGAACACGGAGGGGTGTTGGGAGTTCCAGGTACAGTGCAAGCTCTGTGCAGTCATGGGAGTGTTCTGCTGAAACAATAAGAATGCAGAATGCATCTGCAAGGTTTATAAAACACACTCCGTAAATGTATGCAGTGGAATGGAAACAGTGTTTCTTCCAACGGGTTTTAAAACTTTCTGTAGAACTTAATAGATGATTTTAGGTAGAACTATGAGTGCAAATGCATTTAGAGTAAGGTGATTATTCTTTTTAGATCAAAACTCTAAACCATAATTCAATGGTATATAAAAAGGTCTTTGAAGCCTCTATTTTGGATTCCTAAAATCTGCTTGACAAAGATGAAATAATAAATATCTTGTGGTTTGGGTGTTTAACTGTAAACAGTCAAGAACCTTCACCCCATCGTGTATGCTCGTTTCCTACTCTCATGGATTATATTTGGCCAAAGCCTAAAGACAGTTCTAAATAGCTCTGTTTCCACGCTCCCTCTGTCTCCTCCTTTCACCTTTTGGATAACTTAAGAAAAAGCAGCTGTTGTAAAGGGTGACAAAACTCAAGAACTATCTCTGGGACAGGGCAGAATTAAACAATGTGGAAGCAAGCAATTTCTGCCTAGGATGAACTGCTAAATGGAGAACTGGGACCAAGATTGTTGTTAGGAAGAAATATTTCAGGTTTTTCCAGTGGATAAAGCTAAAGATTGGAAGTTCGGTCTTCTGCTGTCATCAACATTCTCATTGTTCTGTCTGTTTTTTTTCCTGTCTCCTTACCTTTAAGATAAATATCGCAGCAAATAAATTAATTTATGAAATGTATCCAGGTCATTGGTACTGCAGCTTCTTTACCTCTTGTTTTAAAACTAAACCATAGCCACTGCAAATGAATTCTAAGAGATATGATTTGCAGTGTATATTAGGAGAAATCTGAGGAAACGCACCTAATGGAAGCTTCTCTATCCACATGGGAAAAAAAGACAATGTTTGGAATCAGGTCTTCAGTCTTCATTAGGCGCTGGTGCAGAACAGGATTTTGGTGATGGCATGTGTTTTGTCCAAAGCCAGGGCGTGAGTGGCATTCGGGCACCAGCAGTAAGATGACAGATAAGGTAGGGGATTACAAGACTTCCAGCCTGCTCTTACAAATTCGCTGAAGGTCTGTTTGTAGTACTTACCTCTTTGCTGTGAATGATTTCCTTCTTTCCACTAGATTTAGTGGGGAGCTGGTTAATCTGATAACCTTTGTATCTTTGAAAATCTCCCCAACAATATTTATCTGATATGCAGTCCATTCCAGGAGCATTATGAAATTTAACTTGACTGCTTTGGGGCTTTTGAAAACCCTGGATTATAGAAAAGCTAGTAGTTATCAATTGTTTTATTGTTAGCTCATTTGAAATTTTTTTGCCTGGACAAAGAGCAATGTTTGTGTTGCCTGTGGTTTCTGTTTGCAGTAACAGTCTTCGCCTGATTTTTAGGGATGTTACAGTAAGAGTCCAGATGTTTCAGAGAATGAGAACAAAATGACATTTTGGTTGCCAATGTCAGAAATACTCTTCATCTTTATTCGTTTCATTTTGTGCTAAAGCTTGAAGTTTGGATTGAATTTTGTACCTAAAAAATTGGCAGAATTGCAGACTTTATATAAAAGATTCCCTCCGCCTCCTGCCATTCCTGTGAATGGAACATGCCTTTTAGGTCTTGGGCAAGAAAACCCCACCTTATAATTTGGGTGTCCTTATTAGAGATTTGTAATACTGCCATTAGTGCATTCCTTGAAGTATGTGCAGCGTGTTTGGATTCTTCAAGGCCAGAGCTGAATGGGATCTCCCTAGATCTAGCTGCAGTCCTAGATTACTGAGTCCCATATTAAGCATGGACAACTGTGCAGGGAGATTTTATTTTCTTTGCTCCTATAGAGCACAATGTAAAGGAACAAACCGATTGGACTGTGGATGGGACATAGAGACTGGGAATGCAAGTGAAAACCATAATTTGGATGTTAGTTTAATGGGCTAGAGTAGCAACTAAGGAAAAGGAGCAATGTTTAGTGGTAGGATGGTGGAGGCTAAAGCAATCTGGGCAAGAACAATGTCATGCAAAACTAGCGGGATAACGTCTGAGGAAGGATATGGGCTTGAAGAGAGGACTGCAGTAAGGAACGTGGCCCATGGGGACTTTGGATATAAATGCTAAAGAAGATAACATAAAGGGAAAGAAGATAACATAAAGGGAAACAAGAAAGAGAGTTGTGACTGCAATGAGAATTGGAGTTTTGCCAGGATGAGGCTTCTACACTCCTAAGTTAAAAGACTGGGACACGGATTAGGAGGGGAGACAGAATGGGAGCTAGAATACAATTAAATGAGCTGATAAGTTTTGCAGCCAACAATGCTCACCAGTTATTCCTTTGATAAAGGAGCATCAAGGTTTCATTTTCATGTCTTCAGTTTGCACTGGGTGTAGTACAGCAGAAGAATGAAGCCCAGCTTTCCAAAAGCAGCAGCAGGTGTAGGTAGGGACAATCTTATTGCTGCTGGAACTGTGCTCAGATCTATGTAACCAAAACTTTCCCATTCAGCTGCAAATTGCATCTGAGTCCAGAAACTTGCTTTAGCAAGAGAAGGTGATGATTTGTGCAATGGATCCAGCTTGAAATGAATGAAGGGGGATCTTTCCATTTGGTTAACAATTGAAGGGTATACTCCCAGCACCTCTGGCTGCTGCTTGCAAATGCAGAATGAAGCTGCAGTGAGCCTGGCTGTTTATGTGCCACTTAGGAGCTGAATCATCAGTGTTAAAAACCACATTCAATGCTTTACTCAGAGCGTGCGTGGTATTTCTATAAGGGAAGTTACAGTCACACTGGGTGGAGGAACCTCCCTGTCTAGCTATGGGGATAGTGAATACAAGGAAATGCTTGCGGTTCTGGACATGATGGCATCTTTTGGTATTTCTCTGCTATTTTTTGCACTGATACATTTCATTTGGCAGTTGAGAATTTCGTAGCAAACACTCTGTTTCAATGTTTTATGTTTTGGAAAGTTAGTTAACGGATTTTTTTTTTCTTCTTCCCTGCTGAATGTTTCTTTTTCTGGTGGAGGTAAAGCTGTATGTGAACTGCATACTGAAGGGAGCTGCTGCCCTACCGGCGCAGACACCGATGCTTTTAGTGTTCCTGTGCATCATGAGTGGGCTTTGGGAGCTGCTCACAATCCTTCCTGTCCAAGACTGGAGTATGCTTTCCTTTCCCGTCTCCCTAAATGTTGGGTGACATACATATGATCTCCAAAGTGCTTCTTAAGATTCAGATGAGGAAAATGATTATTTATTCTGGTCAGCAGCCATGTAGCACTGGAGAACAGACAGTACTCTGCTTTACGTCCTTCTACAATTGCCATCTCCTTTTTTCCCCATCCCAGCAGTTTCAGCCAAGGGTGAGAAATACTTGATGCCCACAGACTCTGTTGATATTCTCTCCTTAATGAGACTTTTGGGATCTGTAGGGAATATTTTGTGGGGCTCAGTAAGTGTAATTTCCCATGTATTGTGATGAGAAGTGCATATTACTCAAATTTTTGTGGGCTTCATTGTATTGGCCTAAACTTTGACCCTGTACCACTGTGACCTAGCTTCCTGGCAACCTCTGAATCGAGGTCCTTTCATCCCATCTGTGTGATAGATCCCAGGCAGGAGCGTGGAGTAAATGTGGTTTCTTATTCATGAATTAAGCTTTAAATGAATTGAGCAACACTGGTGTATTGTAAAAGGCAAGGAAAGATTGAAAAGGTCTTTTTAGAGGACTGGTGCTGAAGGTGTTTGGATTGAGACAGAATAACTTGGAGGAGTTACAGCTGGTCGGATCAGTTTATTATTTCTTCAGTTTTTTTAAGGCTTCCTTTCACTTATTAATAAATTCTAGTCCGCTATCTTTACCTATCTAATTTTGAAGAAAAATAAAAATCATCTGTGGCATAATTCTCCTTTCTTTAGTCTTTGTTGATGAAAGGAGTGCTTACATGCAACTTGAATAATGAAGGCTTCCAATGTACACTATTTGTATTCCCTCTTGTCTATCCTTATGCTTTCATGGAAACAAAACTTGACTGAATATACTTCTCATTTCCTTGTTGATATTTCGTTAATGCACAACTGCAGTTTATTGAATTTTGGCACAGGGCAGAATGCAGCCATATAATGAATTGGTGTCTTTTGAAAGTGGAATATTAAGACAGAATCATTTTGGCTTTCTGTGTCACCAAGTCTGAGAACAGACATTAAATCTGAGTGTCAAAATATTTCCATGACCACTGAGAAGTCCTTCATTTATCTTTCAGCAGTAAGAAACAACCACCATTGTTCCTGCTGACTTCAGTTGAAGTTTTGAAGTGTCTGTTGCTATAGGAAAAGCAGGTCTCCCTCATGAGAGAGATTATCTAAGATAGAGTGGTATACCATAGCACATGTGTAACCTAGAGAAACCCTCAATAGCTAAGAGACAAGTGGGAATACAAAAGAAAATGAACTTTCATAGTAATTCGTGTGCCTGTTGCTGGTTGTAAGTGTCCCACATCACTGTGTGGCTGGAATGCCTTCAAAGACTGCTTGTCTCCAGCATTTTGGCTTGGTCTTGGTCACTGCTCTGCTGCTAAGAGCTATTAAAATGCTAGCCAATATATGAAATAAACCCAGCCTGTCTGTTCCAGGTGACTAATGTTCCCATCATAGAATTACTGTCACATTTTCAATTGCTTTTAAGCTGCATCTGATATGTACACTTAAACAGGATCTCCTCCCCACCTCCCAGTAAAGTGCTGTGCACTAGAATGCATCCTTTTTAATTAGTCTGTGGTTTTAAATGCATTGGTTTAAATTTATGCGGATAAGATCACAGATTCATGGAATGGTTTGGGTTGGAAGGGACCTTAAATATCATCCAGTTCCAAACCCCCTGCCACAGGCAGGGACACCTCCCACTAGATCAGGTTGCTCATAAGATCCATCCAACCTGTCTTGAACACCTCCAGGGATGGGGCAGCCACAACTTCCCTGGGCAACCTGTGCCAGTTCCTCACCACCCTCACAGTGAAGAAATTCTTCCTTTTGTTGAGTCTAACTCTGCCCCTCTCCAGTTTATACCCATTGCCCCTCGTCCTATCACCACAAGTCTTTGTATACAATCCCTCCCCAGCTTTCTTATAACCCCTTCAAGTACTGGAAAGTCACTATAAGGTCTCTTTGGAGACTCCTCCAGGACGAAAAACCCCAACTCTCTCAGCCTGTCCTCGTATAGGAGGTGCTCCAGCCTTCTGATCAACCTTGTAGCCCTCTTCTGGACCTGTTCCAACAGTTCCACATCCTTCTTATGTTCCACTGCTCAGCCTAACTTTTCTCCCCACCAAGTGCATCAAGGCCAACATAGGTATCCATAAGGTCACTGGGCTCATAGAGGGAGCTTCTGGCTTTAGTGTTTAACTGCTGAGGAGCTTTAATCAAAGTGTCTTCTCTTTTCAACTATTTGATGTTTCATAATGAACATAAGTAATGTGAGAACTTGGGTCTCTCAGCTGAGTTACCGATGCAAACCCTGGGGAACTCTGGGTTTAAAATATGCCATTGGTGTCATTATAGCCTTATAATCCGTGTATATTCACACTGTTCTCAATCTGTGCCTTTCCAGCTATTAATGCCACACAAAGATTTCCCTTGGGAAAATGACCAGAAGTAGGGACATTAGAGACCTCTGGGGAGAAAACCAGAGAAATGGGAACTGACCATAGCACGAACAATTTATTGACAAAACGGATGTCTTGTGGACAGTGTATTTTTTTTAACCAAGCAGGCTTTCCCCTCTATTCCTGTTGCTGTGGCAAATCTATTTGTTCAAGGTAGAAAGAAAAATTTCAGGTTTAATTCACACAAAACTGACTCAGAGCTCCACAGACCTAATTGAGGCTTTTACTTTTGCCAAGTATGTAAACATCTAAAGATTTGACTCTATGAAAACATATGATGGTAATAAAGCAAAAAATAAAAATCATTATACTGACAGCAATAACTGATCTAAGAGGATTTTGAAGGTATTATTTTACCAGGAATTAATCCCATCAACATCACCTTTACTTTTATTGAGCAAAGTATCTTTGTCTTTGCATGCATGTGCACAGGTCACTTCACTTAGTGCTAATCATACATACATACAGGGAAAGAACTTTTCCTGTGCAGTTTATTTCAATAAACTATTGTGTATCAGAATAGATGCCTGCATTCCATTGCAATGTAGTTTTCAGCAGTTTGTCCTAAGAAAAATAGAAGATGAAATAGCGGAAATATCTAACTTCCATGTATCAGGAAATCATATGTAAAAGTGTTGTTATTGCTGGCTTAGCCCAATCTGCTGTTAGCCCTGAATCCTTGTTAGTGACCTGATGAGACCGGATTTCATCCCGTCTACCTGCTGGGTGGAAATGCATGTCACAGCAGCAAAAGCATCTGCTTCCTTTAGTTCAAAGCTTTGGCAGTGCTGTGTTTGACTCTTAAATCGGTCTTAGAAGTTGTTTGGCAAATGTGTGCTTAGTCATCTGTACGTTTATTTTTGGTCCGTGTCACTCAGCAGTAGCTCTTGGTTACATTCTTCTGTTAAAAATGTACAGGTTTGCTTCTTTTTACAGTTTAGAATATCTTAGAGTTTGAATGGTGAACACCCTGAACACCTGTGTGGCAATAAGAACTGAAGAAGCTTTTAATTCATAAACCTGGAGTGATTGATACATGCAGCAATAACTCTCCTACCTTCTCAAAGAGAAGAAAGTTTATGAATGAGTGAGTCATATTGGCGCAGATGGTGATATGAAAAATAATACCTAATCAAGAACAAATATTTAAAGTGACTTTCACCTGTGTACAAATACACCAGGTGCCTTTCGGCAAACTGAGCACTGTGGCAGCCAGAAAGATGTGCAACTTGCTGCTTATTTGATCGAGTGATATCTGGTGCATAAAGCACTTTCTCAGTCTTTCCAGGTTTCAGAGTTATATGCAATTAAAACACCTCACCATCATTCTGCTTGTGCTGATGATACAGTCTCTGCCTGTTTAATATTTGGCCTGTACATTCTAGCTAACAGATAAGCCTCCCTCTAGTAGTGTGTCCGTGACTCTAGAAGCAGCTCTTTCCTTTGCAAGAATGTTATTGGTAAAAGGCAAATTTTTTCTGCGTTACTAGAGAACGCAATAAGTTTTTGAGCTAGCACAGAGAAGCCAAATGTGGTTCCTACTCAGGAAAGAAAAAATCCACTGAGGTTTTACCTGAACTGAAATAACTTTATGCAAACTTGACTTCAGAAAAGATTTAGTAGGGAGAGAAGGATGCTTGTTGCTTTGTCCAGCCAAAATATGCGAACCCTTTTAGAGAGTTTAAGACTGGGGATTAGACCTAATCCAATTCTATTCTAGACTTTTACACTTCAGGCTGACAAGTAGAATATTCACTGGCATTTGTTACAGCTTTTATATATACCCGTCACCAGTAGTGGATGCAGAGGATCTACTAGCTAGTTGGACTGGCCTCTGGGGAGTAAATGTTGTCTTTCTGTCCAAGTGAAAGCCCATAACCTAGGCAATGTTGAGTGGAGGATCCACATGTCCCAGCTACTTCTGAGAGGAGGAAGGATTCTAGAATTGTGCCTAGTATAAAATCCATTTTAAAAATACACATGGTTATAGAAAAGTATATAAATATAAAAGTGTATCTGGTAAACAAGAATGTGTGAAGGGGTTAAGGTTTTGGTTGAAGATGGAAAACTCTTCAGGGTAAGAGTTTTTTTTTTTTTGTGCAGAGCAAAACAGAATGGGAACCTTAATACACTGAAGACATTGAGTGCTATAGCAGTAATCTATTTTGCTTTTATAATAGATTTCTAATTAATATTCTTAGTATTCACACATAAACAGATATGTATGCTGTCAGATATTAAGTAAAATACTTCCAAGGACCCTGCAAATGTAATTTATTTTGCCGATCTGGGGAAATTAAGACAGAAAGTTTAAGTTATAAAATCTAAATTAGTGCAAGCAAGAAATGCCTATAGTGATCATTTTCTTCCGGCTTCTAGACTTATGGCAGTTCTTTTGCCCCAGCTGCCTAGTGCACAAATAAGGATTTATAGGTAACTATGTTCTATAAAAATAATACATGATCATTTTGAAAAAGGCACAAGAACTCACTGAGTCAGTAATGGAAAAGACTTCACTGGTCTCCTGGCACAAACCTACCATGTGTTAGTTAGCTAATGTACTATGTGGGCATAGGAAAAATTGAGAATTCAATGGAAGAGCACCTTCTGAAATTTGATATAATGTAGCTGGGAAGCATGGGACACTGATGTGGCTATCTTGACATGTGCACGGCAAAGATATTTGCAATATTTTAGAAGATCTAATACCTTTCATGGGAAGAATATTTGCCCTCTCCTTTACCTCTATCATCACCCCATTTCCCTGGCCCGACCTCGAGGGTTGGGGAAGAAACTGTAATTAAAGAGATGGGCTGAACCTACTGGATGTAGATAACTGACCTCTCTTTGATTCTGCTGTCATATCATCCACATGGTGAATCATGAGAAACTTCATCTTGCTTTGAGATATAATAAGGGCCATTGAACTCTAAAAATGTAATGTCACAAAAAAAGAATGTGTTTGTACTAATTCCTATTAGCTGTGATGCTGCACTGTAAAAGCTTCTGTACACATTGCACTGGTTTATGTTTTAGTTGCGAACATGAGGCACTGCTCATTAGATAAATGGAAATATCAAACCAGCATTTAGAAATCATTTTGGTGAAAACATTCATGGAATGTATTATCCATACATAAATAACACTAGTAGCATTATTCATTCCGGCCTTATTTCTTAGCAAGAAATTATCTCTTGAACTCTAACTAGGCAGAACTGAAAGGCAAAAGGGTAGAAGTGGCTCAGCTGCAAAGGAAAGAGTTCTGTAAAAATAAACTTGCAGGCGGCACTGTGAGAGATGGTGACAGAATCTACTGAGTGTAATACTTAATAATTGATAACTTGCATGTAAATCTTCTGAAACATTTCATAATGACAGCTACAGCTGCTTGTGCTTGGGTCCTCTTAGCTCTTATATCAACTTGACTCCACCCTAACACAAGGGATTGGCTAAGGACTGCTTCACTGTTGTGAGCAGCCACACCAGTTCTTCTGTAAAACGGCATGAACAGAGGTTGCCCTACAGATTTTGACTCCTATTGTGCTATTGGAATCTCTGGTTCTGAATAGGATATAAGATGGGGATCCTGAGCAGGTTTTACGTCGCAGAACTTTGTACCTGATAGCTGGACCTAGTCACTAAATGAGTTTCTCCCCAGGCAGTGGTTGAGTTGTCATCCTTGGAGGTATTTAAAGGACGTGTGGATGTTGTGCTTTGGGACATGATTTTAGTGGAGTGGAGTTGGCAGTGTTAGGTTAATGGTTACACTTGATAATCTTAGAGGTGTTTTCCAACCTAAATGATTCTGTGATTCTGTATGTAGAAAAAAAATTAACAGGGTTACCAGGGGAGGAGGGGGCAGGGCAGGAAGAAAATGTAATCAGCATGACACTCACAAATACCAACCGTTACTTTGTGTCTTGGAACATGAATTAGTGGAAGGCAATGTGACTGCACAGCTACAGATGCTGATTGTGCATAGGGATGCTTCCTTCTGCTTTGGTTTTTGTAGAGTTACGTCAATATAATACAATTTATAAAATTAAATCAATGAATATACTTCATTAACTTATCCACACAAGGTTTTATTGTTTGTGCATTAGGGCCCTGATTCTATAATGTTTTCTGATCCTATAGTACCTTACGTAAGTGAACCCTATGACTTGCTTAAAATTCTGCCTGTAATGACTCCAGCAGCCTGCCTTCTTTCTGACATGTGGCTAGTGCTAAGAGCAATTTTCAGGGAGCAGCTGACAGCTTATTCCAAGATCAGGTTGGGAGAAAGCAGTTGCCTTTTTCTTACTAGTCAGGTAAGATTCTCCATTTCTATGAGTTGAAAAAAAAAAAAAGAGAGAAATAAGCTGAATTATAGCTCTTGTAATTCTCTCAGCTTTAGCTGAGCTCATTTTTAAGGAGTCACGGGTGCTGAAATAGCTGTTCAGCAGGAAGCAAAGTACCAAGAAGGGTGTTATTTAAGTTCTCCCACTGCTACATAACTTACAAGTTAATAAATGTTTCTGAGTTCAAAAGAGAGGAAGGTCAACATGGATTGTGATAAAGTTTATCTCACATCAATAAGTTCAGAGGCTGGAGAGGGAAAATGAATTGGACACTTTTAATTGCATAGTAATTCCCCAAAAAATCAGTTAAGGGGACTTGGATAATATGGACCTGTGGCTAAGAACATGCAGCGTGTTGCTTTGAGAAAAGATGAAGTATAGAGAGCTTTAGTGAAGATAGTGTGCTTCTATGGTTCCTTGTTTTCATTTTCACCTTCTTCATTCTTCTGGATAGGTTCCAGAAGGTAAAGCATGCGTGGGTGCACACACAATACTGTTGCATTTGTGAAAGCAAAATTTTTGAGTTAAATATTCAAAACTCCTGATTACTTCTGAGGTTAAGGGGCTTATTTAATTCAGATGAACTAAGAACCACGCTAGAAACAAAAACCAGTGAAGTTCAAGGCCCATTAAAGCCAGGGAAATTTTCCCAGGCTTTTGCTAAAGGCCTTCTCCACTTGCAAGTAGTCCACCTTATTTGATTTATAGTGCAGAGGTTCTGCTGGTTTAGAGTCTGGTAGGGAAGAAAAAGATTATATTCTAGGAGAGAAGCAAGGTTTATTTGAGCATCACAAGAGAACATAGGTGACAACAGTTTTTTTAGATGCAGTAGGAAATTAATAGCTAGATGCATTGCAGCATTTTGGGAAGGGATGCATTCCGGAGAAGCTGCAAGCAACCATCTCTACTACTCAGAAAAGAGAACTTCAGAAAAATCTCATCATATGCAGTTTGGGCTTTCGATACTGAAAGTAGTCTTGACAGCAAATATATTTCCCAAAGGATTATTTATTTTTCTAGCGGGAAATAAAGCTGATACAAAAGTCAGAATGATGACCAAAAAATGTGGAATATCTGCTAGTTAATCCTGAGTGCAGTGATTTACTGGTACTGACAGACATCTAATGGAGACTTGGTTGGGTGGAGGGGAATGAATCTAGGAGACTGATTTTTGGACATAAACGGTTTCTCATGCTTTCTTTTTTTCTGGCCACATATGGAAGCATATGGGGAAAATGTAGTTCATTAAGACTATTGATATTGGCACATAATGTTGGAGGTACTGACGAGCCTCTTCATAATTATAGTGTACCTCTCCAGGCTTCTCATCATATTTTTTCAGAGCTGTATATTTTCCAACTAAAGATTACATGATTGTCTAGTTGCTGAAATAAACTGAATCAGATTGGGTAAAGCAAAGGCATTAGTTAGGATTTTAAGTGTACTTACTCATTAGTAAATAACTGACCCACACAGAAACTTAAACTTATTTTTAATAACTGCAGATGGTTTTATTTAATTTAAGGCTAGAACCTCTAGTGTTCAGTTTGCAGTTATGGAGATGTAATGATCAAAAATAAGATACTTCTTAACATTTAACGGAAAATTTGTTGACTTTTCATTATAATGAAAAGAATTTCTCTAACTCCAGTTGAACTCATTCTCTGCTGTTCCTTGGAAATGCGTCTAAATATGAAAAACAATTTCCTCAACTATTAATTTCAGCTTGCTGTCAGCATGTTAGACAACATTTGCTTTGAGGCTTCTTTTAGCTCTTGTAATGTGAAATGCTGGTCTGCTTTTGTACAACCGCCTTCAGGGAGGTGCTGTCTCCAAAGCTGCATGTCTTGTTCATTTGCATAGCAGGGGGAGGTTGGTCTGTTTGGAAGTGAGTAGATCCAGCTCAATGTTGATCTCCTTCCATACCACATTATGAAACAGATGGATCTTTGGACCAATTTATTTGGCATACATTCCTGCAGAATTTCTTCAATAACTATACTCCCTGACCAAAAGCAGTCCTCACATTTTAAGCCAGGAGTCGTTAAGATCCTCCAGGTTTTTCACAGAGCTGTAGAGTATTGCCACTTCAGCCTGGAAGACGGTGATAAGCAGCACGAGGCAAGCACTAGGACTTCTCCTGCTGTTGTTCCCAGCACCTGCTGGGCTGGGCTGAACCAAGCCAGGGACTGTGCTTGATCTCCATTGGTCTTCTGCTGTCAGAGATAGAATCATAGAATCGTTAGGGTTGGAAGGGACCTTAACGATCACCTAGTTCCAACCCCTATTCCCTGGGCAGGGACACGTCCCACTAGATCATGCTGCCCAAAGCCACATCCAACCTGGCCCTGAACACCTCCAGCGATAAGGCATCCACAACTTCCCTGAGAAACCTGTTCCAATGTTTTTAACGCTGTTTTTCCCAGCACCTCTTCTGCAGCAGGATGAAGTTCCTCGAACTGTGTCTCAGGCAGCTGAATTTGTCTGCGTTGGCAGTTGGTACATAAACCTCAGATGGACGTCTCTGATCAGGAGGGTCTAAAAGAGTTTAAAAGAGGGTCCTGATCTCAGAAGAGTTTCCTGGTTTCTCTCCTGTATAACCTCAGCCTGCCAGAGTCTCCAGACAAGATTGGAGTGTTTTTACCTGCGAAACACTTTATTGCCTAGTTTTCAAACTTTTTATACCTTCCTCTTGGCATTCCTGACACCATAAAGTGTATTTTCCCCTCTGTGTCCTGCACGCAGAAACCAAGGGGCCAACCCTGCCAGCAGGGGTCAGGGGACACCCTAGATAATCCTGCCTTCAGCACACAGACGAACAGTGCCACGACAAAACTGGGACACCTGGGCCTGGAACTAATTTTGCAAAGAAGTGGACAGTTTTTTTAAACTGTTGTATAAATGGATATGTATAAAGACTAAGCATTAAATGTTTGAATTCCTTTCAACCCATAATACAGGTGCATAAAAATGATGGCACTCCAAGGTTTATAAAGTCTAAACCTGTTCTTCATTTTCGTTAACAACGAATATGAAGGAAAGTCTATGTCTAGGTTAATTCCATGTGATGCATGGCTATGATAGTAGCATAGGAGATGTGAGTACATGTCATCTTACTGAGCCGAGGGGCCTTTTTCCGAATGTAGAGTTTTTTCATGTTTCCCCAGTAAAGAAAGAGATTTTTCCCCACCTGTCTAATTTTTAAAAGAGAATTTAAATTCTGCCAGCATGTTCACCTTTCAAAATCAGTCTTGAAACTCAAACTATTTCACTGTTTGATGTTGAGAAGTATGCCTAGGACATCCAGTAATCACATTCCACAGCTGCCACGTCATCAGCTCGTGTTCCCTTTTGGAATATGAGCTGTGTTGCATACCAACCCGTCTCTTTAACCTGCACTGAAATCTCAGGTAGAATACAGATTTTCTCCAGGTTACACAGTTCTGTGCAGAAGAACAATAAATCTTTAAACATCATTAAACTTGAATGTATGTGCACACACATACAAGTTTATACATTATAACTGTTTATATTTAACTGTTTACCACCTCTCTTTTCTGGGCTGCAGTTTTACCTTTTTTTCTTTCCTTTTTAATCCCCCCCCCCCCCCCCACCTCCCCTCATCTTCCCTTAGGAATTACTTTTGAAGGTATTTTGATTAGTTATGTAATTAGCCACTTGTACAGTTAAAAGCAAACTTTCAGGTCACATACTGTATGTTTACTCTTTGGCTTTAGTAGAGCTTCATTCAGAAGAAATTGCTATTGTTTCTTTGCCTTCCCATGGGAAAGCTTTAGTTTTGGAAACCATTCAACAAATGTAAGGTATGCAAAGAATACTGTAAAGACAGTTTTTGAGGTTGCCAAACTTTTTTTTATAGCCAGTAGTTACCAATTACTTTCTTCTCTATGAAAGCAGAGGTTTTTTTCTTCTGCATGCTGCCGTGGACTGAAGTTTGCTTTCTTGATGACCCATGAAACTGATAATCTATCAGTGTTCTCTCCTCCTTCTCCTTCCTAACTGCCTTCCCTAGACTGCAGCAGCTTTTAAAAGGGATAAAATGGCTTACCTTAGCTGTTTTGGAGCGATTACCTCAACCATTCTTGAGAAAAAGCTAACCATAAATACAGTGATATAACTGAACTGCTACATTTTATGCTCAAGTCTGTCATACATCTTTTACTTCCAGTGAAATCCAAGTATATTTCAAGCATAGGGAATTTTTTAAGGCTGATAATTCCCTGAAAGCTGAAGATGCTCACAAAGAGCTCAAAATTGTTTTTCATCAGAAGACTCTCTCTAGATGTCTTGCCCAGCATGATCAGTACATTCAGTACTTCAGGAATAATTTTCCTGAATCTTTGTCATAGAACCATGGAATTATAGAATGGTTTGTTTTGGAAGAGACATTAACAGACTGTCTAGTCCAACCTCCCTGCAGTGAGCATAATGATATGCCATGTCATACATTACCAATAATGATCCCATCCCTCAGCTGCAATGTGTCCAAATTGAGTTGGATATATCCCCATCCTAAAACAGAGTCAAAATTTGAAGTTTCTGAAGGTTCTGGTTTCTAGAAGACAATTTGGAAGGCTTGAAGAGCTGGTAATGGATAGTTTTTACAGTCCCAGTTCTTACAGACTTGTCCTCGCAGAATGACCAAGGTAATGTGTGATGCAGAGAGCAACGATAATTCTATGCAACCTCTGACCAGCCTTTTAGACCATTTTAAATGCATTTTTATTGCATTTTAAATGGTGATATCAGCTTTGGCAAATACTTTGACGTGTTCATTCTTCCTCAAGTGATGTCTTTTGTGGCATGGATGGAATATTCTCTATGAAGACCATAAAAGGTATAGCACAGTTTGCAGCTAGGATAGCAATGTTTGCAGGTACCAGGCATGACTGAGAGCCATCATGCAGATACATATCAATCATACATTCATGATTTTACTGGAGTGGTGGGTATGTGAATGGCTCTGAGAAAAGACTTATTGCATCAAACCCAACAGTTAGTATAAAGCCTGTCCAATTATTCATTTGTACAGCAACAAAATCTTTAATAGTGACTGAAGGATTAATCTGGTTTGTGAAATATATTATTTCAGTTCAAGTGGATTTGTAAACTGCTTTGCTCTGGGTCTAGGGTGGATTTCTCAATTATTTAATCTCATGCTATTATACTTAAAATGTACTTCTCAATGAAAATTCTAAGCATACCTCTTGAAGATAATTTTTAAACACTTTAGACCATGGGGCACTTCCCATCTGAACATGGTAGAATTCTTTTTCTTGGAATTTTATGTTAGATTCACGGGAAGAAGAGTTTGATTTTTAACTGTCAAAATGTAGATTTCCCTGTAAAAATGCAATGAATTATTATGTAGTTATATGAAATGAATGAATTAGTGCTATCACCTTATTGTTTTTAGTAAATTTCAATCTTGTCAAATCTTGCAATGCTGTCTTCTAAACGGCACATTGAAACCCAACAGAATCCTCTAATTGCTGTGTTCGGTTTGTAGAATGAAATTATTTTAGAATTGTCCTATTGCTATGGTATAAACCATAGAACAAAAAGAAATTTGTTAATTGCATCTCCTGTTATAAAACATAAAAATCCCTTTGATGGCTACACCTTACACCTTGCCTGTTGATATAATTGCGATGTGAATATAAGAACTCCTTCAACTTAACAGGTAACATTTCCTAACTGCACCATGATGGTTTGGCTGTGAGAGACTGTCATGAGGAAGCACTTGGGCACCAAGGTTACATAAACTCTTTTCTATTTAAAGTCTTGAATCTCTGCATAACTGTCATACATGTGATGACCTTTTCTTCTATTGCTGTATCCCAGCAACTGAAGTTTGACAAACTGCACAGGACACCTCTGCTTGCTTGTTAATTCATCTTTTCTTCTTCTATCCACTAAAAACTCCCGCTCTAAGTAGAACTGCCCAAATCCAAATTCTCAGGAAGAAAATTCCTGAGTGATTACAATTCAGGTCTTCTGTATTTAAGTTTCTTCTTATATTTAACGTGACTGAAATGCAGCATCTTCCTTGTGCTGTAGTTCATGTTCTTTTTGGTTTGCTATCACTGAACACGTGCTTTTCATGGACTATCCTATCACAGATCATTCTGTTCTGCGTTTAAAAATAATAGCACTTTGAGGTCTGCATGGAAAATTTTCAGCAGTATTGAAAGCGATGTTCTTGACCTGATTTAGTACAGAAGGAAATCTAATAGCTGCTGATCTCCTCTTGAGAATGCATGACCATTGCGTTTGTCATTGTCTTCAAAGCTTTTGACTATGTTGAGTGACAGACTTAAGTCTTACTAACACTTTGGCTAGTGGGCTTGGAAGAAGCAGGATACTGTTAGTCCGGGGACATAATTACCTGAGTTGGGTGAGGACTTCTGCAGCTGGGCTATGGTGTCTCTGTTTGACAAGGTGTGTATGGCCCAAGAGAAGGTTCCTGGGCAGGGAGGAGTTGCAGTGCTACTAGGGAATTATGTGGCTGCATTATTCAGCAGCTCTTCTAAAGACTGAGTGTTGAATTGCTCCTGGTCTGAATCATATAGTCATACCGAAGAACCTTGTCCTTATCACTAGGACAGAAAGAACTGCAAGCCTCGGAGGAAAATAAAGCAGAAGTATAACGAAGGTGTGGGTGTTTGTATATATAAAGCAGGGACTCTGTATCAAATGACCCTGAGGGAAAGCTATCCATTCCCAGGCAGAGGTGTGGTGGGAACTCAGATAAAAGTTTGTACATAGCCTCCAGGAAGAAAAGCTTAGAGTAAAATGTAGTCTGTTTAAATTCATGGCAGTCTTGCAGCCTGCAGTGCTGTGGCAGATTCTCACCTCCACAAGCCGGGACTGAGACCTGCTTGCAGGCAGACCAAAGTGGGACTATGGGGGAAGAGATGCTCCATGCAAGAGAGACTGCAGCATAGTGCGAGCTATGTGTTTTCTTTTCAAGAATATGCTGATTATGCTCATTTCCTTAACTATTTGTGTATGCTGGTCTTTCCCCAGCTAGTGTCTGTGTGTTTCAATGTGGCAAAAGGAATTATATCTCATTATTATTATTTTAAAATGATTATTTAAAGCCCATGGTTCAGGATTTGCTTGAAATATATTGATCTTCCCTATCAGAGCCTGTGCCCAAAAAGAGGAGAATAGAAAATGGGGCCTTGCAATGAATGCCCGTGAATGTTTTACGTATTGATCAAGGGTATTCAGCTATTCTGAGGATAGCCTTACGGTGAGGAAAAGAGGCTCCCTTCTCTCACCCACTGTTAGAGTTTTACAGAATGCTTTGCTTTAATTGTGACCTAAATAAAGAGACAATATATTTGAAACACTTCAGATACTGAGAACCACATTGTAATGCAGTAGTTCAGGACATGGAGCAAAAGCAATTGTTTCTCTTGTTTCCTATTAAACTAATTGTTACCAATTCTCACAGCAACTTGTTATTCATAGGTGGGGCATCTGCAAGGACTTCTTTGGCTGCTGCATTTCCTTTTTGTCAAGCGCAGAAAACTGCTCAGGCAGATCTGACCAGAGTTCATTTGATCAGTATCTTATCATCAGACCTCAAGTTATTGGCCAGTATAAAGTACAGCAGGGTTTTATGAATGGAGCCACATAATGAATTTGGTCGTTTGAGTCTGAGAAATTCTGTGAAGCTGCTGAACTGGAATTGCAATAATCCAGAACATGCACGGGGTTTCCTGGTTTCGTTAACACTGAGGTTCATTGTATTAGGATGCACAGTGCTTGGGTCAACAATTTTTATCTCCAACATAGTAGAAGAGATTCAGTGATCCATTCACCTAACAAAAAAAAAAAAATAAATCATTTATAGATGAAATCAAACACCAGTGGGTTAGTGTTTAGGAAATATTTTTGGCAAATGGGAGGTCATGCATGGGTCAATTCACTGAAATCAAGCAGGCAGAGGGAAATGGGTTTGATCTTCAGCAGTGCAGGTGACCACCAAATAGGAGTATTTGGGGCTGAGGCAAACTTGATCCTTCCTTTTCAACTCCGTTGTTTAGTAACTTTGCCATTCAAACCCTTAATTCTCTTTGCTTCTTTTGCAACGCACTGAAAACGTCTTTTGTGGAATGTGGCATTTGAAGCACAAACATTTTGGTCTTTGTGTTACCAGAAGAAAGTAACAAATGTAAAATCTTCTTTGAATGGAACTGATTTTATTGGGTCATCAACCATACCAAAGTACCAACATTTCATGAAGGCCCATTCATTATATCAGTGCACAGTAAAAATCCAACTTTTTTTTTTTTTTAATTTAAGACACATTCCCATAATACCTCCTAGAAAAGCCTTGATTCATTAGTTGAAACTTATAGGAGTTAAAGCAGCTTCAAGCTCTATTTTAACCCTATTCAAAATTTCATAATCTATTTAGAGTGTTAAAATTCAAACGTTTAAATTTCAGAGTTCTGCAGCTTACAAGTGGGTGTGCAGAGTTGGAGCAGATGTGCACCAAGTGAAGTGCACTGAATCTGAGAGTGAATGCTTGGGAAAGAGAAAAAGAACACGGTAATTGTACTAGTGTTACTCTTTTAGAATGCTCTCCTGAGCTAAGGAAACCAGAAGTATTTAAATTTGTCTTTCACAAACTTTTAGCTACCTGTTCTGTCTAGTAAGGAATTTCTCAGCTTAAATACACCATATGAAGAAATATTTCCTTTTGTTCATCTTAAATTTGTCACCTGCGCATTTCATTTTTTGTTCCTACTTCTTGTACTGTTAACCACCAGGAGTAATTTTAGCTGTTCACCTTTTCCATGCCAGTCATGATTTTAGAGATCTTGACCATATTTCCCTCATAACTACCTGTTTTCCAGGCTGAGGACTCCTAGACTATTATATTATTCATTACATGGAAGCTGTTCATATCCTTTGATCATGATTACTTTTCTTTTTCCATTCTACATTTTATAAGATGGGGAAACCAAAATTGCAGTATTTGACCTGTGGGCACCTCATGGACTGTTTAGCAGGGAATGTTGTTTGTTTCCTAGTGTCTGCTGTCTATTTGTTTTCTGACTGTCCTGATAGACTCTAAGCACCTGTGTTATGGATGACGTGCTGGGGTGAATTCACTACCATTTGGTGAGTTGTTCCAATGGCTTCTTCCTACTGTTTACCCTAAATAACCTTGCTTATCTCTGTTTCCTACTCTGATTTCCTCTACTAATATTCCCTGCACATGGACTTGGCCAGGCTACTTGGAAAAAGCTATAGTGCCGTTGTGAACTTTGTTTTTTTTTCTGTACTGGGCTGTTTAGCTACAGCTAAAACAAATGCCTAAACTTGTGGGGCTAACCTGTCATGTATCATTGCACTGTTTTCTTAGCTTTCCCTTCTTCTGTTCCTTTCCTACCTGTACAATGTGTACGAGTTTGCTAAAGGAAAGATCTTGCCTCCCCTTTAGCGCTGCAGCTACGAAATACTAAAAATGTCAAGTAAAAGGAAAATTGGGATGGGCTAATGTAATTCTGATAGAAGGTACTAAATACGTATTTTGTAACTAAAAATTATGAACACCTCACATGTCCCATTCCCTTTCCTTGCCAGCATTGGTATTAGTTTTCGCACTTGCCAATGTTGTTCAGCATGCTGTGAGTAGAACAGTCAATTATTATCACCTTGGTCGTTTTGCTCAGGTTGATACCAAAAGCTGCTTTCACTGTTAATATGGAAGATTGCCAATGGGAACTGGCTTAAACCCTCAAACTTGCTTTACATAACTTATTCAATATCTATGCCAACTACAGAGATCTCAACAGCAGCTTAGAGATTAAAAGATCTATTGTCCATGCAAATCTCATGGTGAAAAATTATTTCTTAATGATATAATATCTAGTAATCGCTTTTGCAAACTATACCAGATGTACTTATTTGTTGCTCTTTAAGAAATATGTCTTGCAAGCACTTCCCTGCTTATATGTGAACTTACAAATGTGCCTTGCAGTAACAATTCTGCTATGTAATTGCATTTTATTAGTAACTCTAATAGATTTACATCTCATTGAGGGCAGACTTAGCCTCAAATGAAGAAATGCATGAGATTCAAATCTACGCATTCAGACAGCAAGAACAATTTGAGACTGCAGGGAGGGGAGAGAGCGTTATCTTAGCCTACAATTGCTTACCTGCTCCCTCCTGATCTCCATATCTCTCTCTCTCTTCCGATAAAACCAAGTTATTCTCTGAAATGTAGCTATGTGATTTTGCTGCAGGCAAACGGTTGAGTTACAAGTAAACTGCTGCTTTCTTCCATACCTGTCTTTGAGATGAGTTCACCTATTAGAGTAGATTAAGATAAACAATGGAGGCTATTAATGAAAGACAGGAAGGATGGTGAAGGAAAATCACACAAAAACTTTGCAGCTTCCCTCTCCCACATTATCTCTATTATATTTTGCTGTAGCACAAAGATATGCAAAGAGCATGGCACTAGGGAAGTGATGAGAATACTTGATATCAGGTGACAATAGTTAGTTTGTTACTAAAATACTCACCTCAATGAATAATATTCTTTCTACATAAAAGGATATAAATTTGGCCATCTTACCAATAGAGATATCCATGAACTTGTATGTTTTTCAACTTTCACTCATTTGAGAGAAAACTTCCTTGAAATAAGTTTAGGAATGAAAAAAAGTGAAAAAATAGCCAGCCTATTTCAGACACTAGCCTAGAGTGTTCTTTAATGGTCTTCACCTCTTCTCTGGACAAAACTCACAAGCATATTGGTAAATTTAAATGTTAATGTTAATGTTAACTTAAACCCTCAAGATTTTCCTTTGTTTCATTCTTCTGTCTGTAGCTGAGTTAGTGTGTATTAAGAATTTAATGTAGTTTCAATTGATGTAGGAATTATCATTAAAATAGAATCTGAGACCTTGCAGTGTGAGAATACAACGTATCTCATGGACTGACATTGAAAAAATATAATTTACTTTAAAATGTCTATCACTTTATAGCAGCTTCCTACTTCGGAAAAAAAGACTATTTTAAAGCATGGAGAATTTGAGATGATGAATATATTATCTAAATCATAAGTAGATAAGCAGATAATGTGCTGCAAATTAATGCTTGGGCAAACCTGCTTACAGGATTGAGTTGCAATGGGCCAGCTGCTGGCTTTGATTGACAAACAGAAGTATTTTTACTGGTATTGCAGCTTTCCACTACCATTCAAAATGTCTTTGTCAGGGTGAAAATCATATGGCATGAAGGCGCTTGGACTAATTATCATGTGGGTCATGTGGAGCTGGAGAGGGTGACACAGGTTTCATTGACAAATAAGTTATGTGCCCCCAGCTTGAGAGGATTATCGTTTTTCATTTTGGGGGTTGAATTTTGAAACATTCTGTGAAAGAGGAAGGTAGATGAATTAAATACCATAATCTAAACTCAACCAAATCTACCATTTATTCAAGAAATCCTACTGATCTAAGAAATAGTAATTGCCAAAAGAATTGCCTTTTGATTTTAATAAGTTTTGTGTTAATGAAATCTCCAGAAACAAGACTTGATTGCAATTATAAACTGAGACATCAGCTTTTGCCCTTGTTTATGTCTCACCAGTACACATCTGTGTCTAAAACTGATGTAGTTTATAACTTCCTTGCTACTTCTCTGGCTAACGAGTGTATTGAGGGATGCAGGAATAGGGTCCAGGAAAAAAGATTTATACACGGACTCTTGTATGTTGACACTCGTGGTCCTGTTCACTTCAGTTTCTTTTTCTTGAAGCAAAGCAATGTGTCTTGACAACGTGTCTGCTTGCAAATGCCCCCTGGAGAGGGGAGGAGGATTGTCTAACAAAATCAACTGCGACTTCCTAAGCCTAATGCATGCCACTGGCAAAAGTCCCTTCTTGCCAGTGTCCAGGAGGACACACTTTGTCGTATGTGGGAGGCTGTACTAAACAGTCAGTCCAGTTAGCCTTTGTCTCATGAAGTCCATGCATATGGAAACAGCCTCTTCTTGCCTTTAGGGATTTATTTAAAGGAAAGCTAGTGGTAATAGTTTCCAGTCATAAAGGAGCCTTATATTCATATTCATTATTCATATTCATTTTTTCTACTCTGTGTTGCAGTAGCTGAAGTTTATTGATGCTGTTCTTTGGGCACCCAGAGGAATGAGATATACATAGCCAATATTTTACTGCAGTTACATATATGTTATACATGCTCTTTGTTCTGATGACTTTTTCCATGAATATACTGAAAAAAATCCTGAAGCCAACTTTTTTTTATCTACTGTGGAGTCTTCTTTTCCTGGCTTAATTATGTGGCAAATTTTGATACTCGTTTTCAAGGAACCACATCAAATACAAAAGATTCAAGTTCCATTTTTATCTGGTTAAAAAAAAAAAGAAGTGAGTTAGGCATAATGTATAAATGAAAAATAAAGCAAACATTTTTATATCCAGCAGGCAGAAGCAAGAGTGATTATTGGCTATTTGTGAATGAATAGATGTGCATGGATGATAATAAATGCACAGAATAGGTAATACATACTATAGGACTAGCCCTGTACAAATATCCCTGATTTCACAATTCTTTTTGAATAATCATTTCTCCGTCCTCAGTCTTAAAAAGATAATTCCAAATATTGCATCATTGTTCATGGGTGGATTTTGAGTACTCTGAACAACATACATCTTATTTCAAGAGTCTAAAATCTAGAAGACTAAAAGTCGGTGACTGCAGAGAAGGGCATGACAGAAAGGATTTAATCTAGTTTCGAATAGTAAAAATTTGCCTTGTGAGGTAATAGAACAAGAGCAAAACACTGGTTACACTCCTTGCTGATAAATTACATGCAACTTATGTGACTACCAGTTTGTTTTAAAGGAAATGTAGATGCTTACTTGATTGTCTAGTGTAAATTTTGAGATATTCATGCTGCTAATAAGAATTCACTATTTTGAAAGGTGTTTTCTTAAGATGAGTGTTTAATACACCCATTTTTCCCCTTGGATTATTGAGTTTCTTGTGAAATTGTGCGATATGATGTGCTAGGTCTTGGCTTCACAATTAGCAGTTCTAGTAACTCAAGAAACCAGTGGTTCTTTCTGAAAAAAAGCAGAAGCTTAGAAATAATGTCTGGCCCTAATATCTGGAGGTGAAAATGACGAAATTCAAGACGATGATTGTTAGAGGCTTAGATAGAAATTGTATTAACTGAGCGCTAGTTAACTGAGGTTAGGCCTGTAAACCTATACAAAGATATGTTCTGGAGGATGAATTGAAGTGCAGAGATTGTTGGCTGGGTTTTCAGGCTGAATTTCAACCACTTCTTAGCATTTCAGGCCTGGGAAGCTTGGGGAAGAGAGTCGTGTAGATGTGTTGTTAAGCATCTCTTGTGGCTGGTTGTCTGCAGTTGCATTTAACTGGAAGTGTTCACAGCCACTGTGGGGCTTTAGTAATAGTAGCAAAGTGTCCTCATTACCTAAGGAAAACAAATTGGAGAAAGCCCTCACTGTTAACGTTGTTCCTATTCACCGAGTGTTTATTTTGTTATATTCACAATGAATTCCATTTAGCTTTCTGGTTATTAGGGATATGGTAAAAAGTTTGAATCTGTGGTATATTTGTATTCCTTGGATAAAGTTCACGCATCCAGTAGGTTTTAAAGAAGGCATAAAGCCTGTTCTGGGTTCTCAATCAGGATTTAAGTGGAACTTAAATGGAGCATAGACCATAGATTTGCACAGATATAGCTGTGAATTGCATACGCAGTAGTACTTGTGTGCAAATACTGATAATACTTTCACTCCAAGTACAATTTGAGATGCTAATGGCAGTGACTGTGGTAAGTTTACCTGAAAGTCATGGGGGCGTATGATACAAATAACTGACCAAATGTGGCAGGACGTGCATCCTATGGAACTTTTTATGAAATCCTTAACACCAAAAATATCCTTAAGTGATTTTATTTCATTATTAAAAAAAATAAAGCCTCTAGATTCTATTTAGCCAACCATTTTTTAGAGAACTGTACAACGGTATGTGAAGCACAAAGATACAAGCCAATAATTAAAGGAAAAGGTTACACCCTTTTAAAGTCTTTTTCTGTTTAAACTACAAGCTCTTTCTGCAGTAAATATAAGCATTGTAAATAAAGATAATGGTTGTTCCCTTCCCTTTAAAATCCTTCCCACAGAGAGGAAAGGACAAGTGTCTTACAAGGACCTCTTCCTCCTCTGCCTATCTAGGTTAGTTGACAAAGATGACATTCATCCTTATTTAAAGGATTTAGAAACATAGCAAGTCTTGTGCTATTAGTGTGTACCCAGGTGAAATCACTTCAGATACCTTACCTCTTGAGCACATGGTATGTAGTTACGAATGTTGTTGGCCCACATGAAATAAGAACAATGTTGTATAGGACAGAAACAGGATATCACGTGGTGAATTTGTCTGAAATTACTTTTGTGTTCCACTCTTCTCAATGGATTAAGTGAGTAATTACCATGAAGTCATTGCAAAAAGCTGTGAAATACTTTTGGTAGCTGAGGCTCTGGCATCAGGATAGAATTTGGCTTGTTTTGGGTTTTTTGGTTTTTTTTTTTTCCAAAATGCCAGCTCTTATTACTGTGGAGCTGAGTGTAAAATATCTCTTTGTCCTTGCTTTTATTTTACAAACCCCAACTATTTAGCTTGTCCATGCATTGTGGTCCAAATAATTGTGTATTTTGGATTGTTTAAATTTATATTTTGGCTTTTTAAAATGTACAGTATTTACAATTTAGGATGATTATTGGCATGCATACTAATCATAAAAAAAATCCATCAGATATTACCCAGTAGACTAGACGGGCTCCTTCTGGGCTGTTATGGTCTGTCAGGTAAATACGTACTTTGAAACATGTTCTAATATCAAAAAAACATGAGGTATTTACCCAAGAGATTCTGTTCCAGTATACTGCGGCAAATGCGTATCTATGTTTTTCTTTTTTAGTAGCTGATTTTTCATTTCTTTTTTTTTTCAAACTGAGAAGGTTATATCAATTTTGAGCAAGCTGCCATGACCATTTATTCATTTATACACATTTTCAAAACTAATATGTGTGCCAAACTGCTAAACTGTATGCTGTTAGTAATATGCATTTATATAGCACAGTAATGTTGCATCTAACAACCTCTGGAACTGGATTCCTAATAACCCTGTATGTTACTGTATTCTAGTGTAAAGTTTGCTTTGTTTGCCTGGTAATCCTGGTAATTGAACAGATGGATTGTTATTGCTCACTCCCAAGAACTTTGGGTAGTCAGACTACAGCCAGGTCTGATTCCTCAGTGTTGCTGAAGTCCTTATAAGACATCAGAAACAATAATAATACATAGCATATGTAATACAAACAGTATTTTCTGCACATTAACTGCTTCACCTCTGTATCTGAGGTAGCTGTAAACTCTTAGCTTTATTTTACAGGTGAGTAATCTGTGGTATTGAGAGATTTTATGATTTGTCCAAGTTTAACTAGCTGGTCCTGATGTAGGGATGCAACATGTTGTTTTCTCAAAGTAAACTTTCTGGGCTTTCTGTTCATTTTTTGCTCACCCTTTCTTAGTTTTAAAATAAACACTTGTGTAATCAGATAACAGACAACTTGCTGTTCACATCACTGAGCAGGGTCTCAAAAATCATTTCCAGAAAGCATCTGGAACCCAAGTATACAGACCAACCACTTGAATATGTCCCCTGAATTTGGTTGTACGTTATCTGAATATTTTCAGCCCATCTTTTCAGACCAGATCTGTTGTGGTGTACTCACTGAGACTTGTTCAAACTTGGGCACTGCAATCTTTTTCCTCTTTGATTTTACTCCCAGCTCAACAGCCATCCCAATACTCTGACTTCTCAACAAAATACATCCTAATTTGGCACCTTATTTGAGAAGTTCTAACACACAGGGAAGGGAAGAGGGTCCCTGGTAAGCGTGCTGATGCAGCTTTTTCCACAGGAGTGTCAACAGCACGCCTATATTAAATTATATAGCACTAAAGCCAGAAGGTCATTAAAATGGTTTGAAAATTCCTCTGTTGTACGGTTATCTTTATAACTTAGTCCTATCTATAGGTGGTGGACTATGACTTTCATTCATGTGCCAACCATAGACTACAATAATTATAATACTACACTCGTAAAACCCAATTACTCTGTGCGCGTACAGCTCAACTAAAGCTCAGCAGATGGGATTGTGATTATAGCTCCAACCGCAAAAGGAAAATAACTGTGATATTTGGAGGGAAAACGGAGGCTGATGGCGTTATTATGCTACATGTTCAAAGTGTCATTACAAGCTGGTAATTTATGTTTTGCATGCTAACTGAGCGGCCTTTTTTGTGTGTGTTAGTTTGAACGACAATGCATTTTTTCATATGGGAGGAAGCAACAAAATAATAGAGTGAAATTAACCAATCAAAATCATCGTAAATAAAAGTCTCTCTCTCTTTCTTTCTTTTTAAGACTCAAGAGGCAGCTGGCACTCTCAGGCTTTGTTATATTGAGGAAAGAGAACAGCAAACTGCATGCAGTATAGAGTCAGTCTCATTGAAACTAATGGCATGAATGATCTCACACTATTGTAGTAAGACGGAGATTTACTGTGCTTAGTAGAGAACCCATATTATGGAGAAAAGCATCGATCTACTTCCACATTTTATTCACATGAACGACAAACAAGTTATTCAGTACTATGCAGTCACATTCAATCTCTTAGTGTCTCGGTCACAATGCCTTCCAAGTCCCTCACATTTTACAGCTGTGCAGAGCACCTACCCAATAACTACTTGTCTCCACTTTACAACCAACAGAAAAGGTTTATTAGCCCCTCTTACTTGACCAGTTTACAGTTTAGACTTCTGTTTGCTGGACAATTTTAACCACAACCCTTGATTCCTACAATAACATATCCAATAATACCATGTCCTCTCTCTGCCTCTGTTTTTCCCGTTAGGCATTAGGCAGGTGGACAGAGAACACGACTACATTGACAATTTCACTTTTTTTGGTCAGATTATGACATTGCCATGGCTTAGACATTCCTCTTGCAAAATCCCTGTGCCGGTTTTCTTTGCAAACAGAATGCGGGTAAAAACAGTAGGCATAGGCTAAAATAAATGGAGATAGGAAAGACAGGGAGAGATATTCAGTGCAGTGTGGATGCTTAGCTCCTGGCCCTTCTGTATTTATTGAGTAACGCCACCTGATAGAGTTAAAAAGAAAGGAAACATCCATAACTTTGCTCTTAAAATGGAGGTATCGTAGCAGCAATTGTTTCAAAAGATGGAAAATGCTGGCAAATTGTTATGCTTCTCTTTATATTTCTTTTTCACTGGAGAGGAACTAGATAATGATGAAGAATGGATGAAAAGTGCATAAACCACACACAGAATGTATTTGTGTTCAATTCCCTGATTATCTGCATTACAGCACCTGTGCAACTCCTTAACGATAAGAGGATGCTCTTGCTACGTGAACTTTGGTTGATTCAGAGTCCCTACTACTGTACTTTTCATCACTTTCAGTGTAGCCTTTGGGGCAGAAGATTAAGGAACTGACTGAGAAATCTGTGTACTGTATTATAATTCCTGGCTATTTTAATGGTCTGTTGGGAAATATGAATTTGATCTATAGGGCATCTTTAAATAGGACATCTCAAAGTCACCTTTGAACCCTTCTATTCTGTTGCACATACCTGCATTTTAGTCAGTGTCACTGTAGCTCTACCTGTATAAGACTCCATATAGTTGTCTTGTCTTCATAAATTCTGTTGCCCGTTCCTTAATTCCACACATCTTCTATAATCTCTAAATATGAGACACAAAGACTGCAGAAAACCATTATTTTCTAGATTTATTTCACAATGTATCTATAGCTACTGGTCATCATATAATCTATGCTTATTATTTACTTTCAGGTCAGACAAATTTCTTGGGGAGTACAAGCACAAGTGTTTTGCAAAATGTTAATGTTTCATCGCATTAAATGATTTCTCTCAAAGGATCTAGTGGCCAAGTCAGGAATGGAATCTGTCTTCTTAACTCCTGCTGTCATTCTTAAGGGGCATTCCCTTGAGCTTCTACATGCCCTTGATGCAAACTCTGAATATAGTATGGAATAGATGGAAAAAATGTGGTAATATCCCCAGTGCTCTATGGTAATTCTTTATATGTTGCAATTCTGAGCTTGCCTTTTTAATGTGTATTTTTGCTTTGTTCTTACACCCCTCTTCTCATTCCTCTTCTCCAGGGGAGTTTTAGATTGGCTAGTAGAAAAAAATTCTATATGACAAGAGTGGTCAATCATTGGGACATGCTGCCCAGGGAAGTGGTGGAGTCCCTACCCCTGGAGGTGTTCAAAAAATGTGTAGATGTGGGACTTCATGTCAGGATGGTGTTGGAATGACAGTTGAACTTGATGATCATAGAGGTCTTTTCTAACATTACTTATTCTATGATTCACAATGGCATCAAATCACTGCAAGATATTGATTATAAGATTAAGTAAACTTCCATTGTAAAACTGGTTCTCTGCTCACCACCGAATGCACTAATGGCAGCATAAGCAAGACAGGCTGTTTAATTTCTTACTCTTAAAGACCAGAAACTTGGTTGATTTGAATTACAGGCAGAACAATTTCACAGTTTGGAAACCCTTGAGATACATTGGGACTGCAAATAGAGATAGAGGAAAAGAATTTCCACTCCCAGGAAATAAAGGTTAATTGCATAAGGATCTTATCAAATCATTTAATAAAGGAAAATAAACCAAAAAAAATTCCTGGGAAGTTAGCTCTAGTCAAAGTGCTTCAAGCTTACCCTTCCCAAGTGAAAGGTGGCTTTGTCCTTTCTGCTCTGCAGGAAGGAAATAACATTGGAGCTGAATAGGTTTAAGAATCTAATTTTCAAAAAGATACCTTCATACCTCTCTGAGAAAATACATGGGAGCACAAGTCACTGCAAAAGGAACAGATTGGTGTATGTATAGCCTCAGTTTTCAGACATGGCTTTTATGCTTGGGCTTGTACTTGAATATAATCTATCATTTGTACCTGGGATTATGTTCAGTTTGACGGTTTCACTATGAAATGCGTGATTTGTTTTCCCTTCTCCTGAGGCTGGGCATACAAGAAAATCCAAGCTGATTTTCAAAACAAAACTAAGCTGTGCACAGGCTTCTGTGAGGTGATGTTCAGGGCACGTAGGGCAAAAAAACAGTTGCTTTCAGGTCCACAACAGGTTTCTAAATTCTGGTTCCCCTTTCTTTTTTATCTTTCTCTCATCTCCATTATTCTGTACTATTATATGTTGCTAATCCTAGTCCAAATGTAACATGGAAATTGCAATCAGTTAAGTCTCAATTATGTAATTACTTTTCCTTCTGTTGTTAAGAATTTTTCTGTGATTCTTTGTTTTCCCATTTTCACACTTTGGAATTGAAGAAAAATAGGATTGGAAGAAACGTCAAAAGATCCTCTAATTCATCTCCCTGCCCCAAGGCAGGATCAATTATACCTCTGTCATTCCTGGCTGATATTTGTTTCCTTTGCTTTTAAAATCTTCTAGTGATGGTTATTCTACAATTTTTCAAACCATTACATTAACTCTTTAAATTAAAATGAAAAGTCCTTGGGTGTCTTGTTTAATTTTAAACCAGCACTGCAAAGGACTAGGTGTAAATGCGCTATGGAATATGACTTAAATAGGGCATAAAATGCCTGTGACCTTTGGGCATATAACTGAAATTAATTTTTACAGGATGCAGAACATAGGATTTAAATTCATTTTTAATGAACTCTGCTATCAAGGATCTTTCACAGCTTTTGCTATCCTTTTAAACATGATAGTTCTTGCCATTTGATTACAGAAATTAGTTTAATTATAGATTGATGCCAAACATCTGATGAAACACAAATATACATTCAGAAAATTTAAATACAAATTCTTACCCACTCAACACAAACAGATTCCTGTTAGATAAATGCTTGTTTATAAGAACTGCCAATTTTATAGTTCTAGTGTTATCAAGAAAACTAGCATACCTGTATGCAAAAGGTGGGATAATCTTAGCTTCTGTGTTCTTTGTATGTTTTCCATTTGTGTGGAATTTGCTATTAGGAATGTGCTGTTGCTACTGCACTTTCAATATAGCTATGGGGACATAAAGAAAACAGCACTTTTACCACTTTAAGACCTGTGGGATGGACTGTAGATCTTCTGTAGCTGTTATATGATAATTCTGATGTTAAAAGTCTTGACTGTAAATAGTATATTCTGTTAATGCCTGAAAATGATAGGATTTTATTAACAGAAGCATATTAAAATTGTAGCAGAACAGAAATCAGTCACCTTTTAAAGGAGAAGTTCCTGTTTTTTCTTAATGCTGAAGAATTAAAGAAAACCCACATTCTGTGAAACCCTTTGATTTGGTAAGGAAGATAACCAGAATTCAGGGCTTAATGTTTTCCAAGGTACCCCTAAGGAGGTGCTTTATTGCCTAAGATTTGTACATATTGTTAATATTTTACAAAGATATTTATTGGCTATCAGTTGCAAAACCCAGAATACTAATAATCTCTTTATATTGTGAACTGGCATATTTAATTATGGCTTTTCTTTTGTAGGTTGCTAGAGTTAGCTAGAGACGATTCCAAGTTTTCCGTACCTATTTCTCTTACCTTTCCTTTCTTTCACAGGATGTGTTATCTTTTCATAAAACCATATTCCTGTTCATTTTTTTTCAGAAACTATTCTCATTCTGTGCCTGGAAATGAATGTACGTGCTTGCCCTTGGACTGCCTTCCATTCACAGTCTTGCTAATACTGGAGTTACTCAAGCCAAGAGAAGAATAGAAAGTTTCCTCTGGAGAGTGGGATATGTGAAGGCTGGGTCAGCCAGTGGCTATGAAGCTGCTCTTGGCTAAGAAGGTAGGTTTACTCTTTTGTATGCTAATCATCAGCTGAGAGAGTCCAGAAGGTCACCTGGATTCCATATACTCCATTGCTGTTGTTCTGCCTTTAAGAGCTCTGAGCGTGTTAATGGTTTTTCAGCAGCAGACGAAAGGAGGTGGAGAGATAAGAAGAGCGCATGGATATTATTCAGTATGGCAGTACACGTGTGACTTGTTTTCTCAGGCTATCACTTAGCACTCATGCTACGATACTGTGCAGGAGGGTTCTTTGGATGGACAGTAACTAAGCAGCCCTAGCTTGGCAAACAGCAGATACCTCCATGCCTCTTGCATTTTTTTCGTTCATGAACCAGAACAGGCTCCTTTGGTTACATAGTGAGAATGGAGAGTCAAGCTTTGAGGGTCCAGTCATGCTCTCTCATGATACAGTCCTGTGATTAATACCACTTCCAGCTAACCTTCATAAAAACGCATATATGTTTGCAGAAGGGAAGGAAGAAGAGATTTTGCTAAGATATAAAATGCATTTGATGTGCTAAAAGAGTGAAAAACTCTACAAGCAAAGAGTGTTGACATATCTTATCTCGGTTGTCAGAAGCGGCTTGTGAAATACAGTGAGATGAAATCCATGCTCTACGTATGGACAGTACAGGCATTTCTTGAGCTTATTCTAATTTCATTAGGCAGTCTTCAGAGTCACAAAAGGTGTTTGCTGTAACAATTTTAAGTAGGTTCTTCCTTGTCTTTCAATGTTTTTACTTTATTTCTTTCCACACAACCTCCCCATTCTCCTGTTCTAGTCTGCTTTCTGACAGCCTGATTTTGTTGCCTTTCCATACCTGTAGTGGTTATAAGCTAACAGGGAAATGAAGTGGTACCTTATAACATCCATATTTCGTTGCTATTTCTCACTTTGTCCCTTAGAGATGTAGAGAGTATTTAAACACAGAACACAATACCCTTTCCAAATACTGTTTAAGAACGGAAAAACTGTCGAAAGGGCAGTGAATCAAAGGAAAATAGTGACATAGAAACTACTAAAGTGTTAGATTGGCATGCAAGTGTAAAGCTGAAGTTACACCAATGCCAGTTAATGAGTTTCTAGTAAGGTATGCAGATGGCATTCTGCAGGGCTGTGCCTGCAGGGAGCGCAAGCCTTAATGTTCATCAGCAGCTTCAGGACAGAAGATGCACAAACATGGATTGTTAAATCTGGTGCCACTAATGGAGAAAGAGCTCCTTTACCTCCATCATTTAATTAAAAATGTTCTACTTGGGTAGGTTGTTCTACATAGGAAGTTTGTTTTACATAGCTAGTTTTTGCTGTGGGCTTTAAGATGTAAGTTATTGGCCTCAGTGCATGTGATAACACTGCATCAACAAGGAGCCTGTTCTCCAGTGTGCCCAGGCAGATCTTTCATTCAGGACAAAGGAAGTGTGGTTTGTGTTAAAGATATAGTTCAGCTTTCATAATAAAGCAAGTTGTGAATGATGAATGAAAGCGCTTATTGAGCTGAAAGTACACACACCAGATTGAGCAATGTTGATCTTTGTGCAACCATCAGCTGAGTAAGAGAGAGCAGGGACTGAATTTTTGACTGTCTTAGTTTGACCTTCACTTTGTACTTTTTTTAGCTGCAAATTAGCATACCCAATTGTTAGGCAAATGACTACTGAAATTTTGCCTGTTACTTACTTGATGGTGTGAAAAAAGGCAAATTGCCCTCCAGAAAGGGAAGGCAAGTCTGCTGACAACACAAGCAGTAAAGCCCAGTTGTAGAAATTATTATGCAATCAATATATGCGATTTTTAAACTGTTAATTTAGAGTGAAAGATTTCATACTCCTTGGCTAACTCCAAGCCATTTCTCCTTTTTCTTTCACACACCCCACTTTAACTTTTTTTTCCCCTGCAAAATCAAACACTGCATTTTAGCAGATGGTTTACCTTGAAGAAATACCTTGATTGAAATTAAAGCTGAATAAAATTTTAATTTACAAGGACTGTTTGAAACAGATTTTCAAATGGCATAGCAACACAAAGGTAATTCACAGACGCGTGTGTTTAAAATAAGAGGCTAGTTTATAGGAAAATCCGGAATGTGGGCTGGAACATGTTCCAGAATTCCACCCTCTTGTCCTGGCTACACAAACAATGTGACCGAGGCCTGCCAAGAGTTGTCATGTTTAAATAGAGAGAGAGAAGGAAAGTGGCAAGAATTCCCTTGGCACCATAATCCCTGCAGCCTTGCTACTTAGCACTTTTAAGAGAAAGGCGGATACAGGAAGCAAGAATAAGACATTGCACACTCCATCTCTTCTCTCCAATAAACACTGCTTAGAATTCCATCTAATTTGGGAGAATAAACATTTTTCAAGGCTTTTCTGTGAACGATTGATCTCAGTGACTACAGCAGTTCATTTTAATTAATATTTTTTGTAGCCTTCTCCACGTTTTCACTGAATGTTACAGCACCAGCTTTGCACATCTTATACGCTGAAACATAACTTGAAAACTATATCCTGGGGTTTTACTCAGATGAAATTCTATGAACTTTAGCAGGATATGGTCTTTTGAAAAATTACTAGGTTTGGCATTGTAACTGCTGCTGAGTTGACAATTATGGAAATATTTAAAGGATCTATCACTAGGATGATGACTCTTGCATAAGAGATTCTTAACCTATGTTGAGCTAAATTCCTCACGAGGCACTTTGAATTGATGGGCTTTTATAAACACTCCATCAGAAATCAATCCATAATGCCCTGGCAGAAAAATGACCATTCCAACCACAGGCTGGTAGGTATTCCTCTGATTTGAGGTAACCAATTTTTTTATGAACTGTCTCTCTCATTTCTAGTTGAAAAGAAAGGAATGGTTTTATGGTCCCCTTTAAAAGTTTTTGTAAGTTGATAGGCTGCCCTTTAGCATTACAAAACCTGTGTTTGGGGGATGTAGCAGGAATTCTTTTTACGGGCTGCAGCAGTGAATGGCTGAAGTTTTAGAAGGTTTGACTTTTTCCTCTTAATGCCTTTGGAAAAGATGCACACCTCCCCACGATGTTCACCTGTTTCCTCGCCTGTTGGTAGGTTCATCAGTCATGTCCTTCAAGAAATATTAATTGGCTTTTTCCATTAATAATGTCAAGTTCTGCTTCAGATAAAGGATGTACTGAGGGGTCAGGATACTTACATAGGCAAAAGATGTTAATATGGAGTGTCCTTGAAAATAAACACGGAGCTTCAAATTCATGTAGGGAATGACAAGCCTTTCTTGTCTGTATGTGCCTCAGTTATGTGAGTGTTCAATCTCGCCTGGGGCCTTGAGATTGTTTCCGTCTTCTACATATTTGCCTTTCTACTGCTACTTTTTAATGGAAATGCAGGAGACTGGGGAAACCTGGGTCTGTGATAACTTTTACTGTAGAATTAGTGTTAGAATAGGTAATTTTTTTTTAATATATAAAGGTGGAAAACTAGTGCCTAACTTCCGAAAAGCTGTTGCTAGACTTAAGCAACTAGTGCTGTCAATTCTGAGATGCTGAGGATGCTAAATGTTGCACAGCTGTTAATCTCCAGGCCAGGTTTTTCAAGCAGCTGAGCACTCAGCGGTTGTTGTCGACTTACAGTTCAACTCCTAAAGGAAATGCCAAAATAATCAAAACTTCTGCTGGAGGCCTAGTGCTTCAGGAAATCCAGTCATCTGATTTGGAGATGCACGTGGGCAATTGAGTTCTTCCTAATATCTGGCCCCTAACGGCTATATTTAAGGTTGGCACATCCTTCTTACACAAGTACAATATTAAATATTTTGAAAGGCTCTGCTTTCATTTTATTCTGAAAAAGCAGTGCTTAAAATACAAACCTTGAAACATATTTCCTTCTCAATTTGCTCTCTGGGAGACCAAAGTCTCCTGTTTCTGAACTGAACAGGCGATTACAGCCTGTGGTTCCCCACCCAATTCTGCCAATACGCCTGTATCCTGACCTGGAGGGTAGGAAGTAGTTTGTGTTTCATGCCCAATCACTCTTTGGCCTCCCTCCTCAGCTATCAAGAAGCAGTTTTTCTCATGCAACATTGCCAACTAGTAACCAAATTGAAGCAATTAAACAGTTTTGCACTTGTATTGTATGGTAATGACTTTAGATTGTCAAGTGAAAGTCTCCAGAATCTATTAACAACATCTTGAATTAGTCCATACCCCTCAACATAACTTCAAGGTCTTTTGTAGGGCAACTGATGTTTCTTTTTAATTTTCCATTTTAAAACCAAAGCACAGAAAGGTGTTGCATGACTACTGTCTTAAGGATTTGAAAATTAGTTGCCACCTCTGATATATTTATAAACAAGCACTGTTTCAAAGGATCTGATTTTTTTTCTTATCAGTTTTGCCATTGTAAATAGAACAAGTTAGATGAATATATAACATGGATATCTGTAACCACTACTAGACTCTTGTTTGTACTGTCTTTGAAGCTGTTTGTGTTTTCTTTTGGAAATATGTACATTCCAATAGATCAAACCATCAAGTATTTGTTACGAAGAGTCTTTGTTACATGTGTTCTCGGTTGTGAAAGCACTTCATACTTTCACAGAAATGATCTGTAAGAGTGAACTATGAAAGCTATGACTGATGCTGAGAATGGACAACAAGATAAACTTGTTCTTAAAAACTCCCCCACTCTTCTGGAAACTTAAGACCATTGCATAACATATATAAGATATGTAGTAGTATGCATGCTGATGTGTTACCTAGATCCAATGGAATGAAAGTATCTCGTATTCCCCCCCCCCTTATTAATTTCTTTTAATTTCTTGTATTCTCACACGCATTTTTTTGTGAGAGATTTATATGGATTTTATTGACTTGCCTTTCTGTTGGCAACAGTATTTCTTCCTATATTTAATCTTCCTTAAAACTGCTCAAATTATTATATTAGGCATGCCTGTTACATTCATTTTGAGTGCCGAGAAAAAGGCAGCTGCTTTAACAGTTGTCTTTTCTGTTACAGTCTTATCAGAAAAGCTATAAAAATTCGGATGTCTTTTTCTGTATGCATGATTTTATAATCGTGAATAAGCTTTGTGCTGCGCTGTTTCCTGAGAAAATGAAAATTGCCACTGTAGGGCTCAGTGGTTTCAAAAGCACGTGTGTGTACATGCACACACAGGCACATGATAGACTAGATAGACTTGCTGCAAATCCGTCTTCCTATATACATAATATGTCCTTTAGGTGGTGCTATTGTGTTTTTTTAGGACAAGATTGCACACTCAAAGTGTAGGACAAGGTAACAGAGGATGCAGTGCACAATGCATCCTTATACCCAAAATGACTCGGAAACATCTGAGTGTAGAGACCCATCCCCATGTACAGGATGTAATGTCACTAAAGTAAATGCAGAGCTGCTGGTGTCAACAATGAAAAAAGCAAAAGCTAAAAGAATGGCAACTTGAAATAGACAGGAATCTTTTTTTTTTTTTTTATAAAATGCTTTCTGAGACACCGTTCGGCTTTTAAAAGTTAAGGTCAGTGAGGAAGGATAGGTTAAAAACTGGAGAGGAAGATATGTAATGATTAGCAATGTGTGTGATCCGTGGAAGCTGGATTTGAACTGCCAGGCAATGCTAAACCTACCAAAAAAGTAAAGAGTTTGAATGTGTCAGTTGGATTTAAGCGGCTCTTGGTTGGTGACAAATCATGAGGAGTCTTAGAAATATGCACAGAGAAAAGTCTAGGGTGGTCTCAAAGCAAAAGTGAAATACATTCTCTTTGTTGCTAAGCAGGCAGGGAGTGTTGCCTCATAGCAGGGGAAGGAGTAGGGGAGAGCAGGAGACGGAACGAATGCCTGGATTCATGGCCATGGCTGACCAGTTGCTCACTGCTTTTTTAACACATCTTCTAAACTCTCTGTTCTTCAGTTTAAGCTCGACTACATTGTTTCAACGATTTAATGTATTTCAGATACTTTGGGAATGTTGGATTAATGGGATCACAGACATACAAAATGTTGCTGTTTACATATTGTTTAGATGATGTTTTCTTAAAAATTAAGACACCCTCTGTCCCATGTTTTCTCGCTACGTACAGGTCAGAAAAGCACAAAAGTACTGTATGTCTGAAACATTTCCAGCAGCTTCCCTGGACCTGCTTCCAAAGCTCGTTGAAATCTTGTTAACAGAACACTCTACCTCCCTCTGATACCTCACACTGCAAAACAGCTTTGAAGGCCTAGACTGAATAATGAAGGAAACAAGGGCATCTGGGGTCCATTATTTACCCCATTTCATAAGGCGCTTCTACAAAGTCTGCTGCCTGCCTTTTCAGATCCATGACAGAAATAAATACAAAGCCTGGAAAGAGCGAGCAAGTCAGAGCTGTCTGCTGCCCTCTCCGCTGCCCCCCTCTCCTTTTCTTCCTGTTTCACAGGACACATTTGTTTCTTCTCAGCTAAATGTAGTTTAGTTCTCTTTCTGCCCAAGACACTTGTTCTTTCTCCTTCACAGACTGTTTATCCAAAGGAACTCCTTTTCACTTGGGAAGATGTCTCAAACACCTTTGGGCGTTTGTAAAGGAGACCGGTGTGAAGCTACTCCGAGATTTATTTTATTTATTTTATTTTTACTTGTCAAACTGACAAGCACTTGAAGACTTGAATTGCGACTATGGCTGTGTTAGGAAAACACATGTGAAATGTCAGTAAAGTGATTCCCATCTCAGTGTGCTAATTCACAGGAGGGTATTTTAAAGCAATGGGAGTAATCTGCAATGTTAATGGGTCCAAAAGGCTGGAGCTGTTGCAGAGGGAACAAGTTGTGGAGATTTTGTAAATTCTAGAGTGCCTGAGTGTTTTTGAAAGGGCTGGCCCAAAATGCATCTACGTTTCTTGTGAAAATAAGCCCCCTGCGAAGCTGGCTTCCCAGTGAAAACCTTTCAGAATGCTCAGTCGACACCAGGGCACTTTCTCTAGACACTTAGTGTGCCTCATATAGGTAAAATATCTGGGTGGCTACACAGTCACAGAGAAACTAAAAGTTACCCATGGTTTTGTTTCCATTGGGGTTTTTGATGTTTTGGGTTTTTTTCCCTGACTAGATGATAATTTACACTAATTTATCAGCTGTCAGAGTCTGATGTAGTTGTCTACATAAATATTTGCACCTGTGGCTTCTATCCACAAACTGTCAAGGGATTATTGAGGGGAGGGCAATTATTTGGGAGTTAACCCTGCTCTTATTAAAATCCTTTGCAAAAATTATCACTAAAGCCCCATAGATTTTTAATTTTTTCTTTTAAGTTACCCATATAGGACATCTTCCTTACATGTTGCTTCCATTTTGAATTAGTTGAAATGACAGTACCAAATTATATTAATTTCTTAAGTAAATGAATGTCTGCAATCCATCTGAAATGAACTTTTCCTCTTGCAACAATCGGGAAATTGCAGTAATGTTATTAATGTGTCAAAAAAGGGTGAAAAATACAGAAGTGCTTTGGATAATTCGTTATTTAATAAGGTCCTAAAACTAGTTCTCACAATAATTTATTTGTTCTAAGTGCGGGTTCAGGTCTAAAAATCCTTGACCGTGCACAGCCTGAATTTTGGGCTGCTACATTCTCTGCTGTTTAGTCCCAGCCATTTAAGCCCTTTCTGAAATGAGATAAGGTTTGTGTTTCAATCTCCCTGCCTATTGTTCAAGGAGTAAATGATCTTGTGTTCTTTAGGTTGGGATCAACTTTACTGGACCTTATGTGCCTGAAACGTCATACAGAATTAATGTCTGAGGTGCACAGGCTGTTGCTGATTTCTTTTAAGTGCACAAAGCTGCTTCCTGGCTGTATTTATAAAACTAATGGGTGACTTTTTTTCCTCTCAGAGAAAATGATAAATCTCAGAGTTCAGCAGCATGTGTTTTACGGGCAGTTACCAACCTGTGATCATGTGCACATCATCTAAATAAGAGACAGAAAAATCTCCCAGAAACAGTGCGAGTGCCATTTATCTTTCTACCATCATAATTTTAGGTTTAGCCAACAAAGTATCTCACAGGATATTAGCTGACAGCCCACACCACGAGGCTCTGCTGAATCATTGTCATATTACATGTGCCATTCCTTCTTGGTTGTTTCTTTTCTAGTATTAGAGAGCACATTGCTTTGCCACTAAAATAACTGCCAGGCAAAATAATGAGTCATTCCTTTTAAAAAGTAACCTGAAAATTTATGTTTAATTCAACCATAACATCTCTTAGTTTGTTCTGAAGCCACTGAGGCGCTACATAAAGATTTACCTGTTTTCAGCAACATGCTGCCCACCAGTCACTATTTTTTCATAGCAACAAACCCCAAAGAGAACCCAAAAACTGTAACGCTGCCAAACAGTACTCCACATTCTGCTGCCTATGTTTTTTGCACAGACAAGAGAGGAGTGGAAGATCACCAGGTACCTGTTCTTAATTGAAAACTTTGTTGTAATTTGCTGCTGTTTTGAAGTTATACATGACAGCTATGCTCATAAGCAATGTTAAGTGGATTTAAGACACTGTCCATTTCTTGTGTCTGAAGTTAGAACAATGCCACAGGCAAAAAATGGTCACTTACAAGTTAGCAAGGTCGATTTAGACAGGGTGCGTGGGACTGTAAAATTCCATATTTGGATTGCAACCTCCTTATTGGCAGGGAAATTCTCCAAATTTTTACTGTACTTCTTATAGAGTAAGAAGGTTATATGAAAACCAGTCAGTGATTATATGGAAACCTCTGTGGAAGTATCAGGCATCATTCCTAGGTATATCCTAGACATAAGGAGGATATTCTTCACAACGAGGGTGGTGAGGCAATGGAACAGGTTGCCCAGAGAAGTTGTGGATGCCATAAGTGTTCAAGGCCAGGTTGGATGAGGCTTTGCGCAGCCTGATCCAGTGGGAGGTTTCCCTGCCCATGGCAGGGGGATTGGAATTAGATGATCTTTAAGGTCCCTTCCAACTCAAAACATTCTGTGATTCTGTGATCTCCTTGATCAAAAGCTAGTGGATGACACAGGCAATTAAATCAAGGAGTTGTAATTATGTACTTCTTCTGGTCTGACTTCTCTGCTTACATTCTCGGGTACAGCACTTGTTTGTTAGGCTAAAACTATGTGATGGTGAGTGCCACATACCATTATGTTCTTTGCAGGCATTATGCATTATTGCCTGGTAACTGCAGTTGCTAGACTTTGAAACCAGTAGGTTAACTAACTCTCAAGGGAGATAAGGGCATGTGGTATCCTACAGTCTCACAGTTTTGGAGCTGTTAAGTGTACATATGTTATGTTCTGAATTAGTTTTGATTTCCCTGTAGCACTCAGCCTTAGTTTGTTCTTCATTGTGTGGTTTCTCTCACATTAGTTCCTTAAGCTTTTTGTCTATTTAATCTCAGTTTCTGAAATAACTTGATCTTCTTGAAGGGTTTCAGTACGATCCTTGTTTGTTTCCTCATACTTCTTGTTGTCCTTTCAGTCTAACGCTCATTTGTTTCCTTTTTTTCTGCTCTCTTCATTTTAAATTAACTTCATAGTTTTTGCAGTTTGAACTTGCCTTTCAGAAAAGAGAGTAATGGGCTACTGACAAAGACTCGGAGAATTGTACTGTTTTCAGTTCTCAATAATTCATTCTGTTTAGTAATTCATTCTGGGTGTAAAATGAATGAAGAATGACTACAGCTCTAAAACATTGAGTTACCTACCTTGCCTTGAGGTACTCAGGTTGAAACAGCAATACTATCAATTACTATGGTCAGACAACACTGCTAAGAACTCATCTTGTCTAAATCCCTGCTTTGGGAATTAACTCTCCCTGTGGTGCAGTTAAATTGTTCAATCTATTAGTCTCAATTTTCTTCCACATTAAACGGAGGTGTAATACTAATTGCGTAGTTATCTCATTGGGTGTTGTAAGGGGTAATTAGAGCTTAGAAATAAAAAGATGTTGTTTAAAACACTACAGGGATCAAGAAGGGAAATAGTGAAATTGGCTGGATTCATCCCAAAAGTGATGGCTCCATCACATTTACCTACATGGATTTTAATGTGTCCTTTTATCTTGGGAGGCACATGGCTTGTCAGCTTCCTTACAAATCTTGGTACACATCAATAAAGATTGATGGATGTTGAGGAGAGACTAGGGGGAGAATGGTGGAGTGGGCAGAAGAAGAAAGGAAGAGTTTAGTTATCTGTCAAATTAGTAATACCCTTCATGGTCTGAGCTGTTGTACACTCTCCTGCTTTCACAATGCACCTGATCGGGCCCTGCCACGGTGATATGTGGTTTTGTGAAAAATTAGGACCTGCAACAGTAACACAAGCTGTACCAGAGCTGTTTTTAAACTTTCTCTTGTCCTTCTCCTTCGTGATTTTCTTGACCCTTCTATTTTGTCTCAGCCTCTGCATCTGTCCCAACCACACATAAGCTGCTCCGTCCTTACAGTTTCCCTACCCTCCCTTCCCTGTCCATGCCGTATTCTTCATCCACCTTCTAAAGATTTTCTACTCCAAGCTACAGGTTTATCTTGTGATTCCAATCATCCTACATGTCCTTATTTCCCTTACAGAGTTATACAATGTGTTCATGCGCACCCTGCTCTGCTGTTTGCCCCGTGGTTCAAGCTTTCCAAGATATTGTGTGATTATTGTGGACAGGATTAGATAGACAGCTGAATGATTAATGAACCAGGCTCACAACCACATCTTGTTAAGATTGAGTTTATCAAATCCATAAGGGAGTTGCTCAAGCACACTATTAAGGAACATTTTTCCTTCCTTGAAAACAAACAAACAAGCAGACCTCTCTCATTTTTGCTAAGATATTATTTATTACCTGGACATGTCCTACTTGGTCTCTTGTATCTTCTTGGTCTGCTTTAATGGGCAATTTCATAATAATAGCTATTTGTCCTTGTTGAATTACTGTGCGGTTTTGTTTATCACAGAAAGACCTACAAAATCCTGGTCTAGTTATGGTCATTTCTGGTTACCTTTCAAATATTCTCAGGCCTATTTCAATGTTTTCTTGTTTGCTGTAAACTCCTTTCCTCTTTCCACCCTCCTTCTACTGCTTACCACAGCTTGCAACTGCCTTGTCCCTGCTCTGTAATATTTCTCTTAGTACTGCTTAGAATCAATACTTCTGTCATTTTTTTCCTCCCATTTCATTACCAACCAATAATCTCCACAGCCTTCTTTCTCCAAATTCCTGTGGTGTGATCTGTCTTTTATTCTGTAATAAACTCTTGTTCATGTAAGAGGTTCTAGTAAATGTCATCTCCACAGCCTGCAAAGTCCTGATGCAAAGAACTGATTTTGCAACATGTGTATACATATAAAGTGACTGGGTACATAATTTGCAGGTCCTGGCCTGTATGGTATTGTTAAATACACAGGCCTAAGCATAGTCTTACACCTTCCCATCAGCTATGATTCCTGTGAGCATTTAGCAATGGTTTGGATTCATCATGTGTGAAAGTGCCCTTTAGATCTCAGGTCTTCAACTTGGTTGTCTATGCTTAAGGTAACATACTCTTACCTGTGTGAATGGAACCATAAACTCAACCGTGTTGCCATCATAAACCTTTTATCTTCCTCGGTATGTTTGTATTAAGATGGTGTGCACAATAAAGAGAGGCTATTGGATATTTATGGACCAGAAATAATGAGAGCACCAACTCACACAGGTCAGAGTCCCCCTAAATCCAAAGGGAGATCCTAAGCAGTGCTAGGAAGATTGTGCAAAGCAACCAAATACCATAACGCAAAACAATAGCTGTATGTGCAAGCTGTGAAGTGTTACGAATAATTGTATCATAGCTAAGAGCAGTTACCTGCAGTGAGTAGGAATCTTGTATCCATGAAGAGTTTAAACAGGTATGTGTAGTAAGCAGGTGTTTTCCTATAGGCACATCTCGCATCCAAGCATGTGTTACTAGACGTACCACAGATTTGACATTCTTCTTGGTGAACTTGGGAGAAGAATGAGGTGGAAAAGGGAGGGGGAGCAGAAACCAATCAAAGAAAGCAATACTTTTTATCAATCATATTTGATGGTATTCTTTCTCTCTCTTTCATCACTTTGATCTCTCAAATAAAACTGATACTTTGGCCACTTTCCAAACTCTTAGCTTTGCCGTCAGAGAGGGCTCTGGGTTAGCTGCTGAGGGTATGTGTTTGCAATTATGCATTTGAAAGTATTTTCCCCTCCGCTGAGATAACATTCTTTTTGTGTTACCACACACTTCTGCTGTCTCGTTTTTCTTCTCCCATGGCACTGTAGGCTGAAAGGCCTCATCGCGTTCCCCCACCTCCCCCGATCTTTGCAACTGATATCTGAATAAAATACTTTACTCTGCTGGTATTTACCCTGCTGAGCCTTTCACTTTCTAGCTGTGAAACAGACAAAAAGGGTATCATGCAGAAACATCCTGGCAGTTTCATTTCTTAATATGCCTCCAAGGTAAGGCGAGATTGAACAGGGGTGGGAAAATTTATACTGATGTTAAGGATCTTCAGTGTTTTATTTATAGATTAATTCACTGAGAACAGCTTTACATTTGATTTTCCAACCAATATTTTTCCATCCAAGAGAACAAATTGAAAGCTCTTCTTCATTGTTCATCTGGCTGTAGTTCAGTGAATAAAGTTTGTAGGAATAATGATCTGTGTTTTATAGGATAGATAGATAGATAGATAATTTTTTTTTTTAGCCAATAAATTTTGGCTTTGCAGTAATGAATATATGGAATGATGTCTATTATTAGCACATGAAAATAAACTCTTTTGTATTTCCCTGACAAAAAGCCAAGTTTCTTGAGTTGAATAGTAAAATTCGGCGTGACCCTATGAGCCCTTTACAGTGCAACCTGTTCTACAACACTTGGTTTGTGCGACCTTGGACTCATCACGGTCCAAGAAGGAAATACTATTTCTTCAAAAAACATATTGCTTTTAGTATTGACAAGAAACGTTCTACAAGTGTAATTTAAACCTCATATATGGAGTACAGCATTCAATAGGCTTAAAGTGATTGGGGTCAGCTAGAATTTGAACCCTAATATCTTAGGTCTAACGTATTTCATTCTAAGTCTCTGTGAAAACTAAACATGTGGGGTCCAATCCTGTGGTAATCCTTCCCTCCCACTGACTTCGAAACTTGGTTATACACACTCTCTCGCTTTCACACACATGTGTGTGCTTGCAGCCACATGCACCCACACGTGGGATTTTAAAAGAGTATCTGCCTTAGTGAAAGACGTGTCCTGTTTGTTTGTCTCGCAAAAACGTACCCTGTAGGATGTTGCTTGGAGAACAGAATATTTCCAGGTGCTTAGCGCTGCAGTGCCTGAGCATTTCCTGGTTAGGCTAACGCTTGAAAACTTTTGGAAATATTTCTGGTCTTTAACAGAAAGCAAGGCAGATTTTTGCAGGCCTGCAGATACCTGGAACTGGGACAAGGATTCCTCCATACTTTCATTTTGTGAAGAACTGGTGGGGAGGCATAACTAGTCCAAATTAAGATCTCTGCTAAATATTCCTTTTGTTAGTGGCAATGTATATCTGAAGTGAGGACAGGATTCTATAAAGTGAAGACTTAACATCAAAACCTTATGCTAGCAATTCCCGAGTTTGTTTCTTGATCATGATCAACTCAACGTTTTTCAGAGATCCACATGTACCCATATATCAAAATTTACACTGAAATGTTACAAAGGAAACCAGCTTGGCGTAAGGATTGTTCACATAATAGTCTTCATTATTTGGATCAAAACCCAGTAAGGAAGGGTAGAAAAATGAAAAAAACCCCTCTGTTTATTTAGAATTTTATCTCTGAAGTATCAGCAAGACATGGAATTGACAGTTAATTAAAGCATAAACCTTTTCTTTGTCATCTATCTTCTACTATTCCACCCAAATTGTGATGTGCTTCATTACTGCTGACCTGTTTATAATTCTCACCCAGCTAAGATCGATGTCTCTCTAGTTAAGAAGGCAGTTCAGAGATCTAAAGGTGGGCAGACTGGGATCTTGGTGCCCAATCTTTGTGAGGTGCAGAATATCAGCAGCCACTACTGCCACTCACAGGAATGTATCCAGCTTCTACTTGAAGTCCAGAGTTGGACTTAATCATCCTAAGGAAAGCATAAGTGGCTGAAAGGGAATCGACAGTGCCGAGTGCTTGGCTGCATCTGGTCTTAAAACTTAAGCTTTTCATGGAAGAGGATTCCTTGTTTTCCATGTCATTCAGTCTTTGATGAGAATGCAATACTGAATGAGGAAATGGCTACACAAATATCATCCATTTTGAATTCATATTTCGCAGGGCTGCTTTGTCTCATCTGTCAAAGGGCTTAGACTTGCTTTGCTGTAAATTGGTGCCTCCTAAGGAGTTATGCTGACTTACGCAGACGATCAGTCCTCTTGCATGAACCTGCAGGCCATTTCTGCTTGATCTCAGCACTTCTGCAGTCACCTTTATGGCATGCCACACGATAGAGGACATGATGCTGGGTATCACCGAGCCTCCCCTCCCCCTGTTTCTGACTAATGTCTTTTCAGTGTGGGAGCAGAATCCTGATACGCGTGACACAAGCAGAGTACGTGGGAATTAGTTCCATTAAAGCCATGCCATATGGCTCTCAGGGTGCTCTGTGATACCACAATGCTGCTTGACAGTCTTTGCCTATGGAAGGAATCGGCGCATATTACCTGATTTGTACTCTTTTTTTTTAGCGTATCAAACAGGGACAGTCTTTTAATTAAAAATGACATCATCACACTGCTGCTAGCTTGTTGCAGGCAGTCCACATATTAATGCTGCTTGTTTCAGTTTTCAATGATCCTATTATGAATTGTAACCTCATTACACAAACCTTGCTATACAGTGGAATTTCAAATGGGGTTTTGTGGTTTTTAGAACTTAAACAGCTAGAATAAGCACAAAGGCAGTTGCGGTCAGGCAGCTTCCTCTCTTACCGCAGCAGTTGTGGAGATGCCATTCCAGTGACCACTGTTTCTACAATGAGTCAGTTTCATTTTTAACAATCTGACTCAGTTCTCTTCAAAGGGGGCAGCATGTTATTTCTGCATGATTTTTGTGTGCATGACTCTATACAAAGGGGTCAGTGCCAACTTAACCCTTCAGGATCCAGCCACCTGGATTCTCCTGGTTGCAGGGAGGTGTGCTCTTTACACACTGCACAATTTGGACTGCTGGCTGTACATCTGTTCTGCTAAACGTGCCCTGTGTTTTCATCCACCAGAAAACATGGTGTTAAGCACAGCTACTTCCACCAGCGAGCCAGTGCTCTAGGTGAGAGTCTCTGCACCAAGCAGGATTTGCCAAAAGCTCTTCCAAGGAAACTGAGGTTAGATCATTGGCTTTTTGAAATGAAAGCATGAAATAAAAGTGCACAGATCCTTCAAAAAGTTAAAAAAAAAAAGGAAAAAAAGTTTTAATAGGGTAGCCAGAGGCAAGGAGGAGTCCAGTTGTTTCTGTGCATGGTGCATTATGAATCTGCAAACCCCCTTGAAATAACAGCCAGTCACCACCTAGGATCAACGATTAAGGAAATTGGAGTTTATGGAAGTTCAAGCTTCACCCAGCATTCAGATGCAAGGTTTGAAAGCTCATTCATGCAGATTTTACAAACAAGGAATGCAGCAGTTTTCGACCTTAATGAAATATAAGAATGGCTTTTTCATTCTGTATGACTCACAGTTTCGTTTTGAAGTTTTTGAGCTTCTCTTAAGGTTATGGAGTGGTCAAGCGAAGCGGAACAGGGTTTTTGAAATAAGGAAGCTTGGGCGCTGTTTCATTCAGAATAAAAAAAAGGAGAAAGCAAGAGAGGGAGGGAAGAAAAAAAGCCCTATTCCTGTATTTGATTGAAAAATAAAACTGCTGCTCTCAGTGAACCTTTGAAGTCCCCCAGCCCAGTAATTGTTTCACGACATTTGCAGCTTGAGGCAGCAAGAATGTTTGTGGTTGTTTTAAAGGCATCTGAGTGTGGATTCCATATGGTTTATTTTTATTTTGGTTTTTTTTCTAATTTTTTTCTTCCCCGCTTGGAGCCTCAAGCCCTTGCGCGTTGCTTGATACCCAGTCCTACCCTACTCTATTTCTGCATGAGCTGTCTTGTGAAAGAACTGAGTGAATGCATTGTAGCCCAAAGATTCAAGCGTGCTTAATTCAGACAAAATCTGTGAATGCTTGTTGAGGCAATAGTTGATTTTAGCTGTGCTTTATCGATACTATATTTGGAGTGTGGCTTACTAAACAGTGTACAGTTTGCTTTCCTGAACAAAAGATCTCTTCATATGGTGTATACTCAGAGCATGATACTCCAAATGCTTACTATAGAGCATAGTGCTTGCTGTCATGCTTTCAATAGGTAGTTTGCAGTAGGCCTGATAGTAAGCCATTGGAGTCAAATAAAGGGCCTGATTCACCACTGTGTTCCTTTGGTCTTAGAGCAGTAAGACTTTTGTTCAGCAGAACAAGCTGAATCAGATCAAAAAAATCTGAAAATATGTACGGTAGAAACCAAAGAAGTCTAAAGTCAATTTAAGACATATAAACTTAGAAGTGTCAAGCATACTTGCAACACATACTTGCTTGTCTCCCCTCCTCTGCAAAAGTCTGGCCATTATATGCAATATAATAAGTAACACCATATGCATTAATCATGTATTGATAGGGTCTAGTCCTTATTTATAAATGACTGTTTGCAAGTCATCCTTTTTGCTTTGCAAGACAAAATGCAGGTTTGTAGCTTGAGTGGCAGTTGTCTCTGATAACAGTGGAACTCATTCATACGCAGTCAGGAGAAGTTATACTGAAGACAAGCATTAATCTTTCAGTCTGGTGTGGAATCAGTTGTAGTGATGGAGGAATTGAACCTATTCTGTGCTGAAGAGGGAGTCAAACTAGAGAGCACTACAGGCTTCATCCAGAGTAGTCCTTCACTTCCTTGTAGTGGCTAAATGACTTCCAGTTCTTACTGTGACCCTCTTATCTGTGCAGTGTTCTCACTGGGGAGATACCAGTCCATGTGGTTTCAGAGCAATTAGCACAGAGGCTTTAATGTGAGAGACCTGCAAACGAAGGCTATGTCTGTGAAGTGCAATGTGAGAGGAGCAGATCTACAGAGCGAAATAGCTGGTGCTGAGGACCACACTGTCTTCATTTCAGGCGTTTGAATTTGGACTCTCTATAGGTGAAATCAGTTTTGTTGTGGCTGAATGTCTGCTCTTTGTTGGATAGCATGAGTGCCCTCCCAGTTCTGTTGCGGCTGAAAAAAAGTGAGTCCTTGCTCTTAGTCTGATGTGTGATGGGAATTGAAATGTGGTAACTGGGAGCATTTGGAGGAGTAGATTCCTTCAAAAGCACACCTCAGACTGGAATACTAACAAGCAAATATTTCAAAAGGCTGGTGCAAGTAATTTTTACTCACAACCTTTTCCCTGTGTATTTTCTTTAATGGAACGGTTTGGGTGAATGAAGAATAGGTATTTTCCAAGGAAAGAGAGTGTCGCAGTGCTTCTACCTACTAGGAAATAACACAGCACAGGTCAATAATCTTGTTCTCCTGTGGTGTTACATTGTTGGAATGGCCTCTGGTATGGTTTGGGCCAATTTGTGCTCTACACAGTTCCTCAGCAAAGCAGAGATATGAAGAGCCATGTGCTATTCCTAGCAGGTAAATGGAAGTAGCTGGCCTATCTTGGAGAGTAAAAAGGCTTAATAGTATGGGAGGCCAGTTGAAGTAAAGGCCAGAGAACGAGTCCTGGTACTGTTTAGTGCTCAACTATAGATGTAACCTGAGTGGTCATAAATATAATAAGAATGATTGCTACCGTAATGAATATCAGATGAATAAAGTAGCCAGATATATGTTAAGCGAAGAGACAAGAATATGAAAGTTCTTCAAACAAAAATGTTTTAAGAACCAATTAATGTTTAATATGATTAATGTCTTTTATTCATGGCTATCTGTTAGAGGGAGCTCTGCTGTTGTTTTATGCTTTCACAATACATATGCTGTATATTACCTCCATTTTAGTCGTGCTGTCTCATTTAGTGAGGCTTGGAAATTTTAATTATGAAATAGTGGAGAAGCCTCTTTGAGGGAATCAGATGATCTTCAGAATTGGCAGCAATGACAAGCCTCCACCACAGTTAATGGTGCTTGGATGACTTTAGTCAATGATCTAAGTGCAACCATGTCACCTGCAGACCTAAACTGAAAAGAAAGGAAACTCTTAACGGAAGTTGATGGCATTGTATAAGGAGATAAAAGACACAAGTTCAAGCTACAGTCACTAGAGCATGTGGAGCACAACAGTATTCCTGGGAAGTAGGAATACATGGATGGATTAGCCTGAGCTAAGCTTCATGTCTTACTGCTAAACAGTTATTGAAGTAGCTCATTCAGACCTTGTCCTTTCAGCAGTTGTCATTGTAAGGTTGCAGTTATAGATGGACACGCAGGGTAGGAAATAGATAAACATAACCACACAGTAGGATCCAAGGCAGAATTAATGGGACTAAATCATCATCAGAAGGCAAGCACTGGAGTTGTAACTCAAATTACAAAAATGTTTGTCACAATAGGATTAGAATATTTGTAATATTGCTTGCTGAATGTGGAATGTGCTCGGAAATAATGGGTCGTGGTTTTACTGTTTTAATTCTACTAATGCAAATCATACACTTGCTACAAATTATACAATGCCCTAGCGCTTGTGAGATGGGCTGGAGGGATAAGTCTGGTGCAGCCACTGGGCAATCAAATGGCCACTGTTGACCCATTGTGGCACTGCTGAAGAAGTACTAGTTCAGTGGGCTCGTACAGTCTTAAACAGTAGGTTAGTTTGCAGGAGGCAACACGGCAACAGTCTCATAATTGTATGTCTGACCTTGTGTCCAAATGAAAACCACACATTTGTCCTGTTCAGAAGGGATTTGGCAGTGGAATGATCTTTAAGATATAATCTCATCCTAAAGTCCCCTCCCTCCATTTTTTTGAGATGCAATGGTACTTCTGTTTTCTATGTGACTTGGAGTGAGGCAATTGATAGCGAGCAATGTTTTAGAAAAGAGCCCTTTAAGTCACATCCACTTTAAGTGATATTGCTTAATTATTCTGGTGTACTCTAGGATAATCTAACTACCCCAGAGAGTAGATCTAAAAAAGCCATGGGGACTTCACTGTGGTTGGGCAAACTAGGAAATGTCTTACAAAAGGCACATTGTATCTGACAAGACTACACTTCACTTGTTTGGCATTTTAAATTACTCTAATTTTTGCATGGCTTGAATTAATTATTTTTTTGACATCAAGGAGAAGTAGAGGACATGCTTACTATTAACAGTTTTGTGCTATAATAATTATCCTATTTCTCCAAGGACAGGATTGCCGGCATCTTAGTTTTGAGATTACAAAAGGAAATGCAGCGAATTATATTTTGATAGAAATTACAGATTTGGTTTGCTATTTTCTCAGTGATGTTTGCTCAAGCTGGGTCAAATCCTGTGAGGTGCTGAGTTTCGAATGAATCTGAAATTGATGGGGAGCTGAAGACACCTTGCAGAGTCTGTCTTTGGTAAAGTTTATTGATGTTGTTTTGTCAGGTGAGCGTAAAGGTGAAATGGGTTTCAATGAACACCTTGGATTAGAGAAACCCTGACAGACGAATTTGGGTTCTACATCCAAATGCCATAGCTGACTTTTTTCTCTAAAACTGGCCAGGCAGGATGTAAGCATTTTCTTTAGCGTGGGAAAGTTCATTTCAGTTCCAGTTCACCTTTTCACAGTTCAAACTCAGTTTTACTGAATGGCAGTTTTTCACCCTTTCAGAAACCATGATGATTCATTTATGTGAAACGTTTTGATGAGCATTTAGATTTAAGATGATTCTTTAGAATTTCATGCGGCTCTCCGTGCCTCAGTCTCTCTGCAGTCGGCATAGCCATCCTTTTTCTTGTAATCCATTCACAAGATCTCCCTCTTTCTGTTAGCATTCCAGCATCAGTTTCTCCTAATCTTATTGTGAGAGGGCTCCAAGCTCAACCTTTAGAAACTTCAGGAAAATGCCAAGAACCATTATTTTTTATTTCTTTTGTGCATATGTTGACTGAATGGGTCAGAACACATATAACGTCACCTTCTTTAATTTTTCTATGGCACTTGTTATAGTGGTTCTCTAGTCCTCTATTCCAAGTTAAAGCAAAACTGATCAAAGAAAAAGTGTTTATGGTTTAAGAATGCGTCTGCAAGTCTTTGAAAATCAGGAACACTGAACTGGTTGTGTATATAATGTAGATTAATTTCTTCTTATCTTATGTTTAGTTCATTATTTCAAATAATGTAGCAATTGCAACAGTCAGACATACCCATTTTATCCCTTGAAGCCTTTGCCATGATTACCCACTGTAGTTTTTGTGTTAGGGGTGGTCACTTGAGTTTCCTCTGCCCATTACTCAACCTTCTGCCGTGTATGAGAATGTCATAACCTGATGTCTTTGCCAGAGATGGGTTTTACCTTACTGCATCAACTGCTTCATTGGTTTCTGTATTTGAAAGCTCTCCAGGCTATTTGGGGACCCATTTGTTTTGACGTGAAAGGCTTGAGAGGATGGGAGGCAGGGTAGGAGGCAGCAGGTACTGGCTATGATTTTCCTGACCTTGATCAATCTGTATATGAGCAGGAGAGTCCGGGGCTTCCTGCCCTTGACAGCTGCACTCTGGACAGTAGCAAAAAGAATGATGGAGCTAGAGAAATCCAGGGAAGGAAGTTTATGCAGCGTGGAAGAGTCATATCCTGAGGAAACTGAGAGGAATATGTGTGTATATCTATATAGATAAATATAAACTTTTATTTTTAAGAAATTAAGAGCATTAAGTAGAAACAAGAATAGGTCTGAAGAGGGGAAAGATGCAAGAAACAATGGCAGTAAGCCAAGGGTCACTTTTTCTGAAGACAAGGAGATGAATATTAAAGCGACAAGGAATTGTGAATAAGCATGGTTCTATGAAATATTTTTTTCTTTTGATCTTAATTTGCAGCCATTAAGTAATGCATACTGCTACTCTGTATCAAGACCGTTTTGTTTCTTTTCTTTCATATCCCCTTTTGGTGCATCTGTAATCTCTAATTAACCCTCAAATCCGCAGCTTGGCTCTGTGTAGAGCTCTCTGGACTTCAGCTGGGATGAGGTGCCTCCACATGGAAAGGCAGTAGAAGCAAGGAGGCAGATTTCTTGTACAGGTTACGACTCCGTGACTGTTTGAGCAGCAGTTGGCATGTGAGCATTGAGCCTCTGAATGACACATTTGGGTACTAAGTGATAACAACAATAGTAAGGATAAACAAAGGCATGCTACACACTGATTGTAAAAATTTTTCTGCTCTGTGAAAGCTGACGGATTGTGTGATGAAGGATAAAGCTTAGCCTCTTACAGAAGCACTGAGGGGGAGCTGTTACTGGAGAGTTTGTGAGCTGGGAGCTCTCTTTCCTGTGTTCTTGTGTGTGCTAACTGCTGTTAGAGGAACATGGTTGCTGCAGCTTTATTAAACAGGTATGCTGATTTCAGCAGTAACCTATGATCTTCCTTCCTTTCTTGGAGCATAGCTTGTTCTTCCCTCCATCAATATTAGCTGCCTGAACTATTTTACATCCTCTTTGCAAAGTACGGCATGAAGTTATCTTCTGTGCTTCTTCCTAAACACGTAATGCATACCTGCATCTTGCATTTTGCAGCCTACAAATGTAGTTAATAGCATAAGTGTTTGCTGGCGCAGTGTATTATAGTGTGTGTGTTGAGTTGATGTAGGATGTCCCTAGGCCAAATGTGGATCAAGAGGAATCACAGGAGACATTAGATAGAAAATTATGGCACTTTTTTTGGCATATAATGTTAAGTCACATGCATGTATGAGAGAGAGTGGGATGGAGATTGTCAAATGGAAAACATGGGTCTAGACTGAAATGAATCACACAGAATCCTTTAGGTTGGAAAAAAACTTTAAAATCATTGAGTCCAATGATGGAAGACATTGCCAGAAAATCTGTCTCGTCCATAATTATTGCAACTGCAAGTTGCTGTTTCTTTTGTTGCCTGTCTTTTTTGAGTGTCTTGCTTAGGTCCCAGAGCTCTTGAAGGCTTCTGTGAGAAAAGTCCTCAAGAAACTCAATCTGGTCGGGAGTGAGCATTAGGCAGGTTTGTACATTTACACCCTGGTTTTTACATTTAGCAGTTCTGTCAAAAAAAGAGCAAAGCTAAAATCATTGTAGCCAGGAGTCATATCTGGCTAGCAGTAGGAGTTTTATTCATAATTTGAAGTAAATGTTTTATTGTTACTCTTTCTAGGTTAGAGAGATTTTTTGAAACGCTTGACCTGGGGTGGTATCATGTGTGCTGTTGTTTCAGGGTTGTATTGCTGTCACTGAGAAGATTTTAATTATTCTTTCTGAACAACTAGGAGTAACAGGTTGTTTTCAGAATTTTGCTATGGTGAAGCCAAAGAAAATTCCCCACTGAAAACAGAGGGAGAATGATCTTTTGATGATAAGTTTAAGCCTGGTCTCAGCTGAACCGATGTAAATCATGAGTCAATGTATTGAAGCCATTAGAGTTTATTCAGTATAAGCCATAGGGTAGGGTCATCACCCCAGAGTGGCTGTGTACGTGCCAAAAGACAATATGATCCAAGTGTCTCTTGCATTTTTTCTAAAACATTTGAAACAGTAAAAGTTCTCAGAGAAAACTGCTGAATGACAATAATTTGAGGAAGGAAATCTGCAGTTATAAATTACAGAGCAATATACTCCTCATGGTTCCTTTTCAATTATAAACACTTTTGACTATCTGGGGTATTCATTTCCAAGGATGCATTTTTCTTTGTCTGATAAATGGTTCTGAAATCTTAAAAGTGGAATAGTACGAGTGGGTGGCATGAGAGGACAGTGAAATGACTTTTAAGTGTGGAGGAACTGAAAAAGTTTTCGATAATTTTATATCATTTCAGCAACATTCTCTCAGGATGCCTAGGAATTAAAGAAAGGAAATATTTACATTATTATATTTCTGTTTATTTAATTAAGTTATTAGGCAGATCTGGCATACAGAAGCAGCTCCCTTTAGTCCTGATTGTTTCTTCTAATGTTGCAATTACAGCATTATTGAAAGAATTCAGCGAAGAAAGGCCTGCAGTCTCTGTCAGGATGCAGCAGGAGGGCTGGGGGGGATTTGTTCCATGGGAAAGAGAGGCAGTGAGACGGATTGCTCAGCTGCCCCTTCTGAAACAACACAGCAAATCAGTTTTACAAAACGAGACAGAAGTCTGCAAAGAATGGGGTGGGATGGGGGCGGGGGGGGAGAAAGCTTCTATCAGACTCTCTTCCTAGTTGTTAAACAGTTTACATAGGTCTGCATTCAAGGGACTTTTTTCCAATCCTTCCATAAAGCCTTCTAGAACAGTAATTTTTATGTCAGGGATATTTATATTAAGAAGTGCACAAAGCCACAGTCTATTTTCCATATGTGTAACTTGCATATATCCATATAGAAAGTTTCTGTTAAAAAAAAAACACTGAGTGTTGTATTTACAGTTTGTATTTTAATTTCTAATTTATTTATTTGTTTATTTTTCTGTTAGCTTTTTCCTGAAGATCGCTGACTTATTCAGGAAGTCATGCTAAAGTGTGAGGATAAAGAGCAAAAGGAATACACAATTCTACGTTCCAGGGTATCTTCACATATGTGTTTATGCAGTATTTCCTTTTTTAAAAAAAACAAATATTCTTTGCTTAAGTAGAGACTATTTTTTACATATGTATTGTTTGATTATTCAGTGCTTATATGAATTTTGGCCTGTAGAATCATATGTATAGACTGCACATTCTTCTCAGTGCTTAAGATCTCTGAAATCTAATGATGCACCCTACCTGTCGGTTTGTCTATCTGCCTATCTATTGCAGTAGATCTAATCACTTAGTTATTTTCATGCTGCTACCAGAGCTTCACATAGATAGTTCTAAGTTATTAAAGGCTACTGGTTTAATGTTCTTCCCAACTAATCCTAAAGCACCAAAGAATTTATCTTCATTTTTGTGAAAGTGGTCAACCGATGCTATTTATCAAGTAGAAAACATGTTTTCAAAAAGGTTCTTTTTTAGGAGAAAGGTTACAAAGATTTTAAATGTCAAGGAGTCTGTCCGCAGAAGGTAAGACAAGTCCTTTTAAAAATTCTCTCTCAATTGTTGACCTGGGGACAAGGGAGGGGAGAGTTTGGCACTGAGATATCTCCATAAAAGTAAATGAAGGATTCAGAAGTAGGAAAAATGCAAAACCAAATGATTGGACATATGAACATTTTTCAAGAGGCAGCAATGTTTCTTTAGAGGAAAAATAAAAAGTTTTTTGCAGCATTTAAAGGTTCACTGAAGATGCACAGTCTTGTAAAATCTTTGCCAGTACTTCTTATCTCTTTTGCATCACATGAGATTCAATAACTTCACAAATTAATTAATAAATAAACATCTCCAATGTAAGGAGGGAGTTCTACAGAACTACCTTCTGGAGTTCATTTTTTGCAATAGTTCTATGGAGAGTTTATTTAAAGAGCTGGTGAGCCTCATTCACTGTCATATTTATCCTACTTGCCAAAGTGAAGCAGTGGGAAAAAGCAGAGCAGCACTGAAGTCCAGGCAAATAGGACCTATGTGCAACATCTCACTGTGTTGCCCTAAACCAGCTGAGTCCTTCTTCCTTCCCCCAGTGAAGAGCGGTGAGCCATAATGTGCCGCTGACTAAATCTGTTAGGAAGCCACTGGTGGTATCTGTTGAGTACCATCAATGGCGTTTTTTTTTGTACTTATTATGCTTATTCCCATACTGGACAAAGAGTAGGCAAAGTAGGAATCCACAAAGGATTGTTAAACTGTTCTCCTGGTACTCAGCCAAGTGGCCAATAGCCATAGCCTGCAGAAAGACTTGGTGGCACATAGCAGAGCTTCTTTATGGAGGACTGAGGACTGGGCCCACCTCTACTGAAAGTGAATGCTCATTTCACTTCTCTGAAATCCACTTTCCAGGCATACCATGCAGTGCAATCATTATCAGGTGCAAATGCACACCCAGTGCTATTTTGATATTGCATACAGCCTCAAGGTAGGGGTGATGCCTCAATAGCCCTGACTCAGGAGATCCCTCAGAATTGCAACGTGAGCCTCTGGCTTGGCTTTCCTTTGCTGTCTCCTGGCCTGGGGAGGCTGGGCCAGGGCAGGCTACTTTCTGCTGACCCCACATGGTGGGAGACGATCCATGTTCCACCTTTGACTTAGCTGTGTTGAGGGTGGTGAAGCAAAGCATTGTGCCCATTCCCTCCCAGTTTGGTGACTAGCATCTCTTTATTTAAACAACTTGGGATCTGTAATCATATGCAGATTAAAACTCATGTAAGATTTAAAACCAGCAGTGAAATTCATCATAAAACCATATGTGAACTTAGTGAAGTGGCAAACGCTGTTCAGACTTGCAGAGGTCTTTAGCTTATCTTCCAGTGAAGCTGAGCCAGTGTCTCTTCTTGGATCAAAAGAGGGGCCAGCATAAATTTTTTTGGCCCAAGTACTGTACTTTCTTTGGGGTCCAGACCCTATGGTCTGTAGTGGACATAATGGTACAGAGAGGGAGCTGGAAACTCGGAGACAAGTGCAATTGCATTCTTCTGGGACTGGGCTTTGCTCACTTTTCCTGTTGTGGGACTTTTCAGTTGCTTTAGGGTGAGCATGAGGGACTGGATCTAAGGGTTTCCCATTTATGCAGCTTTGCCGCCACCCAAGCTGACAGCTGCCCACTTGGCTAAGAGTGTGGCATCTAGTAGTAGGAGAAACTTCTTGTTCCAGCTGGCACTTTCTTATCTAACAGTCAGAGCTTTGTAAGTGTGGACAGCTGCAGTTTCAGAAATTGGCTCTATCTGTATCAATTGGATTTGTGAAGTCAGTGAAAGGGCATGAGGCAGATTCATGGGATTTCCTGTTAGTATTAGTAAATGGAATCTACTGCAGAATTTTAAAAGAATAGGAGACTCAGACAATGATGCTTAAATGAGGCCTGTGGTTAGGGAAGGCTACCAAAAAGAAAAATCACTAGTCAGTGAGTATGCTGGGTGTGATGGGCATGATTTCCAGAAATCTTAAATCATCTTGAAACAAAGGCACACGATAGCTACAGTGTCTGTCTGTGCAGCCCGGATGGTGAAGCGGTCGTTCAGAAGCAGGTGGTGTTTTGAGTCAGATGGTCAGCCTGTGATGCAGCAACATTTCAGGTTTGAAAAAGTATGTGCAAGGAATGGCAGGAATGTGGAGCCTTGTAAGGATTCAGCAGCAGCTCTGTCAGGACCTGTAGGTTCTCCTCCCACCTCTGCCATTGGTTTACTGTGTAGCCGTGAGCAAGACACATACCTTTTCCCTGTCTCGGTTTCCCAGCCTACAAATGGGTTTGATCATGCTGAAAGCAGGAGGAACTCTGCAAAGGCACGATGCAATTATGTAATGGCACAGAAATAAAAGTGTCCACTCAACTTCCACTCCGTTTTCTGCTCCTGCGGGATGGAGGGAGGAAAGAGAAGTAAGCAGTCAAACATTTCTGTTTACTGTTGAAGTATTTATACAGGCACTATATAGGATCTCCCCAGGCTGTACCAGATAAGCTATGAGGGAAAACACTGACAATGCATTTGACTTAACTGGGGATTTCCTAAGTTTTGAACTTAGTATGATGTGAGATGTTTGCAACGGTTTCTATTCATATTTGCTTAGCTGGGCCTAAACTACTGTAAATCCAGTACTGCCATGACAGGTGGTGTTCACACCAGCTCTTTGTTTCCTGGTAATGAATAAGGTGGACAACCCACGTTGCATTTGTTATTTGAATGTCTGGCTCTGAGTAAGAAAGATTCTTCACTTCCCGCGAGATTGCATGAAAATTTGCACTCAAAGGAGACATTTGCTGTACCAAGAAAGTCCTATATTAATTCTGCTGGGATGTTTAAGGTGTCAGATTTTCCGGCTTCCAGCACACCTAGAGCATGGCAGACGTTCCCCATCCTTCTGCAGGACAGCAGACCAGATGTGCATCTTTCTGCACCTGCTCCCTTTAGCCACAGTCTGGGCAAAGACAAAGCTATGAATGGCCCTGACTGAAGTGCCAGAGGAGGTTCAGTTCTCCTGGCTCTGCCAGGACGGTGGGAACATGGCACAGGTGGAGACCCAACAGTAGAGGGGAGTAGTGTCTTTAAACTCTGGAGCTAGGTTTATATTTACAGCTGACATCTGTCAGAGCCCTTGCTTCCTAAATTAGTGGTGAGGACAATTATTTGAAGGGAGGGAAGATAGTAGCTCTGGTGCCTTGGCTGCTTCTAAGTTTAATGCCCTGGTTCTGATGCAATTATATGATCGCTTTATGTGTAAGATTTAAAACCTCTGAATGTTAGTGAAGGCAAAAGTCTCTTGTATCTGCAAGTCCGCTGCAAACGGCAACCACAGAGGGATTTGAAATTTGACATGTTTTTCTGCTTCTTTCTGTCTATTATTTGATAATTTTTACAATAGTGGCACCACTTCTGAAACCGTGTTGTAGAGCACATGATTTTGCACAACTTGTTACCTCCTAATAAATGACGCAATTGCTTCTGTAGGGAGTCACAGTCCATGGTGGCTGCCCGGCAGAACCCCTGCAGGCAGCCAGGGTGGACAGTGGACTCTTATCACTTGAACAATGTTGGTGGTTTATTTCTCAGTGCAATGGTGCGAGTTCTTATAAAAGCCATCACTTCCCATTAATGCCACAGAGCTGTAAAACAAATTTGCCTTTTGGTATTCACACAGCAACAGAAATGGTGCTTTTTATCACATGATTAAACACTGCTGAGAATTTGAAAGAATATTAACCAGCAAAGAGGAAGTTACTATCAGCATATGTTTTGGTTTTTAATAACAGGATAGTTTCATAGGACCGTATGTTCCTCTTGCTCCAGGCTGGTGCTGTGCAAGTTTAGGATCTGCAAAATGCAAACTGAGAGAATTGCCGTACAGCATTCCCAGGGCCAGTGAGAGATCATATAGAAAAAGAAACTGTAAAGCCTGTGGGGTGTAGAGCCCTGAGCTGTCTGCTGTCTGTAGTGATCAAGATTACTTTTAAGCAGGATATGAGCCTTCCCTTACACAGAATACAATGAAGGTGTCAGTGCATACCTTTTAAGCTGGACTGAAACCTTTCAGTCAACAAGCGAAGCACAAAATCTTATAAATATCAGCTGGACTTTCTCCATATGCAAGGCCTCTGACACATTTATATTTAGCACCAGTGACATATACGTGATTACCATTTGCATTGCATTTATTGTGATAATCTAATCACATATAGTATTTTTCTGACCAACACTGTCTGTACAATTATCCGTACACTACTATTTTTCTCTTCAAGCTTTCTTTGGCATGATACCAAGTAGGAGGTTTCCCACTGTCTGGGCTTTCTGGGTTGCATTTTGAAGAAGTGATTATACTTTTCTTACAGCGCTGTAGTATCAAGGCTGCAGTACAGTGGGAAGGCTCACTAAAAAGAGCAGCCACTTGCTGTTAGACAGAGAGATCTTTATTTTAGAATCATTAAGGCCAGAAGGCAGAAAGAACAGAAGTGTGGGGGGGGCGGAGGGTGAGTGGAAGAGGTAATGCAGAGTCTTTGTGTCTCGAAAAAAATGACAGCTGCTTATGTAGATATCAGACACTCAAATTTAAACATGCAGCATAAGGAAAAGGAAGTAAGTGTTTTATAGCTGCATCCATGATGGGCAGGTGGATGGGAAGGGTTTATATGCCACATGTGCCTACACATGGCCCAGCACTGGAAGACCTGTATTCTGAACATACTTTTTTGGATAGGTTCTTTACTTGGTTTGCTTATCTTTCTTTCTTTGAAGATGTGTTGATCTATATTTAAAAGTATCCTAACTATATAGCTTCCAATCTGCAGGAACACTGGCACTTCTGGATCAGTAGGGTTCAAGAGTTAAAGACATGATCAAATTTTAGATCAATTGAGTTGCTCATGTACTTAAAGTTCAGAGCATGTGTAATTGTTCTGTTGGCTCCAGGGCAGGATGCCGAGCACCCATTACAATCAAGTTCCTAAAAACTCAAGATACTAGTGCTTTCCGTGGGAAAGCACTAGCTTTCTGGAAGGTGTTACAAAGCTAGCTCAACTGTTCCTTCTATCCCAGGAGTCAGCTCCAAGGGTTGCATGGGATCCATCCTTGCCTACAACCGTATACTGAGCCTTGCTACCGTGATCTTATCTTGTATAATTCTTGTGCTCAAAGTTTTTCCTTTAACGGAGAGGTTTTCTTTTCTATCTTGTTTGAAATAAAAAAAAAAAAAAAGAAAGGAAATTGTCCTATACATGTATATAAACCAGCCTCAGTGGTCGTGTTTACAGCTTTTCTGAGAAAAAGGTGGGTAAAATTTTGTTTGTAATGAGATTCAGTGCATAATGTTTTTCATATTTTGGGGAGAGCTGGAATGAAAATCTTGCGTAGATCTAACATCAATTAGAAGGAATTTGTGCTACCTAGTCCTACACACTGTATGATATTGTCACTGGTGCTGTGAGACTGAGCTGACCTGGCAGTTAGCCAAATGACAGTGAGGCATCTGATGTTCTTTTTCCAGTAAAGCTTTTTTATTATTATTATTTTAAATATGGGTAGGAAAGATCCTCATTGCTACTTATTTCCTCTGACTTACTGCAGCCCTTGGCTGTCTTCTGAGCTAAAAGATGCAGCTAAACAGATTTTTTTTTCATGCTGAATAGCATGTCTCAACGTTTTCCTCCCAACCATCATGTAGGTCTAGTTGCATTGTTGCTTCCCATTACACGTCTGCTGGGATGTAAATTATTTCAATTCCCCCACACCCCGCCCTTCTGTTCTTGTACTTTCAAGGGGTTTAATCCATGAAGGGGACTACTTCAAAGCTCTCACAAGAAACTCATTTCTTGATGGATAGAAGGGCCAATAAAATGAAATTAGAGTTTTATCTCATTGTCTCTATAGGAATGAAGTATAATAATTATTTCAGGCAAATACACGTTGGAGACAATAATTAAGATCACTATCATGTCTTTAAGGGCAAGCAGATTCTAAAATAAGCATTAGTAATGGGATTAAACAGTATTGCAGTGCCCCGGATCCCAGCATTGCCAAAGTGCCTAGCACATCTGAGTGTATGAAGCTTGCTCTCTGGAAGAAAAGAGAACCAAAAAAAGCCTTCTGCATCTTACAGAACCTTTTCTGGCTTGTGGCCCATTAAATAGCTGAGACTCCAACATGCAAAAAAGTCTTGGGTGCCTGAAGGCAGTGGAAATGAAGTGGAATTCAGTACCTGTGTCATCAGCTCAGTCCACAAAGTCTGCTGCCTAATGGGATAGGTGTCAGCTCCTTTGCCAGCAGAGTTCCCAGAGAATACTGCTCAGGAGCAAAACTGTCAGCTTCTTAGCAGGGCAGAGTAGTTTGCTGTTTAAGTTCATTTGGGATCCACAGATTAGGTGTCCCTGTCTCTAAGTCTCTGAAGGACTGACATAATAGGAGACTCAGTTAAATGCAAGCATCATGTGAAGAATGCCACACGTAAAATATTTATTTCAACTCTCTGGTCTAAGTTTGTAACAACCCTTGGTGCAGCAGCTTCCCCAACAGCTTTGGACAGTTTCCCTTCTCTACTGATTTGTTCTTTTCTTCTTTCTTTCTCTTAACCTGCTTGCATCAGTGTCTGTCAAGGCTCTTGTCTGTGTCATTCCCTCGTATAATTTCCTCCTACCTGCTTTTCTGTGCCATGTAAGTCAGAGAATGATTTTGGCCTGCTTCTGCATACATCCATTTCTGTGTTGAAAAATGTTTGGATCAGGCCTCATTAATTTGAGACTAATTAACTGCTCAAAACTGAGAACCCTCCTGTGGAAAGACAACAGGCTGTTGGGCTCTGGTACTGCATAACACTCAGTACACAAATTTGAACCATCTGGCTAGTGGAATTAGCTTTGATTTATGGCAATATATCTCCACCATACCAAACACCTACGGGTTTGACATGCAACGAGGACGCATTCTGCAGTCTTGTGTTTCAGTGCTTGGTGTCATTTTCTTTCTTTCTAATGGAAGTCAGTCAGAGCTATGACAGCAGGTATCATCTGTCACCTCAAAATCCGGCTTTTTACTTCAGCTCAGTGTTGGTTTATTTTTATTTTTCTTTTAAATAAGAAATTTCCATGATTATCAACAAACAAACTGTCAGCAACATTCCTTTCATGCTGCAAAATATAAAACTGCAGAGGCTGAATTTGTTTCTAAACAGTTTGGGATAAAATAAGTGGAAACAGCAAATGCAACTTGGTTGCCCATACCAGCCAACTCATTCCTACTGTGAGTTTCTCTTTCAGCCAGGCCTTCCTGCAGGGCAGAAATAAATAAATGCTGCTATCCAGCCTGACCCGCTCTCCAAATGGCTTTAGTGATTTTTTTCCAAATAGTATAAAACAAATGTAAGTGGTAGAGTAAGCAAAGCTCTGATTCCAGCACTCACACCAGACAACAGAGCCCGCTACCGTGTCTAATATCTGGCTTGTTCAGAAGACAGATAGGGCCTAAGGGAAGAGCAGAGACTGGACTGACTTGTTACAAAACATAACATTGATTCAATGACTGTTCCATGTAGCTCTTTGGAATTAAACATCAAAAAGGAGGAAAATTAGTTTGGCAGGTAAGAGAAGTCAGTGCAAGGTAGCAGCTGGAATAGCCCTGCAACGCCACAAAGCTGGACCTCCCCGGCTTTGGTTAGTTGGATCTCCCACTCGATTCTTACACTTTGTTCTCTCTCCAAGGTGGTATGTGTTTTGGTTTCTCCTTTTAATGCTCCTTTCATAGCAGCCTGAGGACAACCAGGGGTTAGAGTCTCAATAACCAAATTAATTGCCAAACCAAGCTTCTTGGGAATTTGGCCCAGGAGCAATAATAACAGAAATACTTAGCACTTGCAGTATGTAGTACTGTGCTTCTTCAAAGCATAGTGCAAAACGTGAGCGTGCCAAATATTGAGAGGCTTCATCAAGATAACTATCTTCTTTCTGGAGGTGATTCTTCTGTTTCTGTACCTAGGGGATAGAGACAAAGTGGAATGAAAAGGAGTAAAGTTGTAGGGATATGGATCAGTCATGTACACTATGGGAATTGTCAAAGGACAGGTTGTTGTTTTGGGTCATTGGTAGGTGAGAGAATGGTGTTTTGGCTTTAAACTCCATTCACAGTGAAAGCCGTAGTTACTGATGCTCTGGCAGTAGTCCTCAGAGTAAGATCAATCATTATCTTGCTGGGTCTGTTCACCTGTCCTACTAGTATCAGTTTCCCTCCAGTGTGTACAGAACTCATGGCTAACACGCACAAGACTGATGGCACAAGGCTTTAACCATTAACAGCAGTCTCAGTGGGACTGTGCCATCAAGATGTGAATGGTGCAGTGGCTGACTTCGATTAACAAGCTGACCTGGCACACGTAGAACAGATTGTCAGGGCCACAAAGCAGGTTTATTACTGTCTGTGTTCTAATTGCTAACAGCCAAGCATTGTTTTCTTGTCTTTCCACTTATCTGAGATACAAAACTTGAGCAAAACTATGAGAGAGTTACAGGTCAAAGTTTTTCTGGAGCAGTTTGTGATGATGCTAAATTGATTTCCTTTACAGTTCTTGTATTGTCTGCTTATCCTATAAAGATGTCCCCTTTTACATTCTGTAAAAAGTCTGGGGACCTTAAAATTCTTTTTTAGATAACCTGAAAAGCCCAGAAATACCTTATTTTGTTTGTCAGCTTGTGATTATTCATAACAAACTGTATGATAATTTCTCCTTTGGCATCTGGTCTTAAGGTAAACTGAAGGATGTATCTGCAAAAGCACTGGTGTAGCCAACTCTGGCTGGATAAACTGCAAGCAGACACCAAGGTATGATGTTTAAGAGTCACAGCTCAGAAGATGGCCTGCTTCAGAGCCAGTGCTGTGAAGGATTTTATCTGCAGCAATTTACAGATTGCTAATCCTGACTCCGGCTCAGCTTGAATGAATGAATGCGGGAGGACTGGCAGAGCTCAGGGGGATTTGTGCTTATGAATAGTGGCAGGAAAAGATCTCTTCCCATTGGAATAGGAGAAACATTCTGTTTCTCGCTGCCATCAGTGCAAGAGAAGAGTTTGGGCTTATACCTACCTATGGCTGATTTGTTAGCATTGAAAACCGTGCCCACCCACTACGTGCCAACCTATGTGAAATCAGAAAGATGGTTTCAGTCCAGTTTCTTACAAGCAGGTTTACGCTGGCCTAAACCCACAACCACTGATTTGTGCTTATTACCTGTCACATTAAGAGGGCCATATAAGAAAGGGAGAATGAATGCTCTCTTCTCTTGAATTCTAAGTGCTGCTTCTCAGTTTGGTGAAAATCTGTTCACACTTAGAAATTACTGCACACACCATTCCCTCTGCTGTTCGGTATTTGTTCACATTTAGAAACTCTTGAAAACAGAGAGAAGTTCCTGCCAGAAGATATAATCAAGCAAGAAGTAGCTGGGCATTTCAGAAAGGGGTATGACAAAAAACCCTGATCAATCAACTCATCCTATTGTACACATTGTGGAGACTTTTAAAAACATACCTAATAATACATACAATAATTATACGATAGATAATTAAACTAGATCATCTAGTTTGAGCTCACATAACAAATACCATAACAATTCCGTCAGTCTGTGAGAATAACTGAATTGCATCTTCTAGACAAGCATCTTCTCTTGAGCTAAAGGTGTCAACGTTTAGGGACTTCTGTATTTTCTTTGGAAACTTGTTTTGTTAGTTGATTGCCATTGTTAAAATAAGAAAAACTTATAACTTATTTCTGCTTTTGCTTTATCTGGATTTAATTTTCCATCATTCTGAAAAGCCCCTTTAGTATCCAATTTCTTTTCTCTGTAAATGTAATGATACTCCAGAATCAAACCAATGCTGGTATTTTTTTCTGTGACAGTACTATGCAGATTGAACTCCTTAACCCCGCTTTCACCAAAGCTTGCTGGAGTTTTGGGGGCTTCCCACTGGTATCAATGGTTTTTGAACAAGGCTTAGAAAATGGCACAAATGGGGCTAGACGTGAATGAAGTCTGTAGAGTCAGGTCTCTGATAAAAGCAGATGGCATCCTAATCTTTTGATTTGGTATCAGATCTAAGGGAGCTGTTTCATCAATATATGCTGAAGAGAACTGAAAAGATTTGGTCGTGCCTTTGAACATACTAAGGATTTTGAGAGGGCAAAGTGGGGGAAAAATAGGGACAGCTGGAATTTGTTTGGTTTTTTTTTTTTAATACAATTTAAGGTTTTTGTTTATTTTTTTAATAGTGTGAATGTAACGCTCGTGAAAACGTTCACCATACACTGAAATCTTCTATGAATCAACAAAACATGTACCAGCAGTACAAACTTCACCTTGCCTAAACAATGTACGTCTCAATTCCGACTTGAAAAGACCACCTGTAGGGGAAAAATGTTAGTTCGGTATCCAGGGGCCATTCATTCCTTTGCCACTTTGCTGAGCCTGCCAATTAGTGCCAACTTGTGGTGGCAGATTTTGTGATGTAGACACATGTTCTCTGGAAAGTGGGCTGAGATATTCGACTCATTTCACATGGGGCACAAAGAATTATTTGCTCTGTGCTATACAAATGAGAATTGTCCAAAGCTTTCCTCTGTGTTAGCCTCTGTACGCTTACTGAGTGTAAATACAGGGGAAATTGGTGTTATTGCAAGGACAAATTAGCACCAGAACTGAGCTGTATTTTTTTTAAACGTGCTGCTAATTGTGCCCAATTTGTGCTGGAGTACTCACTCAAATGCAAAAGCACAAAACCAACTGAACACATTTCAGGGTGCCAAAGAGAGCTTGCACTTTTCTCTTAGCAAATTATCCTTCTAGTTTCACACTGCAGCAAGCCCAATTGGTCCCACTAAGACCTTTATCTGGAGTAATCAAATTAGCACTGCATGTTAGCAAATTAGGTTTCATTTACAATGGTTTATATTTGCTGCAGGTTTGAGCGTTAAAAGAAGCATTTTCTAAGTTTTACTTTCAAATTTCTTATGAGAGTGACATTGATTTTGTCTGTGACATTTAAAAAAAATTGAGCTGCTGAAATAGAAGAAATGAGGCAAAATTGTTGTTTGTATTTCACTTCCAGAGAAACGTTGATTAGGAACTGCAGAACTTTAAGGTAGAACTGAGCAAGCTGGAAGAGGTTTATTCTTGTTTTCCCAATAGGTTAATTCTTCCCTCTAGTTCACAGTGGGCCAAATATGTGCCTCTGGTTATTCCCAGGAATTACTGGGGTGCATGGCTGCTGCTGGAGGGCAGGATTTGGCTCCATACAGCCATCGGGCACATTATGAAATTCGATTCTGCCAAAAGGTATGCCACTGACAGAGTGGGAAATACAAACTGCTCCAAGCGTAGGAGTGAGCAAGATTGCCAAAAGAAGAGAGAAAAAAAAATCTTGGGCTCAATTTCTCCCTGGCAAATATCCACAAAAGTAATCAGTTCTATTGGGGCTGAATTTTACCCACTGAGATTAACTAATTAATGTTTGTACCATCTGAAGATTAATCATGTAAATGTTAAATGTTACTGAGACGTCTGCTTCCAAAATTATCTTTTGTTTGATGCCTGTGAAACGAGGCTAGAGCTGGATTATTCTTTATTTTATGGGACTGGTTGTGAGAAGGCCGAGAAGTGTAAAATGGCCTGAAGCTCCGTCAGGGGAGGTTCAGGTTGGATATCAGAAAAAAATTCTTCACAGTAAGAGTCATTGGCTACTGGAACAGGCTGCCCAGGGAGGTAGTAGAGTCGCCTTCCCTGGAGGTGTTTAAGGAACGGGTGGATGAAGTGCTGAGGGACATGGTTTAGGGAGTGCTAGGAATGGTTGGACTCGATGATCCAATGGGTCCTTTCCAACCTTGTGATTCTGTGATTCTGTGATTCTGTGATTCTGTGAAAAGACAGGAGAACATCTGCCAGAAGGCACCATCAACTTCCTGATTTTAGTTGGAGGTTTTACAGAAGCACAAGACCTGATCACAGGGAACACTTTCACAAATTCCCTTGTAAAAGAAGGCAGAGGGTTTCCCCAAAAACTGAGGTTATATTGAGCGGGGCAGGCTGTGCTGTGGGTATGAGAAGGAGATGGCTGCCTTACTCAGTGACTTCAGGGCACAGTAGCCTGAGTCATTATATTGCATTACAGTCAGGTACAAGAATTTTTTGAGGCACAAAACACTGTAGGATCTGTGAAATGCATATGTAGAGACTGAAGAATCTGGGGTTTGTTTCTAATTTTGAGGTCTTGGCTGAGATGTCTTGTTTCCCGATTCAGTGCCTTTACAAGTGTGTGCATATGTAATTTCTAGCCAGTGCTATAAAAGAATAAATCACTTGTAATGGGTTTCTGCAAATAACTTTATAACAATCGCCCTGTTGATCTGCTCTTCGCAGATCAATATCTCTGATTTTTATTGCATCAGATGCCAATACATGATTCAAGAAATAAGCTAGAGAAGTGGTAAGAAGGGCAGGACCAAAGAGGCCACGTAGAACACCAAATAAGCAACAATCATAGCCTTGCTTGTTAGCAATGCAATGACATAAAGTAGCTAGTGAACACAGCAATCCAGAGTAGCATCTGATTCAGGAAGTCTCTGCATCATTCATTTCCAGAAATTGAGGAAACTGGGGTGAGTGGGAATCACTTTCTAGGTGTTCTGGTTTTTATACTCGTTGGCTAAGCATTCTCCTGTGACAAATGCTGGGAGTGGGATATAGGGCTACTTACAGCTTGGGTCTGACCCAGAGTGGTTGTTACGTTCTTCAAAGACACTATCGTTATCCTCCTCTGATTACATTCACAGCAACCAAATGATATATCTAAAAATATATTGTACAGTTAAGTAAGACCATAAGCTTTGAGGAACAGAATAAACACTTTAAGTTTGCTGAGCTGGATTTGGAATGAAAAAATATTTTTTCAGAACAGTTTCTGAAGTTAAGCCCCTTCCCTGAAGTTTATTGCATGAGCCAAGAGAGAGCCCATTCTTTCTAACAATGCCCTTTCAGCTACTTTGGTACTAAAAATAGAAAATGTTTGATAGTTATCCAAGCAAAGAAGGTGAAAACAGTGATTTCCAGCTTTTCTGAAGCTCTTTACCTACATGCATTTAACAAAAACCCAGTCACCAGCAGATGAAGTCAGATTGTTATTTCCTGCTTTGTATGCCTATGAATTCCCTTTCACTTCTGCAAAGCCTGGACAGTCAGAAATAATAAGTCTAGTAAAAAATTAAGTGAAAATATTTTCTCATTAATAAACTTGCAGAGTGACACTATGTTTTTTGTGGAGATAATGCCTATTTCTTAAAGTTCCTAAAGTTTCTGGTTTGGCTTATTTTGTGTAACAGCTGCTAGAAGAGCGCCTTGCCTGAGGACAAAACCAAGGGCTCCTGTCTTAGCGTTGCCAGTCACACGTTACAGTTTTAAGATAAGGTTGAGGAAAAATCTCGTTAAATGGTTCAGTCACTGATTCATAAAAGTATTTCTTGGGATCATATTTTGCAGCACCAATGATGGGTTGAAATGGAAATGATGAGGAGAGAGAAGGGACAACTCTCCACTGTGACAGCTCTCTGCTGGAACAACAGTCTGCAGGGAGCTGTTAGTCAGGTGTAGGGTCAGAATTTGGTTTAGGGTTGTCCCTGTGGAGAGTTGGCTGCAGAGAGTTGTCCTAAATCTGACAAGGAGAGTTGCTGGTGCTTTTCAGTTCTGTGAGATGTTGTGGGAATTGTAAGCAATTGAAATAAATAGAATTTTTGTTTTGTTTTTGTTGGAACAGTTTCTTTCGTCAAGCTTTGAAAAAAAGGAATTCTTTCAAAGAGAAATGCATTTGTGATTTTGTTGAAAACCAGAATTCTGAAAATGGAAGTGTTGCATGCCCTGCATTAAGCCACTGTAGTGCTGTAAAAGAGTTAAAAGTTCTGCTATGTCTTATCTCATTACTCCCTTATAGGTGAGACTTTGCAGGAGATGTCATTTCTAAAGACACACAGAGATCGTTGGATCCCTACACAATCTCCCTTGGTCAGGTGTGGAGATCGTAGAGTGTGGAGGATGATGAAGTCCTGTCTCAGAGCCCTGTTCAAAGGAGACTGCTGGCATAAAGCACAGCAAGAATACTTCCATAGTGTCTGAAACATCAGCTTTTCTTTTCCAGGCAGGTCTATTTTAATAATTTAACCTTTACCAAATTTTTATATGCTTTGTTTTGTTAATATCGTCAATTATATCGATGCTCTGAAAAGTAAACCATAGTAGTATAACAGAAAGGTGATGTATGTGCTTATCTTGCTGACAGGCAAGTCTCCAGTTACTCTAGACTAAGGCTTTTCCTGCCAGATGAATGCTGGCTGTTGACTAAATTTTTGATGGGTCAGTGATGATAAATAACTTGTGCTGACTACGATGGAGGCTCTCTCATTTATTTTTCCTTGTTATTGAGTAAGAATTTAAAACCAAGTCTCTGGGACTAAACTGCTGTGTATTTACTCTGCTACCGAGATCCCCTTTCACAAATCCAGTGTCAGTAGCAGGAAGTGTAGCCAATATATGTATTCTTAAACATGTTTCTCATCTCAAAACGATTATACATGGGATCATCCTCTCAATCAAAAATATACTGCACCTTGGAATGAATACTAATATGGAAAAATATTACTGCATTCCAGAAATATCTAATTGCTACTGATAAATGGTATTTACCTCTTGTATGCATTATTATGACAGATTCTTTTAAGTTGAGGAAAGTCAAACTCTTTATGTAGGCCAAAAGCAAAGCCTTGAGTGTTTTACTTAACACATTTGTTACTGGATGTTGAAGCCTTATAGACGATGCTAAAGCATTAAAAATGATAAGCAAAGTGTAAATGATAAGGGTATTTTGCTCATGCACGAGGAAGGTTGGGATGATTTAGTGAGCATTGTTAAGAGGTTAAGGTTTTAAAACACAGAAGTAGCAGTGTTCAAAAATATGAATGTGAAGTGGTCTTTCAGCCACTTCACCAAGATGGTCTGAGTTATTTTGTCCATTGACCATAAAGGAAATACGGAAAGACTGGCAAGGTGAGGTAGCATTAGGTACATTGTATATTCCTCTCTGCTGACATCAACAGCTGCTTTCTCAGACTGAAAAGTTCCTTCTTCAGATTGTTAACTTCAGTTACACTGACTGGCTTTTGGAAATGAAATTTAGATGCCCAAGTTGTTCAGCTGTCTAAGCTATTATTTGTTCTCTTTACTTTTATTCTGGGGATTCTTTGGAAGGTTAGCAGGACTAGTGGGATTAAAACAAGTCATCGTATTAGGGAAATGGAATCTCATTAAGAAGGTTGTTGTGATTCTCTAATCCCTCCCTGTGAGCCTTGCCTCTGAGCCAGTACTTGAGCTGACCAAAGCAATGGGGAGACCAAATGGACACTACTCCCTGGAACTGCAGTGATGTGGAAGGACTTCCACAATCATGACTCTGTATGTCCAGACACACCATCAACTTGCTGCTAAGAAGCCAACTTGTAAATAAATTCACACCCTCAGGATAATTTACTCATACACCCATATTCTGAGTCATAATTTGATTTCTGGTCTGATCTTCTTGTAAAAATGTTGGACTGAGTTGCCTGGTGCTGGTTACCGGAACACTTGGCTCCAGCACACAATTGTTACTGAAGCACTCAGTAGGAAACACATAGAAGAAAGAGTTAATTCAGATGCCTGCCTGATTCCTTCTAGTTAGGAGAGTAACTCAACTCTTACTCTGGGATGGACAGATTGCCGAAGTTCTAAGAAAGGGAATGGTTAGTGAAGATGGTATAATTTACCAAATTCAGATCAGGAATTTGATCCTGTCACTGGTATTGTGGTTTACTGTGTCCTAGACGTGTTAGAGTCCATTTATTCAGGTCATTCATGTGGCAAGTGTGAGTTCAAACCCTTACACAGAGGAGGGACCCAGATCTCTCTCTCCCACCCACTGAATGAGTAGCAGCTCTTCTGAGAATCTTTTTTATCATCTCTCATCTCCAAGATCTTTTATCCTATACAGACACTTGAAGGAAGAGCAAAAAATGTGGGTTTTTGTTTTCAAACAGGTTTAAGTTTGTCTGAGGCTAGAGTGGGAAAATCTTTTTTTTTAATTTCAATAACAGGAATGGGAAGAAAATGTCATTTAGATGAAGATGATTTTGGAGCATCCTGCCATAGCATTGTCTTTGTGAGGTTAGTTTTAACAAACGTACACACACATACAAAAGCTGTTCTGAATTTGGCTTAAAAGCACATGTTAAACTGTCCCTTTTAATGGGGAAATTATATGGATGAAGAAATGCTCCAGAGCTTGTGTTTTAACTTAAATTTGCCTGGGGGGCTTTTTCTTCATCAGCAGTCTAAGTGTGTGCTCTAGGCATATGATAATGAACAAGCATCCTGAAGGAAAGCTTAAAAAAATTGCACCACTATCTTATGATAAATGCAAAACCTTGTAGTTTTGGGGTTGAGCGAAGATAGTGAGACTTTTGAGAATGTTTGGGAAAAGAATATCATGCCATAATACAGTTTACAGCAAATGCTGAAACAAAAAGCAAGAATTAGACTGTTTCCATGATCAGGTCCAAGCACTATCACAGGTCATAATAGAATGGATCAGCTGATCTATATGTCTATCATGATAACATCCACAGTTCATATTAAATAACAAATGTTGTCAATTTGTGCATATCTTTTAACTTCTTTCTGAAATCCTGATAGCTGTTTCAAGCCTTCTCTCCCACTCCCCTGACCTAGTTTACTCCATTTATTCAGGAAACGATCTCTAAAGCTTGAACAGTATTTACATTATCAAGATTTACTTATCTTTTCTTTCTTTTCCATTGAAACACTAAGCAGCTCTTACATCAATGTAGGTGTGTTTGAGAATTATGAGAGCCTTCAATTCTCATACCAAACTACACCCACACAAGTCAATTCCAGTTCCAATGACTAAAGGTCATGTGAATGGCAAAAAGTAACAGGTAAGAACCTAATTTTGCTATTAAGAGTAACTGATTTTGCAGTTACAGTTTATTAGTGAAAGAATTAATGCCACGAGCAGTAAATCCTTTCCCTATCTTACATTTAAGTGATATTTATTCCCACTATTCTTGTTACTATTTTTAAAGACAATTCTAATGGAAAAATAAAAGCATGATGTGTGAGAAGAAAGATTTGGTAGAAGAGTATGTCTATTTGACTTTAAACTCATCAGTGATGATGGGAGACATTGGTGGGGTAGTTCCTTGCCAAGGCATGGGTAGCATTCGCTATGCAACTGCTTCCACAGGCTTTGCTAACAGCAAATGTTTGAGTGGTGGGAATTTCCAGGTTCCCTGAGGCTGATGGCCTCCTGTTTGTGTGTTGTATTTTTCCCAGGATGACATATTCATATTTCTCAGGTTTATCTGAACTCTCACATTAATTTAGTGGTTCTAGTTCTTAGAACTGCTCTTTTGCCTTCTTTCAACAAGAGACTCCCCAGGATGGTGGTCTCCTTTATTTGTTCTTCTCACATCCCATACCTGTTTTTAACAGTGTTTAATTTGTGCTGCCCATCTGGGAGATTTATTGATGTATAGACTCTGAAGACCAAACTAATGAAGATTCTACAGAGGCTACATGCTGAAAGGGTGGTCTCACAAAGATGTTGCTGTGCTTAGAGATTTTCACTGAAGATACAATCTGTGATATGTGATTTCACTGATTTCAGTCATGTGTGGGCCATTAGCTTCCAGTATTTCTCTTGAAATTACCTTTTGCCAGTGTACAAAAGGTTGCACTAAGTGGGAAGTCTTGCTATATTTGCCGGGGGCAACATGAAGATATCTTCAAGGAATTCAGGAGCAAAGCCAGTGGGCATGGGAGATGGCTTCATTTTTCATTTAGGAGAATACTATCTGTTAAGGGCCTTGGCTAGTTTTGCAAATTACTTTTAGTAGAGAAAGTTTAAAGAACAGGAGGAAAATTCCATGTGTGGATATCCTTCTTTAATAAAACCCAGTCTACTTAATGGAATCACACCTTGACAAGACAGCACCTCAGAGTCAGATGATGAAAAGCTTATAAACACATGAGAAATTATCTTGATGACATTAACAGCCATGTTTTCTTTGGTCTGTCTCTCTCTCTTTTCTGCTTTTAGCTGTATACTGGAGAGAAGAGTTGGTGGCATTCAGAATGGTGTGACAGATATGTTTCTGTTTCCAGTAAAGTGGTGTCTGACCCTCCTAGTGAGCGGTGTTCAGTTTTCCGTTAAATTACAGTTACCAGACTTCAATTTTCCTTCCTAGAATAAGGTAGGACTTGCTGTGAAGAGGACCGTATGTAATTATCTGGACAAAATGAAGTTATTCTGTAGCTCATCCTTATTATTTGTGACTGCTACAAAGCTCAAAGGTCAGGCTCTTTTTTTTTTTCTTCTGTCACAAGACTTGCAGTAGATTAAGCTGTGTATTTAGGGTAATTGTGAGCAGGCTAATGTCGTTCTACCAAATAGACTGAGCTTGTTTGACAAGGCACGTGGTTTTCTCAGTTCCTTGCCTGCACTATTTGACCATCCTCTTCAATTTGTGCTGTTGAGATTCGGAGTATGTTTAATACCATTACAAATATTGGTGAGATTTTTTGTTTAAATCCATTTTTTTATTCTGTTAAATACAAAAGGTTATCATAATATTCTGTCCATAACAGGGAGGTTAACCATTCAGACTGGCAACATCAGGAAGAAACAAGAAGGATATCAGGGTAAACACAGAGATGGCAGAGAGGAACTTGGAAAAGAGGACAGGAAATGGGAAAGATATCTCCTACTCAAAATTTGGCTGTAAGACATTTTATAGTGCGTGTTACAGATAATGATAGTTCTAACAAAAGAGCAAACCAAAAAAGTGAGCAACTGGAAGTACAAGGTTACACCAGCCATGTATCTCATTCTGAGATCTGCATGAAGTCTAAATTTGCACCGTATTACATTTGTATTGTCTACACATTATCTCTTTGCATTTACTGAATTTTGGTATCTTCCAAAGAAGAAAGTGTTCAGATCCTGTCTGCTGTCATTGCAATGTGTATTTTCTGTGTATAACTGTGTCTTGTTGTATCTAAACAACATCCTATTTGGAACAGTTAGATGCAAAGCTCAGGCCTAGTTTCCAGCACAGTTCTCAGCCTCCTACCATGTTTATCTATGCTTCCTTGGTGGTCTTGCCTGTGCTGGTGGCATGGAAACTGATAGCTCCCCAATGGCTGTCAAATCCACTGCCTTCATCTCAACTGGTGTGGTGCTACCAGTAATTACCCCTCTGTCCTAAGGCACCAATACTCCAGTGACATGTGGGTTAAGTTGTTGTTTTGAAAGAAAACAGAGTTTACTGAATTTTTGGTTGTTACGAACATTCAAAGATGCCTTCAATGAGTTAATCAGTAGCATTGATTAATAATAATATCATTATTGTTATTATTAACACAGGGCCTGATGGTATTTTCCCAGGTATTAGGAAAAAACAATACTTTCCACTCCAAAAATCAGTGGGTTAAGCTCTACAGCTTTCCTTATATAAGACATCAGGGTGCTGGATAACAGTGCTTCCTTCTGACTTGTAAGTGTCTTTCAGCACTTTACCCTTGGCAGACCTAACTAGTTAGTTAGCTCATGCTTTCAGAATACAGGTAACTTGGGATGTGCGTAGCAAAAGGAGCAGCAGTAATGCTGTAGTTGACAATTTTTTTGCCAATGCTCTGGCAACAAATTCAGTGCCAGACAATCTGATACCAGTTGCAGTTGAGGATCTAATTGATAATTGTACTAGGAATTTTCTTTCAATGCTTAGGAATTTTCAGATTCCAGATGTTAACTCCACTGGCAGAATTACTTGGTGCTTTCCACTCATACTATAGAAAGTCCAGAAATGAGAATGTAGCCTTTCAAAGACTCTTCAGATATCTCAAAGAGTGCAATAATTCAGAAACTGTTTGCTCAATAATTTATAGGACTTCTTACTTTTTCTGATAATCTTCAAGCAGTAGGAAGAACCATGGCAAAATAGTTAAGATAGACGGCATGGCTTCCTTTTCAGATGAAAGTAGTAGTGTTCACTTTGAGATATTAGTAATACTTGGTGGTGATTTTGTTTCATGCCTTCCATGGCCCACAGTCTGACAGAAGCTACTACCTTTGCACAGCCAGTGAGAAATTGCTGTGCAAAGCTGGAATCCAAGATGGGGGTGGGGAGAGAGGGGAATTCAAGCATGGATGAAAGGGAAGTGATAAATTGAAGATAAAGTCACTGATGCAGACAGACTTCCATGTTGTGTAAGAAGATTTAAATGCTATTTGCTGGCATCATTTTGGAGAGCCATATCTGCACAAAGCTTCAATTAAATCCAAAACAAATCATATATATGTTAGAATTTTACTGCGTGGGTCGGACTGTTGTTTTCAATGAGCAGTGGTAAAATCCCCGCTGTGGTTTAAATATGGTTTAAAGTTCTGGTTTTGCTGTTTGCAGTGATTAAAAAAATAACATGTTTGATATGCTTTTGAATTATGTGAATAGTTCTGTTTTAAATAACGAGGGAGAAAATTATTAACAATAGGTTAATTTTTTGTTTGTTGCTCAGATGGGATGTTTTAGTCCCTAAAACCAAATGTTAACGTAAATTGCTGTCTTGACAGCATTGATAAGTTTGCTTTCAGATGAATTTATGTTAAGGTTTGGTTTTCTTTTCTTTAATCTTTAATGGACCCCACACCAGAGTCGTCTAGTGAACCAGGCAAGTATAGCTGTCTTCTAGCTCATGCCTCAGCAGCTGCAATGGCTCACAGCAGAGTTTCTTTGTGTCTAAGGTTTTTGGATTTAATTCAACTGGTCCCACTTTGCATATTTATTCATAGTAAAGCACCATTAGCTCAAGACCAAAAAATGGAATAGTGTGAAGAAAACTGTATAAAGAAATGCAGTCCATTTGGCTCTCCCTAGACCTAACTCGGTGAAGATTTGCGTGATTCTTTGGTTCAGGAACTCTATGAAGCCTCTGAACAACATACATTATGCTTTGCTCATCCTCTCTGTTGACATAATGAATAGAAAAATATTCCAATGAGGTCAGCAGTGTGACTATTGAATTATAATCATGTAGCTTAATATCTAGCCCACAAACTAGATAACAATCTGGTCACCTGCCTTTTAAAAAATAAGTAGAAGAAACTAACACTTATAAATGCTAGTAAAGGGCAAATTGAATGTCTTCATTAGTGCTGGAAAATTTGAACAGGCAGTTTTATACCTGCTGGATTTTTATTTGTAAATAAAAACTGAATATACAGATATCACAGTATAAATATGTTTCATTTTGCAAAAATCCTGATTTAAAAACACTGTTGTTCATCTGAATGCTCGTCTTAAGAAGTCTGACCCCAATTATCCAGGTGCAGGTGACTAATACTCAGATGTTCATTATGTCTAATCTTAACAGTGTTCTGGAGCAATGCTGTTTTGAGCTGCTGGGAACCTTTTGTCATCTTTATAGATGAAACACTGCAAGAGTGTATCTTTTGAAATTCCTTATTGAATCAGTCTTATTTGTCTGTCTTTCTACCCACTCTTTGAGCTCTTTGGATATAAGGCACACTGTGACAAGAATCTTACAGGAAGAGGAAAAGATTGCATTTTAGGATTTTTTTTTGCTAGTGTTTCTGATTCCTTGCAAGTGCTGAACCACCAGAAGCTAGTGAAATCTTTGGGTTAAGTAAGTTATGACTGAAATGACCCAGCAAGGGCCATCTCCATAATATAAGCTAATTATCCCTAGCCTGGGAGGGACACTAAGATATGGATTCATTTTTAGCAATATTTGTGCCTAGATGTCCAGCAAATAGATAGATCTTAACTCTTTGACCCTCTTCCTGAATGGCAGAAAACAATAGCAAAATAAGCCATCCCAGGAGGCAGCTTTATTTCAGGGGGCTTCAGTAAGGGGAGCAGAGTATCCAAGAATCCAGCTCATATTGCTCCGCCTGTTGAAGCTCAAAAGCCTGGTGGTTTTATCATATGCTGTGACGGCAGAGACCCAGCTGTGGAACAACATTAAAACCATCGCAAGTCAGAAGATGAAAGAAATGTTGTGAAAGTCACTGACCGATTAAGCAGTCTGTCATCAATAACTGATTTTGATAAAGTACGATAGTAAATATGTGTGGGAGAAGGAAAATATAAGTCTAAATTGAAACTATACCTCAGACTGGAGTACAGTTATAAAGTAAAGAAATACTGTGCTGTACTTCTGGTGTTTTAATTTATGTGTATAGATAGGAAGAAGTTGCTTCTATTTCCTTCTTGCAAATGAACATTGGACTCTTAATGTATTTTCTGAGTTTAAGTTAAATAAGTGGAGAGGGCCAAGCTGGTAATAGTATAAACAAATAGACCTCTATTACGTCAATCAAGTTGCGGCTATTTATTTTAGAGCTGATTTTGGCTAGTGTCTTATGCTCAATACATTGCATTATGGAGCAATTTGACTGTGCTTCAGATTACTCCTCTGGTGTATGTGGTATTAATGGAAAATACAAACCCAAGTGTGGTTCAGGAAGGTTTCACACTGTAGCACTTCACAGAATGCTAAACGGGTTTGCATGCAGCACAGCCAAAGCTTGCTGTCACATACCAAGCTCTTACAATGAAAGTGCAGTTTAGACGATTGAAAAACACTTTTAAATGGTATGGCTTACATCAGGTCCATCACTGCAATCAACTACTCCAGCAAAAATAGTTCTGTGTGAGTATAACTGTATTTAGAGCTTTCACCGGTATGGAAAATCTGATTTAAATAATGGCACCATTCAATGATTAGAACTGTACCAGCAAAGGCTTCTGCCGTTAGCCTGGTCTCAACCAATTCTTCAATGAGGTTATAGTCATAGAGGAATGAACCTGTGGGTGCCTTCCAGCAATTTGTTGCGTTGACAGATGAGTAAAGTAGAAGTTTTCCCACCCAGCTTCATTTAAAGCATGTGGGATATCATTATCCATATGGGATGCTTCATGATTAAGCATTGTGGAGATTTGTCTCTGAGGAAGATGTTTCACTTAACCCACGACTGAAAAACAAAGGATATGTTGCTGCCATACTAATAAAAACCACAGACAATCTGCTGTTCATATGTGCCAATTGTTGCTGCACTGTAATGTAGATGTACTTAAAGATGAGGAAAATAATTATAGGCAACCTTTCTGCAGAAAAGTTATAAGATTATAGGCTCTTTCAGGGGACGCTTTTAAAAAGCCTTTCACAAACTTAAGTCTGATTATTGAGTTCATCTTGGTACTGAGTTCATCAGACCATAACACCTGAATTGAAAAACTGCCAAGCAAAAAGCAAAATTGTAGCCAAGAGGTAAGGAAGGTCAGTGGAAATTTCAGATTTTAGGTGTTTTTGTCTGTTGTGGTGGTGAGACTAGGCACAAATGAAAACTGACTTGAATCCCAAGTTTATATTTGTTTATGCCTTAACCCTATTTGTTTATACGGGTGAACACGACGGGTATAGCTGTGCGCATATTGCCACCACAGTTATATTCTGGAAGTTTCTGAGTAACAGAAAAGTGTGAGCACTGCTGCTGCAATATATCTGAAGAGAAATGGCTGCTTCTGTAGGTTGAATAATGTGTCAGCTGTGGGTGGGTGGGCTACACATTCGGATAGATCAGTAGTGGCAAGGATCTGGTTGGTTTTGTTCACCAAAGTTTCAAAATGTATTTTGTAGTATTATGGATTACTATTCAGGCTGTTGCTCGGCTGAGGTTCACATCATTACAGTATGAACAGATACTTCTATAGGCAGGATTAGAGAGAGAATTGTACTCTTTCTTTTCTCCATTAGTTTCAGTAGGTTCTTCTCCCTTCTCGTCCCAAACAGCATGGGCTGTTACCGCAGGGTGTTGAAGAGTTGCCACTATGTCTTTCTGCAAGCCCATACTTCACATAGAGCTTCAATACCATCTGCAGTGCTGGTCCCTCTACTGTGAAAGCAAGAAACAACCCCCAAAACTCCAAGAGGCCCAGAAAAGGGCAGCAGGAATGACCAGAATTCTGAGCAAGGAGCAACTGAACTGCTTGGGTGGTTTAGAAAATAAGTGAGCAAGGTGGGATCTAATGGAAGTCTACAAATCAGGAGTGGAATGGGTGGGTGAATACTAGTTCCTGTCTCCTAGAGTACAAGAACTAGGGGCTGTTAAATAAAGTTAGAGGAATCATGTTCAAAACAGAAAAGCAGACTTCTGGAAGTAGACTTCCTACCAGCAGATGCTTTGGATGCAAAAAAGGTCTGCATGATTTTAAGGAGAGGCAGGACAAATGCCTGGAAGGGACAGTTCTATTGAGGGTTACTAAATGGCTACACCAAGCTCAGGAAGTATTCGAGCTTAAAATAATTACAGACTGGGAAAGCACTCAAAGTATCGTATATGTTTGCTCCGTCCTTAATTTACACAGGGTCTGCTTATGGCCATTGTTAAGACAGGATGCTGAACCAGATGGTCATTCTTCAGCTCTTATATGCCTATCTGCTATAGTTGAGGTTTTGCCAAGGTATTTTAGCCCTTGTTATCTGAGAAGTTGATGTAACTTTCTTACTCAGTCATTCTTCCAGGTCCTAAATTTAGTGTAGATATTCCCAGATTTCTTCCAGACCATCTTCCTAGTGATATCTGGAGAATTAATACAGTGCTTTTTGGTGTGATTGGAACAGGACTTTTGAAACACAAATTCAGAGAGCATTTGTCTTTTTTCCGCATCTCAAAGTATTCTTGTGGGAATGACTGCATCTTCCTTTGTTTCCCTCTGTTATTACTCTGGGAATCAGTTCCCAAATACACTGAAGAGAACTGTGGGCTTTCTGTATCAACTATTATCCATACATTGCTTTGCTACTCATCCCTAAACATCACTCTCCAACTATCTCTCTGTGGATGTATAAGCTTCAGTTTCCAAACTGAATTTCATTTAGTTATTTTTATCACAAATACTAAACTCTAGTTTTGGTTGTTAGTTCTTCTGGGGCTTTTTAGCCTTTCACAAAGGCCAGAGAACACCACCATTTGGGAATCCTACCAACCAACTTTTGATCCATATGTGTGATACAAGAACAGTGCAACTCTCTCATCTCTCTTTGGCAGAAACGCAAGGCAAGTACATAAAATACTTCCTTATTATAATGCTTAGTAGTAAGTGTTGCTATTTCATCGGCTAATTTCTGATTCTGTGAAAGAACCATGTTTTGGGCACAAATTTTCCAGGCCTAGGTTTGTTACAAAGTAAATTGTTTGCTGAATAAAAAGCTTTTAAGCAGATAGACAGCTGAAAGGCTTGAAATTCAACAGTTGCAGTTTGCATGGAAATTGTCTTTATTGTGGAGTTGTCTATAGGTTTTTTGTTTTGGCCTTCAGTTTCAGTTGTCTCCTTTGCTCTGCCACAACCATCTTGTTTAGTCTCTGCCATTAGAAAACAATCAGAAAATCAGTGTTGCCAAGTACAAATGCACCTCATTTTTAAAGTTCAGCTGTTTTTTCCTTATATGATGAATTTTATCGAGAGGTTGCTGCATGATACCTTTCAAATATGGCCAAATTTAATGAAAGGAGCGGTTTGGCCAGCCATTATTGCTGCCATTATGAGTTCCACCATTGCCAGACCTTCTGGGCTAAAGTGGCACAATTTTCTGCCTTCATATTTAAGGAGCTAACTGGCATAAAAGAGAAACCTTGCGTTTGTCTACTGTGCAGCAGAAAGAAGCAGGTGCATGTACCACAATACAGAGACTCAGTAGAAAGAGGCAGTATCTCTAGGATTTCCAATATTGTCTAAAAGGCCTTCCCAGCAGAGCTGAGAAACAGATGAAAAACAGTTTTTTTCAAAGGATAGAAGAGATTTACCAGATTATGAAAGCAGAAGCCAACTCCATCTGAAAAGCTAAGAAGAACTGAGAAACTGAAGGGAGGTAGAGGTGAGTACAGAGGTGTACAGACCTGATCAAGAAGGTATCAGTGGAAGGTTGAAGGCTGAACATTTGACAGGTGGAAAATTAATAACATTTTTAGGTATTCTAATTCCCTGTCAAGCCATGATGCTGGGGCTCAGTTGAACATGTTTAGTTGAAATAACACCTGACCTAAGCCATCCTATAAAACAGGCTTCTGGAAGGGCTTCTGAAGTTGATTAACTTTGTTCCCTCCACCTAGTCTGCTTTTCATGCGTGTTCTGTTTTCACTCAGGACTGGAAATGAGGGTTGCCAGAAGGGCTAATTTTGTGGTGCTTGAGGAAATGCAAGACCTTGCTAATGGAAACCTTTGTCTGGTGACATTCTGCTAAAAATGTATTGATATAAATTCAAGCGATGAGCCAAATAAGTAGAATTTTGTTATGCACCACTGAAGCTTTACATGACATGACAACCTGGGTATGACAGAATAAGATTGCAATCAAACTCAGTTGCCACAGGCTGGCTGTAAGACAAGCATTGCTTCCAGCATTTGAGTCCCTAGTTTTAAACAACAAACTGTAGCTTTTAGTTGACAAAGTAGACCTAAAGATGGAACAGTATATTTCTTACAGTGTGAATGATTTGGGGGAGCTTCATTCTCTTTTCCTACTTCCTCTCTACAGCTGGTTTCAGGAAGGCAATATTTTTTAAGCTGGCAAGACATGTTTTTTCCTTACTGCTAATGCTAAAATGGCTTCCAAGAGAGAAGAGGTGAGGGGGTATTTTGGTTTTCAAAGCTTCTGATATTTTTTTTCCCTCTCTACAGATGTTTTGCACTCCACAAAGAAAATTATTGGATTCAAAAGAAAATGTGCTCAGAAGTCAGTCTTTTTCTGCAGCATTTATAAGGGAAAGTGCAATCTAGCTGTTGGCAAATCATAACCTCATTGTTTTGGCAACGCTGCTTCATTTACTTTTTTTCTTTTATACTAACTTGTTTGCTCAGGTATTGGAATTCAGAGTTTTTCCTTCTTTTTAGAAATTCACACCCTTTCTGGCAAGGTTTGAACTGTTTTTATTGCTTACAATTATACCTACAGGTAAAATAAATACTTTCCCACGGATGCACTGGAATCCGGTATGGTTATAAGCTGATGTAGCTCTAGGAGCTGAGTTGTACAACTAGTATTTCTGCTGTTCTGTCTTTTCCTTCTGACAGTTCTTAAAGACGCAGAGCTTGAATCTGCTCTTGCTCTTGAGTAATCAAAGCAATTCTTCTTAAAGTTTGAAGGGTCTCATCCTTACAAAGCTGATGTGGGTAAGAACAGAGCAAATGACTGGTAAAGAAAAGACCTCTAAGGGAAAGCTAATGTGACTTTGCAACACAAATATTGCTATGATGTTTAGCACATAACTGAGAAGAGCTCTATGCTGAGCACACAATAATGACATTGAAAGGACATTTTGATGTCACAAAGAAAGGCATCGAAAAGTTAGGAAATGGCTTAATTAAGGTCGCCTGTGTAATTCATTATGATTCATTTTTTAATTATCTGATCACACTATTTTTTCCGCAGAGCTCTCTACCTCTGTGCACAGGATGTTCATTGCACTCCTAATGAGCAGCTATTCAGTAGTTTGTATTATCTTCATCATTCCACGTGTGGCCCAAGGCCTTATTTACTGCATGCTATTAAATCCTGTTTTGAGTGCTAAATCCATAAAAAGACTTTGGCCTAGTGATCCTGTCTGCCGAAGTATCTAACTTTTTGGCCCCCTCTGTCTGATGTTGAGAGGTAGAGTTTATGGCCCAAGTGTGCCGTTGCAGCTGCATTGCCGTCAGAGTAAAGTTAGTTCTCCAGTCTGGTACAGCAATGTGATTTCTCGCCGTGCCAGCCCCAGCCAACCGTATCTCAGGCAACTTTAGTAAGTACGTGCTATCCTGTGGCATCAGTCTGTGGATATATAAAATTCAAATAAGCATTTCTTTCTATTACATGGTTAAAAAGAAGTCTAAGGTTTATGATTCATGCATCCTGTTTTCAACAATGTCACTTACATGCTGAAAAGCCTTGGAAAAGTATTTCACTAGATTTTCCTCTCTGTAGAATGAGAATAATGGCATGGACCAAACTATGACACAGAGTTGCTTTCTGGCTCCAGTATTTAAAAGTCCTTTTGAGTCTTGGATATAAAATCTTAGGGAAAGACAATGTATTGCTTCTGCATCAAAAAGTGAAGGTCAAAGTCTTTGAAATATCTTTGTCTCACTGCCTGGACTAGATTTACATTAGAACTTCTTGATGATTCATTTATTCCATAAAAACTGAGCTACTTCCCTTGCTTTTTAAACTAGGATTTGCCAAAGTCATTCCAGAAGTCCCATCAACACATTCTAAAGAAGACACAAGAGAATCACAGAGAGATAGTGAAGTATATGGTTTTCTTCTCAATTCAAACACTCGGGATTATGTCTGTAGCCTAACACAATGAACCACGGATGATTCTTTAGCCTGGATATCAAGGAATGACTCATCCATATAGCTAAACTCACCCTTCTCCCCTCCCAAGATACCTTGGCCACAGTGCCTGGTAGAAACAAGGGATGACCTTTGCTGTCTCTCAGATCCTGTTTAAGCAAATCTAGGAGAACAGCAGTTGGCAAGAGCCAAACCCATGTTTACAAGTAGGCTAACAACTGTGTGGACAACCATGGAACAGGCTTGTGCCTCTGTTCTGGTCTTCTTTAGTTTATCAGTACAGACATAGCCTGGAAAGTGTGTAGGATGCTCAGCTTTCTACAAATGCATTTGTCACAGTGAACGCAGGGAAATATTTATGGTCTGAGATGTTTCATTGTTTTACCTGTGGGAAGTTTAGAAGGATCTAGTTTGTGTGTAGGTTTTTGAACCTGAATCTCTTACCATTTAGGAATACATCCAACCATAGAGTCATTTGCTATATGATTATTTTTCTTTTGTTATGTTGCTGTTCAGAGGTATAAGTGACAGGGATGATAATTTTCTGTTTCGGGAGGAGCAAGGGTATACGTGTGTGGAATTGTTGAGAGATTGCTGGAGCTTTTCCTTAATGGGGTTTTGATGATGTTTTCAAGGGCAGAGAAACAATTTGCTGCTTATTTCTACCCTGAGGCCCTGCCAGTGTGACCTCATGTTCATTTTCAGCCAAAAGTTGCATTGATTTTCTGCATTGATTTTCTTTCATTTCTATTTAATCTGAATTCAGAAGTGTGTAAATGATACTTGAATTGTTCCTTCTGTGTTAACACATTGCAAATTTTCATCGAACTGACTGAGAATATGGTTCCAAGCAATATGCATTCACATAGCCAGTCAAACAGACCACAGTTAATATGTGTAAAAAGAACAGAGCCGTCAGAAGAAGGCTTGATTGTCCGAAATGAGCATGCATTTCTGGAAGCAAAACTTTGTTCCACCACTAAGGGCCTAATTGCTCTTTAGTTTAATCCTTGATGGACCAATATGTGGGAAACAAGTTACCTAGTAGGGAACAATCTATATCTCTCTCCATGGTTCAAACCTTGGATTGATGCAGATTAGCAGTCTTGCATGTTACATCATTGATCTCTACACTACGGTAGATTTCTTTTTAAATATCTGGCAAAGAAACAAAAGCTATCCAAAATTCTGCCCTAAATACATTTTCCACTAAATGAGACTCAGACCTGAGAAGTTCTACTCAACTTCTGTCATTTCTCTCTGAAGTCCCTAGTGCTTTACCTCTGACTCTTTCCTTCAGACTGATCAGGACCTGGATTTCAGTGTCCCTAGTACTGACCACATCCCTGTTTTGCACACTGCTTGGTGATTCTGCTTTGGGGACCTATGATCAGTTCTCGGATACTTCCCTGATCTTTATGCAAGACTGTTCAGAAACTCCCTGGTTTTTATAAATGCGATGATTCAGCCTGACTGGATCCTTGTTGAAGGCTATGACACAACTTGGGTTAACTTCAGAATAAGCCCTGCTGGCAGAACAGACTTTCTTGCGAGATTTATAGTACTTCCTGCTTCTTGCTGGGCTGGAAATAGAACAAGAACAGCCTTTCTCATAGTATCTTGGCACTGCTCCTTCTAGAGGGAACCCAGTACAAACAGGATACAATGAAAAATACCAAACTTTCATGAACTTCTTTCATTTAAAAAAATTAGCCTTTACTTGTGGTTGAATTTGGTGGAGTTTCTTGGGTTCTTACATACTTTGTTCATGCCAGTCCACTCACCATTAACTTTTATGAAGTATATATAATGAATCCATAAAGTTATAACTCTATGGACTAGATATAATTCAAGTTGCCTTAAAAAAGTGGCACATCAAACTCAATGTTAGCAACTCCTCTGCTTTTCTTAGTGTTTCATTTGCACTGTCACCTTTTGTATTTGAACCTATCCTTGAGTACCTCTTTACCAGTGAGCCAAAACCTTTAAAACAGGCAGTCCTGGTACATCTGTCATAACTTCATATTTTTGAAATATGAGCAAACAAATAGTTTAAAACTTGAGCTGAAAATTGGGATGATGTTGCATCATAAACAGTTGCAAAATAATAAGACATTAAAACATGATTACCTTAGCTAGTCTAAATTTGTTTAAAAATTGTGTGCACACAAAATTGGCAAAACCCAGTAGCTAAACAGGCTAATTAAAATCACCTAAGTCCAAAGCACTCAAGTTTAGAACCTGCTAACTGTAAAAATACACTCTTCAATTCTCCACCTGATCCAGAAGCCCCTGTAAACAAACAGACTTTGTCTAATAATAAGTGCAGATGTTTAAAAATAGTGCTTATACTTAGTGATGGGCCCTGCATTTCTATTAACAAGCCACACGCTTCCTTTCCTGGTGCTTTGCTAAATTTATAGATTTTTCTAAAAAAATCTTTTTAAAGTTTCTGTGACTCAGGCTGATCTCCAGTTTATTTTACTATTACCTAAGTGATATCCCTTTTCATTCCTCCAAGATCCTTCTAGCTGTAGGTCCGTAACTGATGAACTATAAGGTTCCTTCCTTTGCTTCTGATAGACAGCTACATGTGTAGTACTTTTTTCCTTAGCATTAAGGTGAATGTTAGTAAATGACTGGTTCTTCTTTTTTGTCTGATTGACAAGAGGTATTTTCTAGTTCTTTTCTTCTCACCTTTTCATCTGATTCTTTAATGCCAGTGAATATGAAAGGCAGAGGATGATCAAATAGGTGAAGCTGAAGACAGCGGTGGAAAGTCTGAAAGAGTCAGGAGTTTAATTGCCTCGTTCCCAGAACTGTTTAGCAGGGATGTTGCATATGAGCAAGGTTTGAAAGATCAGTTCCACTGAATGAAAATACCCATCCAGTTCCACACAGCAATGTACATGTTGGTTAGTTTTTTCTAAGAAACCCGTCCTGGGCATTTTTCAGATGTAAGCTTGTTAGTTGGCTTTATTTTACTTTAGAACTTTGCACACCTTTGGAGGCCCCCGTGCTCTCCCTTAATCCATCCCCCCTTTTTTTTACATTCCTCTAAAATAAGTAGAAATACTTACATGTGAAATAAACTCCATTAAAAATAATTTAAATTATTAGTTAAAAATAATTTGATAGGTGCCAATAAATTCTAAATGAGAGGAAATATTCAATAAAAATTGAATGCAAGAATAAGAATGTGGTTTTATGGTATTTTTCCTTCAAAATACCCACTTGCAAACAAATTTATCAAAAGGACCACTCAATGACAAGCATTATTAACTCCATAACAACAGCTTTTGGGTGGCTGAGGAAACTGCCTTGAGCCCAGTGTTTCCCAGTGCACCCAAGGCATGCAACAATGCATACCCTGTTGTGCCTCGTGGCTCGCTTGACATAGTTTCCTGTATGAATCAACTGTTTCCTGTAGCTCTTTTTTTCAGTTTAAATCCTGATCCTCAAATGCATCTTATCATCCTAGTTATCCAAAAGGTAATAGCAAAAGGAAATTATAAATTATAGGCTCCATGTTTGCTTTATGTAATATTTGTAGTTGGGCAACAAATAGAGGAATTTATATAAATGGACTACTTTGTGATTGTTATTAAAAAATTAAATGCATTTGGTTTATTAGTTTTAAATTTTATGCAGTATAGTTGTAGTAAGAAGGTAACAATTAAGGAACACCCTAGTAATACGCTCATAAAATCCCCCATGATTTTGTCTTATAGTAATAGGGGTAGAATTATAGACTGTTGCGGCTGTTTGGATGTAACAATAATATTCATCTCTCCTTTATAACTGCTAGTGCATTTCTTCTCCAGCATGCCTTGGAGGAAATAATTTTCCTTGCTTTAGTGAGATGAGAAGAGACTTTGAGAGGCTGGGAATCCTATTGTCCTTTCTTTTACTCAGATTTCAGTTAGATCAGCCTTCTATCCAATGGAATTTAAGGCAGGTTTAAATTGTTATTCATGAGATATGAGGTTTCACAGACAGTTATACAGCTGCTCTGAAGGGTCTTCATCATCTCTTCGTACAAAGCAGGTTGAAGAGCCTTTACAGCAGCTGTATGGTGGCCTGAGAAACCCTTAGTAAGACCTTTGGTATAAAACAGGGGCTCCCAAACTGTGATATGCATACCATTGGTGGTACGCAAACCATTTCCAGATGGTAGATGGAAGGCAGCTTCTCCATTCCTATGTGAAGTTGCTTATAAAGCTACAGGGTATTTCCACACAGTTACTGGAAGTCATTCTGTGGCAGACACCCAGTGGCATGAATCCGTTCCTGCCGGTAGTGGTTAACTCCTGCAGCTGGCAGTGTGGAGGCAGCGACCCGAGCTGTGAGTAGGTGACCCTGCACAAGATGTGACCACCTGGTAACTGATGAGGATGGGCCAGCTAGGTGAGCAAACATTGTAGGTGGCAGGGCTGGAGATGAAGGTTCATTGTGTGTGGGCATAACGCAGTTATAAAACCGAGAGCTGTGGCATTTGTTGTCTCTGCTGATACCCATGCCTACTGATGCCAGTGTAAAACCTCAGCATACCAAGTCAATAAGCCATCAGCACAGACAATTAACCTACCAACAAAAAAAAGATGCAAGAGCGCTCATGCATTTGGTCCATAGGACACTGATTATAGGATCTGACCTGAGCATGCTCTGAAGCACAGGCAAATTGCATGTCTGAAACAGTTATAAAACCACATTGGCCTCTCATAATGTTTTTGCTTAATGCACCAGAATAAAGCAGCTGAGACAAACAGTAAGGGAGACCCGAGGCTTTAATCTAACGTCTGGTTGTGCACTTCTGTGTCAGTAAGAACATCTTACTGACTGGCATGAAGTGACGTTCAGTGACGCCTGTGCTAGGATGAAGTGGAGCTACACAGACACAGAGTGACGATGTCAGTATAGGGCAAAGGCTGAGCTGATTACCCTGGTGCAACCGGCAGCTGGTTAGCACTACACACCACCTCACCTCAGCCAGGGCCCTTCCTGAGATTTCTTGCTGATCTTTGTGCTTTCTTTCTGTTAATCCATGTGGTTCTCTTTTTCTTTACCTGAAGGAAGTTTTCTTTTAGTTATCAGCTCATATTTGAATAATTTTCGGTGGCAGCACAATGATACCTCATTTGAGAAGAGACCAGTTAAGACAGCTTTCTAGATACACCTTTGTAGATTTTCAAGTAGTGTTGTGCGGAAAATTTACTTTTCCCCTCTTGTTCCCATTGTCCATTATACTGTACCCTTTCTGATCACATACTAATTTAATGATAATTGATTATTGCAGTGGCGATATTCTTTCAGCGGTGAAATAGGCAAAGCAGTTTTAATCTTAGGAAAATGCAGATGTTCTTATATTTTAAAGGTAATGCTTTTCAGCACTGATGTGACAAGGAAGTGTATTGAACTACTGCTGAAGTGCATTTGTCTCTGTAGTGATGTAGTGGTCTTAGTTGGCATGTGATGCTTAAGGTATACACAACAAAATGCAGAATGTAATTAGGTGAATTATACCTTGCTCTTAAAAAAAATCTTTCTTTACCAAAAACACTTCTGCACCTTTAGTGACCAGCAGAATCTTTGTTTTGTATCTCACTGGAACGCTGAACCTGGATGACATAACCCCCACACCACTGGCTTTCGTCCAAGTCTGTGGAAAGCTTACTGCTGCCAACCGCGATAAATAGACAATTTTTTTCTGCGTATTTTCACATGGATCAGTTCTTCAGCTGTGAAATAATCAGCATTTCCCTTTTTACAAAAGCCCATCACTTTCATTTTTGGGTCTACTCTCCCTTTAGTCTCCCACCAAAGCTCTGAGCCCAGATCAAGAACCTTTTCTATTGTACTGCTTCCTACTCCAGATCAGTTCTCATACCTTCTTTTCTGCCATAGTGTTGGAGCAGTTCCCAGTACTGAGTTAAGCAACATGACTAACATCTGTCACGTGTGGTTTGTCCTCTCTCTCATCCTCCCTCCAGGGAGTCTTCCCATTGACTTCAATGGGCTTTAGATCAGGCTCTAAATTAGTCTGAAGACTTTGGGATGAGCGTGGTTTTGGTTTTTGTTGTTGTTTTTTTTCCCCCTTCTTTTTTGTAAATGTCTACTAGCTTTGCCAACAACCAGCAAGTGGTAAAGACAACTAGAAAAATTAAAAAAAAAGGAGGAAATTGTTGCTGGGATTGGGACTATTAGATGGGGAGATTTTTTATAACTTCTTGCAGCTGCAGCAGTTATTGTTGATGCTCTAGGACTGCCCTTTCCCTGCTCTTCTGCCTGTCTCAGAAAGCAGGGAAAGCAGACTTGTACTTTTGCCTGTTGGAACCTCTTTCCAGTAAGAAAAACAGTATTCATGTATTTGTCATAATGGAAGATTCAGCATTCAGTGGAGAAGAAGGAATGATTTACAGGCTAACCTTCGAAATGTTCATTTGGGTGAATGCAGGGACAATGTTAATACTCATTTTAATATATTGTTGCAGAGCATCTTGACTGCTTTTAAACTGAAGAGCCACCTAAACTTTTCCAGGAGGGGAAAAATTTATCCCCATATACAGTATTACCATAAAAGTTTTCTTCTTCAACCGATTTTTATTTGAAAAAAGCTTTGGATATCCCTTGATAATTTCTCCTATTAGCCATCTTGTGGGATTGTGTACATATGTGTGTATGCATCTCTTTGCATAGCTATATATGTATACAGATACTAGTAATTTTGTAGGCTGACTTTCAATGTCTTCTGGAGCACTTGTTCTTCTAGATCGCAGCTAAGGGAATGCTTAGGTGCACAGGTATCTAGAATTCTTCCAGAGTCATTACATGGTAGCCTGAATTATCTTGAGCTATAACATACAAACATCAGGAATGAGTGATGTCCTTTCCAGTGGTTTTAATACTGTTTGGAGAAAGTTCTTTGATAGGGAAGTGTTATTCCTAAATTTTGTATGTTCAGTAATAGACTTAGAACTAGTTTGCTGCCTTCCAGCGGCCTTGGGATAGCCAAAAATCTAATCTTTCTTAGTATCCACTTTACACACTGTGCAAGGCATTGTGACCTCTAAACTGCCTTTTGCTGAGAACTTGAAAAGTGTGGAGCACCAGTTACTGATCAGCTTGAACTGTCTGTCAGTTTAAAAACAACTGACATTTTTGCTGAAGAATGAGAGTAATTTTTGCCAGTGTTTCTGACTTGTTCACAGTTTTTGCATAGTAGCCCTAGCAACAGCTGTAAACTTCCAGGCTGTCAAGGAATCCTTAAAACAAGACAAAACATACATATTTTTCCATGCTCTAGTGAACTTTATGAGAATCATGGAATCCGGTCTTCATCGTTCATCTTCGCAGTGCATTATTAAATTTTACAGTTCATAATTTCACATGATGGCAAGTTTCATCCTTGAAAGATTCTACCCACAGTTAACAACTAGTGTATATTGAGGCTACAGAAATTCCACTTTCTGTCACAGCCTACACGTTTATAGGTGCTTAAAGCATAGCTTGATAAAGTTAGAAATTGTACAATATGTGGTTATTGGCCCCTTTTAAGAGAGTGATGGATATTTTCCAGTCAGTAGTGGTTATGAATGTAAATGTACAAGGTTGCATTTCTTGCACTTCATAGAACAGTTGGCCAAATGTGAATATAGAACAACTCCACCAAAGCTAAGAGGACTATTTTGGTTGAAGGGAGAGGGAGGGCCTAGAGAGGGTCACTTAACAGGTGGATTAGTAACAGCTTAAAGTCCTCCAAGTTGCAGTCAGTCTGGCTGGGTTTGAACACCTCCATCTGACTCATCTTTTTCATCTGTTTAGTGTGATTGCCAGCGTGGTAGTTGGTTATTTGGTGTAAACTTGTAACATGTTACTGTTTTGAAATGCTATTGCGCTAGTGATATCATGTTTGCAGGGAGGAATGTCAGCTCCAGTGCAACGTCTAGACAACTTTTGGTACCTCAGCTGACTGTGCAGAGACTTTCACTGTTGCTTGTTGGTATGATATTAACAGAGTTCCTGTCGGGGCACTTCTGCCTCCAGCAATCTTCCTACCCTTTATCTCTCAAAGATATTTTTTGTGCTTCTTTGGAATAATTCTCTTAGGCTTTACCTTAACACATTCACTGAATAAATAATACTGATAAATAGCATATGCATCAACATAACTTGTAAGCAAGGTGTAATTTCTGGAAGTAGTCCAGGTCGAGGGCCTAAGTGTTTAGAGAAGCACCTCTGTAAATAGTTGATATGCCAAATTTGTTCCAGTTTTAACTCTAAAGGAGAATTGCCTGGAGTCTTCTAGAAGGGTTTTATTTTGCATAGTTACATGGTTTTTCATTAGTTTCTTTTTGGAGGTAGCCTAGTCAGGCAGTCAGGACCCAGGGTACAAAGCCAGGAGTCCCAGGCTTCTCCCTCGTGCTGCTGAGTTGCTCTGCCGTCTCAAAGTATTGTTTCATGTTTTTGCCTCTATTTTTGATAGGGACTGTGGTAGTCCTTACATTTAGGCATGACCGTACAGGGTCAGTATTCAGCAGCTAATGTTTGAGTGTTTGGCAGATGTGGAATCCCATATTCTCAGATGCTTAGATTATAAAGCCAAGAGAGACCATTGTTCAAGGCTGACCTATTTATTGGAGGTAGGCCCAAATCTAGACATTGGATCAAATATATGCAAAGTCTGGGGAAGCTCAGTTCTGAATTTGGACCTGGATGTAAGCCTCATGGCTCGGTCCCATCTCTGTAAACACCAGACAGGAATACAAACAAACAACTTTGAATATAGCGAAAGCTTGGATCCAAAACTAAGCCTTGTTCCAAACTGTCTCACCACTATATATGTTTCCTATGTCTCCAGTTATAAAATTCCAGAAGTTATATTATTTTAGAAAGCTTGCATGTCTGCATAGAATATTGCTCTCAGCAAGGTTATAGTGGCAAGTTGATGAGAATTAGATCCTCAGGATGCTGGTAAAAATCTGGAAAAGCTGCATTACCTTTTGTGTTAGAGATTAGGATCTCTCTCTCTCTCTTTTCTGCTGTCGTCTTGTATCTCCTGATTTTAGTAAACAAGCAGGGAAGGAGAGAAAAGGAAGGAACTCATCATAGACTTTGAATGATGCAAACAGTTTAATTAGAAAATAATGCTAGATACTGTTTCCCTTCCTTTGCTGTTTTTCAGGCAGGATGCATCCTTAGGAAACAATAATAGAACTGAGGATTACAAAGCCTTTGTGCGCATTGCAGCCAAGTGGCCACACAGGAAAGTGATATACAGACAGGCGCTTGTATAACGTGAGCGGAAGTTATTCAACATTCCTTGAGGAAACATGGGACTAACTCTTAGTATCAAGACAAATATTCCTGTCAAGCTGAAAGGGAAGATAATGCTGGACACCATTTTACATTGTCTCTCTTTGTGAAGTTTGCTGATTTTTGTTAGCTTGTGCCTGGCTTCAAAATAACAGCACGAACTAAAAATAACTACACATTTGGGCCTTAAAATGTCTCTGACACAAGGTCAAACAATAATGGGCATTTCCTACTCTTTAACCTTTGTAGCAGGCAGAAGGAAAAGTGTTCAAAAGGGGTGCTGCTATAGAGGTCAACATGAAACATTTGACCCTGAACTGTTCTGGTTCTTAAATTTTATGTCCAGGAGAAGGTATGTGGAAGCCTGTGAGACACCAGTTTTCAACTTCTGTATCTTAAATTTCTCTCTGTACTACTTATAACTGTCATGATGCTTCACTGCATAATAGCAGTGTTTGCAAATGCTTATGCAATTAAACCCTCACTAGCTGGGCTCTGTGAGCCAGATCCTTAACACCAGAGCCCACGGTGCAGAAAGCCCTCATCAGTCTGAATAGGTTTGGTCTGTAAATTGCTGATAATTAGTAATCCCAGCCGGGAGCCAGAATGCCTGTGGTCTAGTCCATCTCTTTGCTGCAGTGCTGTATGGAGGTTAGAAAGATGCATCACACTTCTGAACCTCAGTTTACCTCAGTTGCTACTAAGCTACTAAAATTATGGAAAATTTATTTTAAAATGCAGAGTTAAAAGTTCTCAAAAAATAAAAAAAGCCACAAGGAATCATTATCATCTTCTCCGTTGGGGAAACCTACCAGTTATATTTATCATATACTTGCCACTCATCAGAAAGTAATTGCAAAAGAATGTTCTGATTATACTCTTACCAGGACACTAAATGTTCAATACCTCTTGCATTTTCATGTAAGTTTCCTGTTCTTCCCAAATAAAATTCTTCTGGTTTCCTGCTTTTGATTTCTGAAAAAGTGAATTTAAGGATGGTATTAATATGCCTAAAATATTGCGCGTATTTTCCCCTCTGTAAAGAGCTCTTTTGAAAGAAAACTACTATCCGCTCACATTCCGACTACTGCACACTCTCTCTTTAGTCTTTGAGTACTGAATTTCTTGCTTCCCCCAATACTATGCATAGTTCTTACTCTAATACAATATGCTTAACTCACCAGTCTGCCCACAGCCACTGTCTTTAAGCCCTTCAGAGGCTCTACCTTCAACCTAGTCTCTTACTTTTGAGACCCTGCATGACTTAAAGGTGCTCTTCCCTCTTGGCTTATCATAAAAGTGATTCTTCCCACTCATTATATTTTGTATTTTCATACTGCTTCATCTGGAATGCAAATATCCACCAAGAGCTCAAATCTTCCTTTGAATTTCCTACTATCACACAAAGGGTGATCAGAATTGATTTTGAGTGGAGAAAGGCTTTTTGTCTAATTGATATTTTTCATAAAAAATTCTGTGAAATCTACACTGCTTTATCTTTTACATGAAAATTTAGGAGCCAAAGCATGAAATTTTCTGGGCCAAAATAAGAACCAAACAGACAAACCAAACAAACAAATCCTTGAGGCTTGGGGGTTTTGTTTCTTGTCCAAGCCAGCATTTCTTCTCTTTGCTTTCAGGACAAGTTTTTTTCTGCCCATATTTCTGCTTAGGCTTTTATTTCTTTGGTACATCTTTTGCTAACACCTCAATATGTAAGCAGTTCACACCAAAAGAAAATTCTTGCATTTCTGTTGGTCATTCTACTTACCTTCTCAGTCACTGCGTGCGTTAGAATGTGAATCATTGTGTGCTAAAGCACTTTGGTGTTCCTTAAATATAAAAGGATCAATACAAAACGAAACCCTTCTGTTCCCTGTGATCAGCATTGAAAAATGACTTTGCAACTGTCTGGTGGGATTTAAATGATTTATTAAACACAAACTCTGATATCTAGTTCACCGAGTGGTGTGTATGGAACAGATTCTCTCAGTCCTGGAAACATGATGGGACAAGACAGCTCTGAAGCTGTCAGCAGTACAAGGCAAGAGCGACCAAGCTGTTCCCTGGCTTACCTCCCAAAGAGAATTGCCACCTCACCACCAGCGTTGTGGGGAGGAAACACTGAAACGAGCAGCCCTGCCAAACAACAATGTGAAGAAGGGGCTCTTGCAGGTGCAAGCTCTTCTGTTTCTGACTCTGTGTGGGGCACTATGGTCTTGTTTTGCTCCAGACTCCAAAGACTCAAAAATTAGCTCTGTACCAGGCTCCCAGAGATTACATAAATTCAATATGACATGCCCTGCATCCTTAGGGGTCATACCATTATGCAAACCATTTTGTGCAGAACATTTGTTTATGATGAGATCTTTTATTGATGGCATCATTAGTATCTAAGGACAGCAGGAAGATTGATTTGCTCTGACAGAACATCAAATACGTCTGTTAGGGCATAAACACAAATTGTTATCCATGCAGAGAACTGTAGAAAAATTAAAAAATAAATTTCTGAAATAATATTTTAAATAATGGAAAAAAATTGATTGGAACCAGAGCTGCTCAAGCTTGAGGGAATTTTGTAGTTTGGAACATAAATAATGAATGAAATCAGTACCTTGGTTTCTTACTTATCCGGAAAAAAATAGTTCTGATACAATTCTAAAATAGAAATCTGAGTTTATATCAAACCGTTGCTATTTCATTATTTCAAATACAGGCTCGTTGGGGCTGCTATTCATGGAGCTTCAGGTTCTTCTACATTTATCTTTGTATGGATAGCAGAATAAGTTTTGTAACATTTACATTGTGATGGCAGGTTTTCATCCTACTATCAGCAGTTTGAATAATTTGTTTCTCATTCCAGATTGTCCATCAGTTCGCCTACTTCAGGATCTTTTTCTATCATTTCCAAGTGGTATGAGAGTTAGATGAGGTGGTGAGAGGAGGATATACATTTTTCATGCTGAGATGATAGTATTTGGGCAAAAATGACGTACATTTACTCTCCAAACCCACAGTCTGTCAGCAGTGATGTCTGCTGTAAACACTACAGGAAAAGTAAGTCCACAATTTTGTTAAATATGAATCTGCAATCTGAATTTCTACATTTGCAACTGGATTTCATCCAAGGATATAAAACTTCAACCAGGCCTATTCTATTTCAAAGATTCCTATTAGGCAATATGACTCAAAAAATCAGGCACAACTCAGAAGATCTTGAGGCTTGCATTGCCTCTACTCTGACTTACTTTTCCTGCCTTGCAGCACCAGGCTGGAGTCTTAAAGCTCAGTTTCTCTGTGCAAGTCTATAAATGCACCACAAATGTAATGAGTCAAATTTACCTTGCTGGAGCAGAGCAACTCTTCAGACTACTCTGATTAGTTTTCTTCCCATTAGTCTTACAGGAATCATCTGGGCTACTTCTGGTATTTCTGTGTCACTCTGTAGTGTGCAGGATAGTTTTCCTTTGAGTCAAACTGTATAGAACAAGTACCTGAGACATGCAGATATGCAAGCACCAGTTACTTTCTGCTAGGACTTGGTGCACTAACGAGCTTTCAAAAGTACCCTTTAGCACCAGCTCCTGTTTCTCATATTTGTGAAATGAGGAGAGCTCCCACTTTTCTGGAGTTCTGGATTTTGGGGATTTTTTAATGATAAATTCTATGTAAATAATTACCTTAGTTTGAGTGAATGATTTAACCTAGTGTGAAATATTGTATTTTTTCCTTTTTTTTAAAAAAAAGAAAAGCACTACTAGACATGTTGAGGCAGTTGTTTGGGTTGTGAAAGAAAGTGCTGTCTTAAGGCTATACAGAAGATGGTGGAGAAGCGACAGAAAATATATGTCAAGACTGAGAAAAATATGCATTAAAATTATACTGAAAATGCTTGAAATGGTGTTTTTGTTTATTCTGCCAAGATTCTTTAATGAACATATCTGACTCTTACTTACTTGACTTGTTGGTGAGCAGAAGCTATCACATGATTTTTTACCACATCTAAGTACAGAAAGAGTAAGTGTTGCTTGTTTTTTGCAGATAGTGCTCTTTGGGAAAGTGAGCACATTTAGCAGGTTTTGCTTTTGATGAAGTTTTCTAGGGGCCACCTTTTCTTTGGGAATGAGGGTAAGACTTCTATTGACAGGGAGATATTCCAACCAAGTCGACCTGTTGACTTCACCCCAGTTTGACCTGTTCTCTCTGTAAGTCGAAACATATGAATTACTGATTTGCTCTACAATGGCCTCGACACCTCTTGGGCCAATGAGAAGCGAGGACATGTAGTACCAGTTAAAAGATCCCCAGCACTCTGCAGTATCAATGCCTCTGGGCATACTGAATCATAGACTTAATTTCTTTGTGAGCTGCCAGGTAAACCTAGTCACGGCAATTTTTCCTCAAATTTGGTATTAAATGGCATGTATCTTATCTTCTTATCTCCCTGTGAAACAGTAACACGGAAGAGTGTTCAGGATCAATCTTGTACTTAATGAAAATGACCTGGCAATTTTCATTTGCCAGATGATTCTAATGTATTTCAAAACAAAACCAAATGAAAACTCCCACCAGTGAAACACTTAGATGGAGTTTATCCCTGGGGAGATGATGAGAAACAAACAACACGTAATATTTGTTAATCACATTGTGTAATATTTTACTGGAAGGCTCTCAGACGCTACAGCGAAAGGCATAGTATTCAGAATAGAATAGAGTGGCTTTGATCTGAGGTTCATTTTGGGTTATGCTGCAGAAAGAAAATACAATAAACCCCAAACAAACCTTCTGTTACAAAGATGAAAATGACTTAAACCTTCACAATGAACTTTACAAACAGGTATTTCTGTAGATGCCAGGAACATGCAAAACCTGAGTAGCAGGGGTTATAAGCCCATCAGTTGTATGATTATGTGCAGGAGTTAAAAGCAAATTAATTGTTTGCAAATTCCATAATATTGTATTACATTTTCATTCATTATTCTTTATTGTCTATAAAAAACAGATTATTAACTCATTAACTTTTCTTCACCATTTGCAATTTGAAGAAAATTTCGCATGCAGTCAATTTACCAGTGGAAGTGTTCAGTAGCAGATTCTGAGACGGACAGAGAATGTCAGTGGGAAAGCACTTCTGGTTGTCTAATCCCACCTGCTGCTCAGAACAAGTCCAGTTAGAGCAAGATGCTCAGAGGCTTCTTGAGTTTTTAAGCTCTCCAAGGCCAGAGAGGTGCCAGCCTGTCTGGGCTCCTGCTCCAGTGTCTGACCACCCCTCTGGTAAAATATTGTTGTCTTTTACGTTGTCTAAATTTCTCACATTGTAGCTTGTGTCCACTACCTCTCATCTGAACCATGGGCACCCCTGAGGAGAACATGGCTCTATCTTCCCTACAGCCCCCTCGTAAGGTTCAGGAAAAAAGAAATAGAGAGCATCAATCTTTCACTGAGTCTCATTTGGAGCTATTTGGTTCCTTTGTTTAGAAGACATTGACTTTTCCAGTTTCTGCCCATGTTACACAACTTTCTGCATTCTCTTATTTACACCTCTACTACAAAGCACTTTTGGTGAGGAAATTATGAAGCTTATAGAAAAACTAGACCTGAGCGATGAATGATATATGCCATTTTCCAAAGCCGTCTGCATGGCACTACAGAGCACTTTGGTCAGGATTCTGTTTCTAAATCACTTTTATTTTAATTGCTCAAATAAAAGTGTGATTATTACATGTGTGGTACACTCCAATTAAGCGATGGATGCACCCAAAACAATTTGTTATACTAACAAACTACAGACTGGGCTAGAATTTTCAGGAAACCTGTTTTGGTTTTAGATGTTACATAGAAGCACTTTCTTTGGAAATTTTACATCAATTGCTTGTGACTATTACTCTTCTCTTCCCCCTATGATTGTGGTTACCAAAACACTCTTAAACTTGAGATTCATTTGTGATAGAGTTTTGGAAGATTAAGTTCAGCAATGCCTTTTGAAAATGTGCTGTACGCTGAAGGAGGTAGGCCACAATCCAGCCCTTGGTGGGGAGTAGTCACAACATAATGTGCAAACCAGGACTTTCATCTTTCATTTTTCTAATTCTTGGGTGCTCAAAGATGGAAAAATACACATAGGTATAAGCCTGTGGCAGATGACTATCAGTTATAAGCCAGGAAGCCCTCCCCTTGCTCTTTGCTGGTGCTGCAGTGGGAGATAGATGGCAGTGCAAAGCGAAACGAAGAAACATAATTTCTCACTGCTTTCATTTGATCTGCTTCCTTTCTCACATCTCTGTGTGTGGGTTGAGGGGGAGGGGAAGAAGGGTGAGCAGGGGAGGATGAGGGTAGGAGTTTCCTTCATGCTTCAGCAGTGGTGCTGAATGTGAGGGAAACAATAGTTGGTCTGATTCCAGGCATTCACTTGGGCAAGGGCTATTTGAAGAGTAAGTACAGGCCTGTAATTCTCACAGGTACCATTGCCAGTGGCTGGGTTACCTGTGGGTGATATGGGACCAGACAGAACAATAATATGCAGTTAGGATTCTGCCCTAAATGTCATCCTCTGAGTCTTTAAGGAAGTAGATTTTTTTTACCTCTAGACCAAACACTCCTTTTCAAATCAGCCTTAAAATTCAGCTGTCGAGATGACACTTTCTTTTCTTAAATGATAGTCTTATTTGATCTGAGAATACTGAAAGTGCACATTGCTTTCATGGGCTCTAGGGCAATATGGAAAAAAAAGACTGCATATTCTCACAGGAAGAGGTATGTGCCACTGAAAAGGAAATAAATATAATCAACTTGCTGTAGTTGCACCACAAACCGACTGAGTACTGTGCTATTTTCTCTCTTGCTGGCTATGATTAAGAGGCCTGAGTCAACGATAACTGTTTTGGAAAAATGCAGAAGGCAAACAACCGCTAAGCGCTGTAGCCAATGACACTAAAGGTTCTTCACCAAAAAATAATCTCTGCCTACCTCTGCCTGACAGCAGGCAAGTTTTTTGATCAGCTGTTGTCTTCCATTTTCATATGCTTTTTTTTTTTCTTGTCAAGATGAGTTTGATTTCTAGGCATGGGTTGTGATTTATGTGGGGCAAAACCATGTTACGTATTATAACATCTCAAAATAGCTTGACATTATTGCAATTTACATTATACCTTATCTACCAAGGGCAAACTTTCACTGTGAATGAGGTTTAAAAAGTGCTCTGACTAGACTACACGATTTACTGTGGCTTAGACACACACACAACTTTCTAGTCGTTGTCAAATCTTATTTGGACTACCCAGGCACTTTCTCACCTGCAGAATGGGCTCAGGTAGCTGATAATAAGCTGCTTGTTGAGATCTCAAGAGAATCTTCCTTCTGATAACAGCAATATAAAATTAGTCTTCTCCACAAGTATTTTGCTACCTCTGACTCTGGCTGGCATTGTGATTGACTGGAAATGAGAGCAAAATTCTACCTGAACTTTAATTGAACTCTTATGGGTTTCATTTGGGTTAAGTACAAAGACAAGTCAGACAAACGTTATTTAAGGCTTGATTGTTTGTTCTAGACACAGAACAGAAATAAGGGGTGGAAAAATGCTGTACCATTTTAGCAGGTGGCCAGTGAGGAGAGATCCTGCTGCCTAGAGGTCCTGCCTTTGTAGACTCTACTTTTTACTGCTTAGATCCATGCTTCATGGCCTCCTCATGTCTTGGTTCAACTCAGCTGACCACTTGATCCTTAGGAGGAAGCAATAGTGGGAGGTCTGGTGGAACAGTTCCTCTGTCATCTAAGCTGTAAAGTCTACAATTTTATGCTAGTCTGATGCAGAAAGCCCAAAGGTGTCAGGGTAGAAAAGAGAGCAATTTCTGTTCTTCCTTCACGGTTCTTCTACTTATAATGTGACTCTGAATGAGGATGAGTAATCTTGCCCTTTATTTTCAGTGTTTTTTTTTTTTTAAAGGTGACCTTTCTCTTTGTTTCCCCCTCTTCTTCCTACCTTTTATTGTTGATAAAATATGTGTGCTTGAGGAGGAAAAGGAGGCGGGAGAAGGGATGTGGGCAGGAGTATGTGTGATGCAAAAAGCTAGCTCAAAGATAGCTATCTCTTTGGGAGGAGCTTGTGAAGAAAAGGAAAAAAAAACATGCAAAATGACGTCTTTGTTTTTCTTGGGGATTTTTGTATTATTTGAGATGAATGTTTTGGCTTCATTCAGGCAGGATAGTTTGTGTTTGTATACATACACAGAGAGAGATCAGGAGAGCACATTACGTAGCCACTCAGAGACCATGCCCAGCCATGCTACCCACTTGCATGAGGCAGTGGATTCTTCAGCTCCTACATCACTCCCAGCTTAGTCAGACATACCCTGCAGACAGCAGACTATATAATGTGTTGCTGTTGTTTTGATTTCAAGGCTCTGGGGCCTAGCTGTCAGCTGGTTTGTGCTATAATGGGACAAAGAGCAAACACAGCTCAAAGAGGATGCAGGAAATAAAGGAAATATACGTATTTTTAAGGATATGGATGATGGGGGAGGAATTGCTGGTATGACCGTGAACTCTTGTGATATATTTACAGCCTTGGAGTAAAACTCCAGTTTCACTGAAGTCAATAAAAATATTGCCATTGAATACACTGAAAGTGTATTATTCTGTCCTCTGTGAGAGGAAAATAATAGTTAAAAATATACATTGACAACACTTTAACATCTGTGTCTCCAGGGAAGAAATGACACTGTACTTCCATAATGCCTACACACAGGCATACATCTTTCTAAAGATGTTGTCATGAACCCTGAAAACTCTGTCTTTTTTCTCCTTTTCTCAGCTTCCAGGTCAAGTCTTGGGTCAGGTCATAGGTGTTACCACTGGGGAGGAGGAAGGAAACATGTCCCACTCACTCCAGTCCAAACAAGTTTTTCTGCTTTTTTTCTGTAGGGGTGGTGTGTTTTGGGGTCAGGTTTTGTTTTGTTTTGGTATGAGTTATGTTCTCCCTTCTATTTTAAAAACAAAACAAAGTGCATGTAAGTGACATACACAGCCACGTTTGGGTTTACTTGTGCGAGGTTCCCCAAACCTCTCTGCAGCAAAGGAAAGCGATAGTACTACAAATGAGCAGAAAGTACTTTTGTTTTCTTCTAAAGCAGCTGAGTTCTTTGGATCTGCCCAAAGCATACGCTGAGGACTGGTGTGTTTCATACCAATATCAAATGAGTTTTAGTATCAGCCACTTGGATGTGGTGCTTCACTCTAACTTCGTCTCCTGTGGTGTCTTCTTGGGAAATATGAACTGAACTGACTTTGTCATTTTTCCATGGCTGCTCTCTCTGCAGGATGTGCCCTGTGCCAGATGGTTGACTTGAATGAATTCTCTTTACATAGTTAAGAATCACTTTCTTTTATTATTCATGACTTGTTTCTTCCATCTCGCATGTTTCTCAGTTTTCTCTCTGCTTCATAGATGGATAGTCATGCCAGACTGAGATGAGGCTGTTATTTCATCTTATATTAGGAAGCCACGTTGAGGCAAAAAGCGTGTCCGAAGAACAGAGTGCATTTTCTCAGATTGCAGCTATTTTAACATCCAGTGTCCTTCTTGCAAGAAGATGTAGAGAGCTGTTGTTCACAAATCAACCATGCTGTCATTTTTAAACTGTCTTTAATTTTTTTTGTCTGCAAAGAGTGAATAAATATATGGGAAGTTAATGCATATGTAATTTTTCAGCTAAACAATTAAGCTGTATAGAAGTATTCTCATTGTATATGAAAATCATAATGACCCAGTGTCCTTCAAGATACAGTACCTACATGGATTAGAAAGATCAATAACTGTATGTAAAGCTGGCCTAATGAAAAGATTATGCACTCAGTTGCACATGCAGTGCAACTAGGTATTAAAAATCAGGCTCTGAAGTATTTGTTAAAAACAGATCTAATTCCATTGATGTCAAGTGTGCTGATTTTCTTTGGATAGGGATCTATTGCTTGAAGTTTATATTCAATATAAACATCATATGCAGTAATAAATCTTAGAAGCACATGCTCAGATTGTTTATTTGATTTGTTATTTCATTTAGTGTAATGCTGTTCCATTTCATTCCATTCTTACATTTCTAGTTCCTCTGTAACAACCTTGTAAAAGTGAGAGGGAGGCTCAGATCTTTGCCCAGCAAACAATATATATTATTTGCTACATGAAAGTGGTGCACAACTCTCTTAAATGTTCCCTAGCAGACTCCTATTGCATTCCACAATGTGCCTGCACTTGAACCACCTCCATTCACATCAGTCTTTTTATCCCAGCACACATTGAGCAAGCTGCTCTGAAGCTTAATTCTCCTGACCCTTCAGTGCAGTCGGATATTGTCACCTAATCCCCTTTTTTTCCTTCTGTCCCATGTGTGGTTTTGACTTCTTTCTCTTCTCAATTCCTTTTTCCTCTTCCCTTTTTCTTTCTTTTTTATTCTATAAGCCTCTCTCCAGGCTCCACATTCCAGAATTCATCCTTGCATTAGAGCTGCAATACAATGCTCTCCCAGTGTTAAAGGATTAGACATTAAGGAGACTGTGGCAACTCCAGCCTAACTATACGCACAGGGGGAACATAAGGGGATGGAGGAGTGCTTGCTAAAGAGTAAGGAGACTGGGAAACAAGGGGGGAAAATGGCATCTTGCAAAACTAGAGTAGATGCCAGAGAGATTTGTGTGAGGAATGGTAGTGGTTTCTGCTCAGTTTAATACTCTTAGTTGTCTCCGGAAGACAGTAAACAAGTCGGAAAGCAGAACGGTGTTTCACATTGCACAGTGATTGGTACATTAAATGCAATATTTATTTTAACATCCGCCTCCAAGAAGTGGAGAGTTTGAAGCGCTCAGGTGGAGGCAAGCCATAGCAGTACACAGAATGAGAGTTGTGTGAAGTGCCAACATTAATCAATATTGCATAGACTTTTTTTCACAGATAATTGTACTTCTGATTCCCAGATTTCCAAAGTTCATACTGTTCCCAGAGGAGTTGTGTTAACTTCCAAATATTTCCTGCAGGCTAGTTTTCATTTGTTTCCATGTTCCTGAAGGGAGTGGTCTTTGTTAAATATCTCCTCCACTTCCATTATTAGATTGGAAACAAGTATATTACTTTTCAGTATACACAGTGTAGAAAAACTTATTTTGAAGAAATTAAGGCTAATTCCTTTCTTTGCCACCACTTCTGCAAAAGTAATTCTGTAAAAGCAAATTTAGGAATACAATCATGCTTCACTTAAATTAATTAAAAATCTGCAGAAGCTATTTAAGAATTAAATCTTTGAAACTGGGTGTTGGTTTTTTTTGAAGTATACTAACCAGATCCTGTAATGGAGCAGTGACTGTGTGTTAGAATCTGTAGTATGAATCACAAAACCCTATAGAAGGGGTCTTGTTTTCCATCAAGGTTGTTTTTCTTGTTTGTTGATAGAGTGGGAAAACTAAATTGAAGCAGTAAGTTTTGCATTTTGCATTGGAGGCGGTGAAGTTCGTGGTCATCCTAATCCATTACGGAAGTGAGTTCTACAGTCGTGGGCCAGCTGCCGAAAAAGTTTTGTCACCCAGACTCATGAGTCTCGCCCTTGTGGCTGACAGTTTCATTGTTCCTGAGGAACGTAAGTGTCATGGAAGGTCATGGTTGCATTATTATTATTCAGCTACATTTGAATAAATGTACTTGGCTCTATAAAGAATGCTACAGGCCTACTTACCCTGCTGTACCCCACAGGCATGTGGTGAGGCTTAAAGATTGTAAAGTGCTTTGAGTTCCTTAGAAAAAAAGGCACTATATGAATGCAACAGATTCTCATTTGTTCATATAGCATCTGGTCCCACATCACTGATGTTATGATATACAGGATCAGACCCAGAGTGCCGTACATGTGTTTGTACATGTGTTTGATTATTCACAAACATAAACGGAGATCTGGCCCCAAACCCCAAGGTCTTTACAGTGTAAAGAACTGACCTGGCAGTCTACCAAACACACCTTCTGTAAGGCACTGGGTGGGTTTTTTTTAGCTCATCAGCTTGCAGGTTTCGAGTTAGAAATACACCATGCAATTAAGGACGAGGATTGAGATTTGGACCAAAGAGAGAAAAGAGCACAGACCGAGTATTGGGAAGATGAGAAAAATCTGTGCTGTGGGAAGAAAGTGACAAAATCTTGAAATTAAGGTTGTTCTGAGTGCAGAAGTGATGCTTTACACTTCAACGCATCTGCGTACTTGCATGCTTTGTGTTTTCTTATGGAAATAGAGAATGAGATTTTGATGAGAAGAGAATGAACAGAAACCAGAGTAGTAGCAGTAAGACAGAGACCATCATTTTAATAACGAACAAGTACTAGATCAAGTCAATAAGTCTGTTGGCTAGATTCTCACCCTGTATCAACCGGCCCGTATCAAGCAAAATTAGTGGTTTCTGGCATTCTATTCTAGCGGTAAATTTGATTTTAAGTTGTTTTTACAAAAAGGAAGCAAAACTCAGGCAGAAGAAAGACCTTCATGATATTTGCATGGGGAGATTCTTCTAAGTGGGGTGCAATTTACTGCCTATATGCCATGATATGCTCCAATGCATAGACTCTGCAGTGGCTTCCAGGCGTTCATCTTCGAAGTTCCCCAGGACAAACATAGATGGAAAGCAGGTAAAATGAGGAATTAATACTCAAATAGCACACTCCTCCATACAATGAAATTCAAGGCTTCTGTTTTGCACAAAAACTCTCTGTTCTTCATGGTTAATAAAAGAAAGTGTTTTGTCTGTTGATAGTGTTCACAAAAGCTATAAGAGCACAGACACTATGTAATAATTAGCCCAAAACAAAATGCTCAGAATGACACTGTAATTTTCCCCACCTCTTCCCTAAACTGTCAAAAGGAACCATGTCTCTTATTTTAGACTGAATAAGATGTAGTGTACTTGTGGTTTGGGAGATGATGGCTTGATTCTCTGTCAGTTGAAACAGCTGGCTGCTATGACGCAAACTGAAGCCAGGACAGAGAGATCCATGTACCTGCCTTATTTTTGGTGTTTGTTCTTATGGAGAGAAATCTTTGATTCCTGCAGTTGAATATTCATCATTTGGATAGGCCAGAACATTAGTTTGAATGTATGTTAATACAACTTTGAAATGGCAAATGTGAAAGAAAGGATGCAGCTAATGAAAACTTCAAAGAGATAAGGAATAGAGGTTGAAGGTTTGAAGGTTTTTAAGAAAAGCTGATGTGGTTATTCAGATGTTTCTCACAGGTGTTGCTCCAAATTATTACTGAAGAATGTGTATGGTTTTTTCTTTGAGCAAAAATGCATTGCCCAGTCTCATCTCCCATTTCTTCTGGGCACCCCACGACCCTGTATCAACTATGTAAAAATCTTCCACATCCTCCTATCTACCTTCCCTACTTAACTCTCTCATCTCTTCATTCTCCTTTACCTACATTCTGTCCTGAATTTGCTCCACTAAAAACAGTCCTCAGATTTGCAGATGAGTAACATTGGGTTAAATATTTGGTACAGTTTGTCTCAGAGAGAAACAACCTGATGACGGTGGTGGGAAGTGTGCCCAAGCCAACATAGTGCCTGGGAGAGGTGGTTGGAGTGGAGAAACTGGAATCTTCTTAGGCCTCCCCTTGTCTGAGACTGCAATGAAGCCCTGCTTGGGATCAGTCATGCCACGAAAGAGCTCTCTGGTTGCATTTTGATGCAGTTGCTTCCTGTACTTTCTGGATAATCAAAATTGTATGGTCTTGTGAAAATAAAAGTGGAAGGTGAATGATTTGGCAACAAAGGCTAGATTCTGATTTTGTTTAAATCTTCTGCATATAGCTTTTGTACTTTCCCAGTTCTGCCAGGCTGTTAGAAGTTTAGGGAAAAAAAAATTAAGCTAGCAAAAGGAGAAAGTGTCTGTAGCCTTTGCTTTGTGCAAGCCCTAACCATTCTTGAAAACTCTAGTTCTAAATCAAAAATTCCAACAAGCCCTTAGTCCCCATTCCAGTTCATGACTTATTCTTTTTATGCTGTGCTCCCAAAACAGAAATAAAAAATAAAGAAAACTAAAAGAAGAGCCACCAGACTGAGAACTACTCGCATATGATAATAAACTGACTCAAAAAAATTGAGAACAAGCTGGATCAGCCCTCGAACAGATGGGAGTCTTTATTGCTTTACTCTTAAGAGATGCTGGTAAATCATTTGGCATTATTAAAGATACCAACCACAAAAAGGATCTGTAAAAATATATATTTCCAACTTTTTATCATATAATAATGTAGATAATGTAGTTGTTAGTGGTCTATGAGTCACTGCTAATATTTAAATATAATATATTAATTTGGATAGGGGAATGACAGAGCAACCTTCAAGAAAGAAACAATTGCTGCCCATAAGAAAAAAAAAATGTGATTTCATATGCTGACATCCGTAATGGAATCATCTTATACTTGAAGCAGGTCTTATAATCTGTGATCACAGATATAAAGTATGGTGGATACATTGGGTCTGTCTCACCACTGCATTAGTTCAGCTTTATTCAAGTGCAACTCAGTTAAAAAATCTGGAGTAACACCAGCATAAAATTGAGTATTTTGTCCACCAATAAAACTCTATACTGCCTTGTATCACACAAGGAAGATGCACAGAGTTATTTATCTGACTTTGATTGTGGGATTTCAGTAGACATTTGTGTTGTATTAAAAGACTACACAGGGTGGTTGGCAACAGAGAAGCTGTCTTACTATCTTTGTCCAATGCTTCAGCTGATGGAATGTAATTTGTTGTCTAATAATGGTTAAGTGTTTACTAATGGCAATGGACTAGGATTTCTTAGTGCAGTTAAAGTACTTTCCAGTATGTGACCCTTCTTTGTCAGCATCTAGAATTCAGGATTGAGACAGGTTTTAGGATAGCTGTGGAAATCAACATCACCAAGACACTAGAAAACACAATAATATCATATCTTGCTTTGTGAATTTTGAAAGGGGACATCATTTTATATGATAATTCTCATCCAAGTTCTGATGAATAACGTTTTACACGCTTTTAGCAAGCAGAGGAGGAGTTGATTCATGCAAAACTTTGCATCTCCTGGTTTCTTTACCTATGCATGCCATCTGTACCTTCCACCAACAATGCTCCCAAGTAAATGGGCAGAATGGCGTTTCAGTGGCTTTCTTCCTGCACATGTTCAAAGTTACTGAGTAAATTATCAAACCTCAAGAAAAATGC